>NC_045715.1:27010187-27316360 GCF_009834535.1 Camelus ferus | reverse complement strand
TTATGCACATTATGTTTGTGGGAGCCATCCGGATTGTTGTTTGTGATTGTATCTGTTCATTCTCATTGCGCTCTAGAATCTCACTGTCTGAATATACCACCCTTTATTTCTCAGCTCTCTGGTTGATGAGCATACAAATCGCTTCTGGTTTGGTTTACTATGAAGAATGCTGCTGTGAACACTTGTGTGTGTGCTTTGGGGGATACGTGCAAGCCTTTCTGTATGTATACACCTAGGAAAATGCTGGACCAGGTGTTATGTGTGTATTTAGATTAAATATTGCCAAGCAGTTTTCTAGCATGTGATTGTGCAATTTACACTCCCACCAGCAGCGTAGGAAAGTTTTGGTTGCTCCACAGCCCAGCCAGGAGTTGGTATCATCTGTACGTTTCATTTTGGCCAGCCTGTGGGGTGTGCAGTGGGATCACACTGTGGCTGGTGCTGCATTTCCCTGATGGCCAGTGAAGCTGAGCACCTGGACATGTTTATTGGCCACTTAGGTAGCCTCTTTTGTGAAATGCTTGGTACATTTTTCTCCAGACATCTGTATTTTTTAAAGCTCCCCTGGTAATACTAGTACATAACCGGGGCTGAGAACTTGGCCGTTACAGTAGGAAGCGTTTGGCTTTGGGAGACAGAGTTAGGGAAGCCAGGGTGGACTCTGTGTGTGTGTGTGTGGTGGGGGGAGGTACGGCAAGGGCACCTACAGGAGCCCTAATCCCGCAGTCCAGGGTGCCCCTCAGGAGCAGCTGAGCTGAAACCTTCCAGAAGGCACACTTACCAAGAGAAAGTAAGAAACTCCTGTGAAGGAAGCACCACAACACAGCCACAAGAATGGTGGCCAGAGCCCCTCGGAGCTGACCCCAGGAGCTGTCTGCTGTCCAGAAGCTCCCTCTGATTGAATGTCCTTTGAATTAAAGGGCTCGCTGCAGGCTTGACCCCACTGGAGCTGTCTTTATTAGGAACAAAATAAGGGAAGGTCACCGAGCCCCATAAACCAGGAAAAGTGACATCAGATATCGACTGTAAGAGAAGGGGATTAATGATGGTTTGTTGACAGGAAGGCAGGAGCTGGCCCCAGCTGCCCCCCTTCAAGTGAGGACCTGGAAGCAAACATTTCATTTTGACGTCTGGCAGCAGAACCCAGATAATCAGATTTCTCTGGGAGGATGAGGCGGAGGCATCAATAAAAAAGGGCAGATTTATGCTCCCGGCCTCCCAAGCTTAGCATAGACTGGGCTGGTCCTACAATCATAGCAAGACCCAAACATTGTCACCGTCACTGTTACCGTCCCCAGTGTCCCCTTGGGTTCAGCACAGTGAGTAGGGTGGCGCCTCCCCAGACCTTTCCCTTCCTTGGCTCACCTGGGAGCTAGAGGGTCCCACCGAGGTGGCAGCTTCTCAAGGCCATCTGTCTGTGCCCAGGTGCCCCATGGTCCCTCACATTAAGACACACTCAGGTAAGGACTGTCAAGGGACAAACTCCAGGCCCAACAGCAGTTGCCAGTTCAGAGATGAATCCCAGGACCCAGTGTCAGAAGCACCTAAGGGCTCCCTAGACACAGCCTTCTCTCCCTGCACTTCCCAGAACGACCTTCATTATTCTCCCTGGTTTCTCTCTGTAGCCAACCTGCAAAGAAAGCAGAGGAATTCTTTACTTAGATCATTTGAAAAGCAGTTGTATCTGGTTTTCTAGCTAGAAATGTAAAGGGTCATCTCCTTCTTTCCTTTCATTTCATACCATCATCATCTTCATCATCATCATCCTATTCACTGATAACTTACTACGTGCCAGGCACTGTTCTAAGTATGCTCTGCATCTGAGTTTATTTTATTCTCACAACAATCCTGTGAAATAGGTCCTCTCATCACTGCCCGTATATAGGTAAGAAAACTGAGGCAGAGAGAGATTACAAAATTTGTCCATGGTCTCACAGCCCCACTGTATTGTATCTATTTATTATAAAGAAATTGAGACTCAGAAAAGTAAAATAATATTATCATCATAATTTATTGAGTGTACATGTTGTGTCAGAGGCTTTTACATATTTTATTCTTAAGTCTTACAAAGCCCTTTTGTCAAGTGGTGCATTATTCTGCTAGGGCCGCCATAACAAAGTACCGCAAACTGGGTGGCCTAAACAGGAAGAACGTTTTGTCTCGGTTCTGGAGGCCAGAAGCCTGAGATCAACACTCCCTCTGAAGGTGCTAATAGCCCCTTATAGAAGGTCACCCAGTGCAAGCAGGGCTGTCTTGTGTTCCTTGCTCCCAAAGTTGCCAAGGATTCAAACTTCTTCCATCCTGATGCTCCAAGATGATAGATCACCAGCACCCTGTCTGCATTCCAGCCAGTGGAGGAGTAAGGGGAGGTCATACCCTCTCACTGTAAGGGCATAACAAGAAAATTGCACACACCACTTTTCTTCACTCCCCATTGGGCAGACCTGAGTTACACGGCCACACCTTCCTGAAAAAGAGGTTGGGAAGTGATGTCATTGTCTGAGTGGCCATGTGTCCAGTTAAACTGTGGGGGGTCCATTTTAATAATGGGTTAAATAACGGGTTCATAAAAGAAGGAGGGGGAATGGCTACTGGGGACCACCAGCAGTCTCACCCATAGATTCTGAGAGGAATGAAATGCTTTGACCCTTAGTGATGCCTGTTACGGAAATATGATAAGGAGATGAAGGAACTTGTGGCACTTGTAACTCACAGTGTTGAGGCTGTCTGGCCCAGGTTCGTAACAGATCCTCTGATACTCTACCAAAGCGTTTTCTAAGGCAGCAGCCAGATAAGATAGGATCACTTATCAAAGAAGAGTGGGGTCAGATTCTGATGCCTAGGGTGAAGGAGCAGGGATCAGGAAGAGTGTACCTCCTTTCTTGAATCTCTGTCTGTCCGGTCATTAAATTCATTCCAGCCGATCATCAGACCCCAGGGAGAGACTGACATAGTGGAAGAGAGAAGTAGCTGGCATTTTCAGCATTGCCTACACCAAGTGCTTTACATATTTTCACATCCTTATTTAATGCTCACATCAGCTCAGATTCTTGTTTTTGTTTTCAATTCCCTAGTCTAAGCAAGGAAATCAGAAGCAAAAATTGGAGTCACGATTTGAACAGTATCAGCTACCTTGACCTACTTGGTATTTATAGAATGCTACATCCAACCACCGTAGAATATGTATGTATGTTCTACAAGACAGACCATGTGCTGGGCCAAAAACCAAGTCTCAATACATTTAAGAGAGTGGGAAATTTACCTAACATGCTTTCCCATCACTATGAAACCAGATTAGAAATCAATAATAATAAAATATCCACACAACTGAAAAGATTTGAAATTAAAGAAGAAATCATAAGAGAAACTCAAAAAAATACTACTAAATGAAAGACAATGAAAAACACACGACATCAAAATCTGTGGGAGAGATTTTGTGCTGGGAGGGGAATTTATAGCTTTAAATGTTTATATTTGGCAGGAGAAATGTCTGAAATCAGTTAGTTAAGTTTCCACCTTAAGCAGCTTAAGAAACAGAGCAAACACAAAGTGAGTAGAAGGAAGGGAAGAATAAAGATAAGTGCAGAAATTAATGAAGTTGGAAACAGATAAACAATAGAAAAAATTACCCATCAGAAGCTACAACAAAACCTCTAGCTAGATTCATTAAGAAAAAAAGGAGAAAAGATACAAATTACTACTGTCAAGAATGAAGAGAGGACATCACTATAGATCTTAAAGGCATTTTAAAAGATGATAAGAAAATATGAATAACTTTATTCCAATAAACTTGACAACTTAGATTAAATGGAAAAATTCCTTGAAAGAAGCAAATTACCACAACTGATTCAAGAAGAAATAGAAAAGAATTAATAGCTCTAGAGCTATTAAAGAAATTGAATTCATAATTAAACATTTCCACAAAGAACGCTCCAAGCTCAGGTGGTGTCACTGATGAATTCTATCAGACATTTAAGGATGAAATAATACCAATTCTACTCAAACTCTGTCTTGGACTGAATTATGTCCCTCTCCCACAAAAGTCATATGTTGAAGCCCTGATCCACAATATGATGGTATTTGGAGATGGGGGTCTTTGGGAGATAATCCAGTTTGGATGAGGTCGTAAGAGGGAGGTCATTGTGATGGGATAAGTGTCCTTATAAGAAGAGACACTAAAGAGCTTTCGTGCTCTCTCTGTCTCTCTGTCTCTGCCTCTCTCTGCCATGTAAGGGCACAGGGAGAAAGTGGCCATCTGCAAGCCAGGAAGAGAGCTCTTATCAGAGTCTGACCATGCTGACACCATGATCTTGGACTTCCAGCCTCCAGAAGTGTGAGAAAATTAATTTTTGTTATTTGAGCCACCCAGTCCATTGTATTTTGTCACAGCAGCCTAAGCTGACTAATAAACTCTTCCATAAAATAAAGGAAGTGGAAGAACTTTCTAACCCATTTTATAAGGTCAGCATTACCCTAATACCAAAATTGGACAAAGATAGTGTAAGAAAATAAAAACTATAGACCAATACCCCTAATAAATATAGATTCCTCAACAAAAGAAAGAACAAGATTTGTAACAAAATATTAGCAAATGAATACAGCAACACATACATATTTATATGGCATCATGACTAAGTAAGGTTTATTCTGGTAATGCCATATTGGTTTAACATTCAAAAATCAGTCAGTGTAACTCACTATATCAATAGAATAAAGGAGAAAAAGTGATCATACTGGCAGATGCAGACAAAGCATTTGACAAAATGCAATGGCCAATTATTTTAAAAACTCTTAGCAAATTAAAAATAGAGAGGACCTTCCTCAATTTGATTAAAACTGTCTACAAATATCCTATAGCAAACATCATACTTAATGACTAAAGGTTCAATGCTTTCTCTCTTGTCGAGAAATGTGGAGTCTGAATTTTACCCTACTTGCTATCTAGCAAGCTAGCCTATCACAGTTTCATGGATATTGTATTAGTTGGCTCAAGCTGCCATTAAAAAGATACCACAGATTGGTGTTTTATTTATAAATGAACAGAAAGTTATTTTCTCATAGTTCTGAAGGCTGGAAAGTCCAAGCTCAAGTTTCCAGCAGCATTCAGTTTCTGGTGAGAGCAGTCTTCCGAGATTATTGACAGTGCTTTGTCCTCTCATGGCCTTTCCTCTGAGCATGACAGGCAGAGAGACAGAGACAGAGGGAGCACAGGCTCCCTGGTGTCTCTTCTTATAAGGCACCAACTCTATTGGATCAGGTCCCCATCCTTCTAATCTCATTAGACTTTAATTATCTACTTACTGGCTCTATCTCTAAATATAGCCACAAGGAAGGGTGGTTAGTGCTTCAAAAGATGAATGTGGAGAGGACATGCTTCAATCCTCAGCAGATACTGACAGGAGACACGAGACACCTGGGTCATAGTCAAAGGACTTAATTACTCAAAGCACAGCAGGTAGTGTAAGCTTCATGTTCTCATCATTGCTCCCTAAGTTCTATTGGGCTTAAATGAATGCTCCACATGAAGTGGGTTTATGTCATAGATGAGGAACCCCAAGGTTGGGAACTTGAATCTTTCATAAGAGGCTGCAAGAAAACCTGCTCAGCTTTTACCCTGGAGGGACTATCAAACAAATTGGACAGCAAACCAGTCGTCCCTCTTCTCCAAAGGGATACATTATCTCTGTCTTCCTAGGCTGTTTGCTGTACCAACATTCTTGAAAATATAGTACAGAGGCTAGTGCCTCTGCCTGTTAGCATTTTTCTTACAGAAGAGAAGTCTCTTGCACAAATTCGAGAACTCCATGGAGAATTATTTCCCAGTATTCCTAAAATGGAGAACAAGGCAAGGATGTCCACTCTCACTGCTTTAATTCAACGATGTACTGGACATGGCGGCCAATGCAATAGTATAAGAAAGGCATAGAGATGAAAAAGGAAGACATAAAATTGTATTTGTAGATAAGCTGATTGTTTACATAGAAAACACAAAGGAATTAGGGCTTCTGCAACAAAACAACTACTAGAACTAATAAGTGAATTTGCGAAGATCATAGGATATAAGGTCAAATTCTAAAAGCAGTGGATTTCTACCTACCAGTAACAAATTCTTAAAATTCTACTTACAATAGCAACAAATCATAGAATACTTAGGAATAAATTGAAGAAAATAAATGCAAGACTGAAGACTACAAAACATATTGAAAGAAGTTGAAAGAAAGTAAAGAAGTTCTAAATAACTGGAGTGATATCCCATATTTATGAATTGGAAGATTCAAAACTGGTATGATGACAAGTCTCTCCAAAGTAGGTTCTCCACTTCGATTCACTGCAATCACAATCATAATCCCAACAGACTTTTTTTTTTTTTAAAGAAATTGACAGGCTAATTTTGAATTTTATGTGGAAATGCAAAGGACTTCGAATATCCAAAGTGACCCTTTAAAAAAAGAACAAAATGGGAGGGCTTATGCACTTTTCTCCAAGACTTATTATAAAAGCTACATTAATCCAAGTCATATGGACTGGCTTAAGAATCCCCAAATAGATCAGTGGGACAGAATAGAGTCTGGAAATAGACTCATATATTTACAGACATTTGATTTTCACCAGAGGCACCAAATCATTGTAATTGGGAAAAAGAATGTCCTTTCAGCAAATGGTGCTGAAAGAACTGGATATTAACATGGAGAAGTGAATGTAGGCCCTTGCCTTACACATACACAAAAATTAATTTGATGTGGATCATAAATTCTAGAAGCTTCTAGAAGAAACTGGGAAAATATCTTTGGGACTTGGGGGTAGCAAGGGTTTCCTAGGCAGGATTAAGGAAGACAATAACCATAAAAGAAAACATGTTTAAATCAGGCTTCATAAAAATTAAAAACTTCTGCTCATCAAAAAGCACTATTGAGAAAACAAATAGGCGAGCCACAGATTGAGGGAAATTTTTGCAAAACATATATCTGACAAAGGACTAGTGTCCAGAATATATACATCACTCCTGCAACTCAATAATAAGAAGACAAACAATTCAATAAAAATGGGCAACGATTTGAACAGACATATCACAAGGGAAAATAAATGAATGGCCAATAATCATATGAAAAAAGATGCTCAACATCATTAGCCATCAGGGAAATGTAATTTAGGACCACGCTAATATACTACTGCACACCCATTTGAATGGCTAAGATGAAAATGACTGACAGCACCACTGTTGAGGATGTGGAACTGGAACAAGAATTCTTGTATACTACTGATGGGAATGTACAGTTACTTTGGAAAGTATTGACAGTTTTTTATAAAACTAAACATACATCTAACTTACAACTTAGTAATTTCATTCCTAGATATCTACCCAAATGAAATGAAAGCATACATTCATGAGAAGTATTGTATATAATGTTCATATCAACTTTGTTAATAATTTCCCCAAACTGAAAACAGTCTAGGTGTCCATCAGTAGGAGATGGGCAATCAAAGCCTGATATAGTCATTCAATGAACTACTACTCAGCCATCAAAAGGAATAATTTACTGACTCACACAGCATGGATGAAGTTTAAAAACATGCTATGAAAGAAGCCTTATGCAAGAGAGTGTGTAATGCTTCCATATATAATCCTAGAATTGGCAAGCAAAAAAACAAAAAATCAGAACTGTGCCTACCTTTTGTAGGGAATGAGGGTGGTACAGAGATTGACTGGAAGAGACATGAGGGGACTTTCTGGAGTGATGGCAATGTTCTAGAGGTTTGGGTTATACAGACATGTGCATTTGTCAAAACTCACCAAGTGGTATATTTAAGATTCACTATATGTAAATTTCACTTAAGAAAAGAACTATAAACAAATTTTAAACTCTAGTTACCAATATGTATACTAAAGTATTTAAAGGTGAATTGCACTGATGTGTATAATATGCTTTGAAATGCATAAAACTAAGGTTTATTAATGAATGGATAGATAATAGACATATGACAAAACAAATACTCTAAAATGCTGATTGTAGAAAATAGGTTATTAGTGTGTAGTGTTCATTGAAAAAAATTATTTTTTCATTTCAGTCCATTTGAAATTTTTCATTAAATGTTGGAAAAACATAAGGAAAATATTGTTGGAAAGTATTTGTATACTCCTCAAAGTTGATAGGAAATATTTTTCCTTATATTGATATACACCAGCATGCTTAGATTTTAAGCAACAGATTTGCAGCAAAAGGCTGCCCCAAAGAACAGAGATGGCATGCATTAATTAAAGGACTCTCATATAAGCGTATAACCTCAAGGCTAATCTTTTTTCAGTTTTTAGTATGATGTTCCGCCTTCATCAAAGTCATTAGTAGGACTGAGAATGTGATTATGTCCTCTCACGTCTGTTTGCATTTCACAGCTGCTAGTCAGGCTCAGTCAACATTTTCACATGCTGATAATTGTAATCAACCCATTTGTTCATTTAAGACAAACAAATGATTACTCTTTGGGGAAGAAATACCTTCAGTACTAATTTGCTAATTATTAGCTCTTATGAACATTAGCCAGTTATTTTGTTTTTCTTCCCAAACACATAGAACCTCGGAGCTTTTGCTTTTTCCTTTTCCTGGAAGATTGGTCCGGATTTCTTCTACTCCCCACCTGGTTTGTAAATGCCCAGTTAAAAGAAATACGTAGTGAATATTTCACACACACACACACACACACACACATGCACGCACGCACGCATGATAATGGAAAGAGGGGAGACATTTTACTTTAGTGCAAATATAGTTTAAATTACATTGCAAAGCCTTTAAACACACATGAAAATAAAAGTCACAATACGTATGCCACAGCCATGCCAAGTAGTGAAGGGGACACCCAATCACATTTGAGGAGTTGACACATCTGTTCAGCTGAGCCCAAGGCCTTGTCCTCAGGAGTTCTGTCCCTCCATGGGAAGTCCAGGTTTGAAGACACATATACTTCAGCAACTTTGGAATTGGAATGGGACCCCTTAGTCAAGGATGTCTGTGCATCTTACCTGAAGTGGAATAAAGACTAGCGGAAACTCATTGGAACCTCTTCTCTCTGCAGACCTCCTGGCAGAGGTGAGCTCTGAGATTAGCTGAGAACAGCAGAAAAACCAACAAAGGGAAAGAGAGAGTGTTCCAGGAGCTGTGGGTGAACAAGGGTGGAGGGAGAAGATACATCATGCAACGGGTGAGAAGGCTTATCTTTCCACACCAGCTCACTGAAGCTCCCAACCCCATGACATCCTTCTTCACAGCCAGGTCTTCACTTCGAGGTCCTCTGGGTGAGCAGGGGCAACTTTCATAAAGCTATGGTCAATGCCATAGGTGCCAGCCCCTTGGTCAGAGGGCTTGCTTCCCTGGAAAACAGCTAACTCCCCCTCCTTTCCATCACATCTCTCTCGTGGGTGCTCTGCAAGCCAGCATTGCTTGGTTTCAGTGTTTGTAGGCTGTGGCCATGGGGATAGTATCTATTCGTCCATTTCTCTAATAGGTTCCCCTTAATCCTTTATGCTGGGATAAATGCTAAACAAGAAACTTAATCCAGAGAGATGTTGAGAGAACAAGAAGGAAGATGGGAACCAGGAGCCAGGGACCCGTAACAGGTGGTGCAGGGAAGTTCTCTAGAGTGATCAGCTGATTCTGGTTTGCCTAGAACTGTGCCAGTTTTAGCCCTGAAAATGCCACATCCCAGGAACCTGCCCCCCATCTCAGTCCCAGGCAAATTGGGATAACTGGTTACCCTACAGCTCTCCTGGGTCCTCCAGAGGGCTAGGACATTGCTGACCCCCTACTTCTGGGTTAAGGCAGACAGGCCCCCAGCCTGGGGGATCCCAGGGGAAGCAGGGGTGGTAGAGCTGATGTTCTCACCTGGGGGTGGGGCATGGAGCCTGTCTGAAGGATCCAGAAATCTCCAGCTAAGAACTGCTTACTCCCCTCCCTCCCCCCACCCCAGGCTGTTCTGGAGACTGAGGGAGAGATGGTGATGGGCACTGTCCCCTCTAACTAGCCCTTCAGCAGAGGAATCTGAGAAGCCACAGGGCCACCCTAGCCTGGGTCACTCAGTGTTCTGAGCAGTTGTTCAGAGAAGGGGACTGCCATGCCGGCCCTCCTCAAAGAGTGGCCCTAACTACTTGGCAGCCAGCTTCATAGCTCCTCAGAGTCCCTGGCAGCAGTGCGACAGTCATGTTGGCTCCACGCTGGGCCCGACTCTCTGGCTTCTCCTCTGACCACTGCAGCAGCCTGGATCAGAGCTTCAAGGCACAGCCAACTTGGTGGCTGGGGTACGGGAGAGGGGCTGCACACTCACTGGCAGGCGTGGTCACAGGGGCCCTCTACTTGCCAGGCTGGCTGGGTGGGGCCCCCAGCCCTTTCCATGACGGCTTCCACCACTGCATCCACAAGCCCTGAGACATTCACCATATTTCTTTGTGCAGGATGGTAGGTGGCCTTGAGCCAGTGTCCCAGGCTTTCCTTGTGCTAGCAACACCATCTGGAAAATGGATTTGTAACCTAATAATAAAGGACTCAAAAAATGAACTCACTGCGGGGCACTTTGGGCTTCGGGAGTTGAGATGCTAAGCTGGATAAGAGGCCCAGGGAGACTGTTGGTTGACTGTTCTGGGTGGGTTAACAAATTGCAACATTTGGTTGTAAGTGTTCACTCAACTTACATCCCGGTAATGGGGCACCCAGAATGTGCAGCCAGTCTGGGCCAGGCGTGAGAATGGCAGGGAAGTGGAATTTACCTTAGGCAATCAACATGGAAATTCCCAGAAGGAGAATGGATCTAAAATCAAGAAGTAAGGATTGAGATTTTGTCAAGCAACTAGTGCCCAGCATGACCCTCTATAAAAGGACGTTGTTATTGTTACTCTATAGAGAGTCTGAGAGGCGGAGATTGACATGAGAGTCACGGGGTCGGGTAGGGGTCTCGGAGGAAAGGGACTGGCAGAAATGGCCACAAAGGCAGAGACCACGAGGAGTTGTAGGCAAACATGTTCGTGGTCCTGCCAAGGGAGTGTTAGAGGGCGTGACAGCTAAAGCTATCCATGATCCTCCTCGGGATTCAGTTGCTAGGAAGAGAGGAAAAGAAGTCCCAGTTTACGGATGACCATGTCAGTTAAGCTTGGAGCTGGGATTTACTTAAGTCAGCAGCACCCCAAACTCCAAAGACCATGTGCTTTCTCTCTCCCCCTACTGCATCACCCCTCTAGTCTTCTTAAGCATTGAGGGGAGTAAGCTGTTAACTTGGGAACTCCTTGAGGGGAGAGCTTGTACTGATCCCATCAGACAGGAAGCTCTGAGATGATGAACGTCAGCTGCTCCATCAAACTTGGAATCCCCAAGGCCAGGAAAGAGGTCTGCCCTAGGACTGGGAATTCTCTGCTCATGACAGTTTGTCACATGTTGGGTAGAAGGCAGGGCTGGTCTGGCCCTGCCGTGAAAGCCACCCCTGAGCAGGGCTCAGGCTATTTGAAGACTCTTTGTGGAGGGATGATGGAGACTGTCTTAAGGTCCTGGCCAAGTGGAGGGACTCAACAACATCCCAAGGGGAGGGGCCAGGTGTGACAGGCAGGGGACCTGGTGTCAGGTCACAGCCTGCTGCTTGTACTCCCCTCAGGGCTGTTTCCTGCATCTTGCACCCGATGCTGGCTGCTGGCTTATCCGGGAGCAGGCTTGGATGCGGGAGGAGCCGGCCCCCATACAGCTCGACGAGGACTACAGATAAGTGTGTCGTGCTCCCTGCTAATGCCTGAGTTATTGCTTTCCCTTCTCAAATGAAAGGAGCATTTTATTGGCTCAGGTTTAGGAACAAAGCATAAAAAGTGGCTTGTTTTATTTTCTGACATCTCGAAGCTAAGGCTGGAGAGAGTGCTGGGGAAGAATGAGGGGGGACTGAGGCAAGAAGTGAGAGGATGGGGAGCGGTCAGGCAGAAGGAGGAGGAAATGATGGGGTAGAAGGGCAAATGAGGACATGCCACAGGAGGCTGCGGAGGAGGGCAGAGGAAGATGGTGGCCGAGGAGGGAGGAGGAAGGAACTGATGCTACTCAGTGAGACATTGTGTCCGTCGCCCAAGTGCTGCCTGCTGCGGGGAGGCTCCAGGAGCCCAAGGCGGCAGTCACTTGCAATTGGAACAGTTTGGACTCCCTGGAGACACTGCCTGGCTCAGATGCCAGGGCTGCAGAGCGTGGCTTGAAGGCCAAGGGATGGGGAGGAGTTTTCTTGGATTATTCTGGCTCTGGGCCACCACCCAGGTTCCTGCGTGTTATTTTTTAATCCCTGAATCTAGGACTTGAGGTCTTCCAGGCACTGGACTCCATGATTCCCTCACTTTGTAAAGCAGGAAGGAGTGCTCTTAATTTTGGGTGCCTTGGGCTAGCGCTGCTCCTTCCGTGCGCTCCTAGTGCCACTTGATGTTGGGAGTGGAGCTGGTGTGCCACAGAGGAGGCAAGACTCCACCTTACCCCGGGTGCTGACCCGCAGACCCAGCACGCTCTCCCAGTGCTCACTGCCTTTGTCCCTCCGCTCGTTCTGCCAATTGCCATGTCGTGCCACCACAGCATGTGAAATGCTGGTCACCCTTTATGTTTCAACGCAAACTTTGCTTCCTTTCTGGAGTGTGTCCTTCCACCCCTAGTCTATGTTCCCACCTCACTCTGTATTTATCTTTGTTATTGTTTGTGTCACGCTATATTTTGATGATCAGTTAATGTCATCTGTGAAGCATTAACTGGGAGGTCTTTGGGAGCAAGAACAGAGTCTTACTTACCTTTGTATATTTAGTACTGGGTCAGAAACGCAGTTAAGCATCCACTAGTGCTCTAGGAAGGAGAGAAGGAAGGAACTGCAGAAAGGCTGTGCAATGCAGTGGATGATACATGGCCCTGGGGTTGAGACAGCCAAAGATGCATATCTCTTCTCTGTTACTTTCAAGCTATGTGGCCTTGAGAGATTATTTTTCAAGGTTGCCATAAGGATAGAAGTAACATGTGTAAATTACTTAGCACACAGTCTGGCCCATAGTAGGTGTTCAATAAATAGTAGTGATTATATGCCAGTCCTCCTGAGGGCCAGGCTTGACCCTTACCTACATCCCTACGCCTCCCCCTTCTCCTGCCATCAGTTTTTTTCCACAGAATCTCTGGGCTGTTTTTTCCAGGAGGCAGACATGGATGTTTTTCATGGGAGGAAACAGTCTTCTTGCATCTTTGCCAGAGTTGTCAGCATGTCTGCCACAGGACTGTTGATAGGAGGTGCAAATGTATTTCCCAATTTGGGATGATGGTGCTTGGAATGCCTGGCACTGGGCTATATTTAGCTCTGAATTCCCCCAAATAGCAACAGGGAGGAAAAGCCTCCTAGCCAAACATCTCATCCAGCTGGAAAATACAGCAGTCACCATGATTATTTTTATTATTGCAATTATTATTTGTTGACTAAATGAATTAATGAGATTTGGGTGTCCACTGGCATCTAGAATGATGAGATTTTAAAATACCAGGGCTCAGAGCCCTCTGAATACCATATAGCAAAATATAATCCATCTTACAAATAAGGAAACTGAGATTGAAAGAGGAAATTCGACTTGTACACCCAACATCAGAACCTAGACTCGAACCCATGTCTCTGGTCTCTAGATTTGATGCTCTTTGCTCTTAAATTCTGAGAGACTTTGAGCAAGGGTGTTGAGCTCGTTTTAACCAAGAAGTTAGTCATTCTCTGGTTCATCCCTATGTCTGCCTCTGCCTTTCAAGGCCTCTCTCAGTGCTGTGGAGGCCATGTGGAAACACTAGGCTAGGAGTCAGAAGGCCTGCATTTTAGTCCCAATTCTGCCCAAAACTAACTATGTGGCTTAGGTAGGTTATTTCCCTTTTCAGGGATTCAGTTTCCTCATTCATTGCCCATTGTTCATTGATCCTTCTATCTATCCATCCATCTATCCACCCATCCCTCCATCCATCTACCAAGTGACCATAGAAATTATACATGCTCTGCTGGGGAAGCACTAGCATCCCCTCTGCCTTTCAGGGCTTACCTACAGCCCCCACTGGTAGGTAGTGGAGAGCTACCTGACATGCCCACAGACGAGAGTTATGAAGAGCTGGCCATATTACGGAAGAGCAGCAGAGGCATGGAGAACCCAAAGTAATAAATATCCTATTGACCCTTTCTTTCTGGTCTTTAGAGGTAATGAGACATGGCCAGTGCGCTCCTGCTTGCATGGCACATTTACACACACACACATTCACTCCTGCCAGTCTCCACCTCTACTCAGTGAGCCCATCAAAAGTGATTCTGGGAAGATCTGGGCAAGGAAGGGCCAGGGTCACAGCTAACCTGAAGCAGGTGTGCTGCAGATCACAGAAAGCTGAGGGTCCAGGGACCTGGGGAGGGTGTTCATTGTCACTCAGGTGTCACATCCCAGGAAGGGAGAGACTGTACCTTAACACAGCTTGGAAGCTCCCAGAGTATCAGGCACAGCACAGGGCACATCACTGTGTGTTGGTGATTGAATGGATACCACTGGTGACCTTGAGTAAGCCAATTTCCTTCTTGGGCCTCAGTTTCCACATCAGTAAAATGGACAAAGGGTGTTAGAATAGATGCCATTTGAGGTCATTTCCAACCTTAAGAATCTGTTATTTCATAAATGAATGATCTTCAAAGACCTGCCCTCTAACTTTAATCTCATTTTGTTTCTTATATTCTATCCTCATGTTCCAGAATTTGATGTTCCAACCATCCCATCCTTCATCCCTGCTCCTTCATCATCCCTCCATCATGGTCTCTATCCCAGTTCCCTAACCCTCTAATTGTGCTAAATCTAGTCCTCTTCTCATCTCCTGGAATCTGTTAGTCAGACAAGAGCCCCTCGACTATG
Source organism: Camelus ferus (assembly GCF_009834535.1). Lineage (NCBI taxonomy): Eukaryota > Metazoa > Chordata > Mammalia > Artiodactyla > Camelidae > Camelus > Camelus ferus. The sequence continues at coordinate 27,301,467 of NC_045715.1, read as the reverse complement.
GCTGGGGGGGATGCTGTGGCCATTCCCTCTGTGCTGTGTGCACATAGACACCTAGACCCATCTGCAAAATGCAATGAACCGAGGGTCCCAAGGGGAATTCTAGCTCTTGTCCGAGTTAATAGGAGAGGGGATAAGAAGAAAAGGCCTGAATTTCAATCACAATGTGATTATTGGCCTTTTGAAGTTTTGCTGAGTTTTTTTTTTTAACCTGGTTGGCTTGATATCACTAACCAAATGCTTGTCTCACAAATCGGCTTTGGCTGCAATTCAAATTTAATTACATTCTGGCTAAGTAAAAGCAAGAGAGAAAGAGAGAGAGGAGGAAAAATATAGCTTATGTTTACAGAGCAGACAACTCTATCCTAAATCTTCAAGTCTCCCCAAGTGCAGCAGTCAGTGGGAGCCAGACACAGATGGGTCAGGCCTAAGATAGATGTGAAGCAATAACAAGCTTCTTGTAATCTGAAGCTAGTGAACCCTGCATGCCAAGGCTGGGACAAAATTAGGAGCAGAGTTGGCTCAGGTGCTCCAGCTACCTGGTTCTGTACCTGAGAGTATCTCTTTATTCTCCAATTAGCTACCTTCTAAGGCACTCAGGCTTCCCTGCTGTGTCCCTTACCGTATTCTCCTATCAGAAAACTCATTCATACTAAAGTGTAAATGACTGATGATAGCTTGCCTTCTCCCTGCTTAGAGTTGTATTTTACTAAGAATGAAACAAGGACAGACAGAAAACTACATATGCCAGCACCTAAAAATCAAGTGAAAAAGCTTAACCAGCAAATGAACAAGTGTGTGTGTTAAGTTGCCATGAGACTAGATGTCAGGTAAGTACAGATCCATAACCTATGGAATACTAGTAGAGGAAGGTATAAGGACGGTGAGGGGTGGAGTCAAGGGTGACTCAAGTTCTTTGCTATAGAAAATAAGAGGAAGAAAGCCACCTTTAGGAGGAAAGGGTGATAATTTCTATGGAGGATAGGATGAGTTTAAGGTGCTTGTGGGCATCCAATGAAGGTGTTCATAAAGACTTTGGATATTTATGTCTGATTCAGAGCAGAGGGCTGTGCTGGGCTGTACATTTGGGAGCAATTAGCTCAGGAGGGAAGCCCAGGAGCATGGGTGGGTTTCCCCAGGGAGAATGCATAGAGGGAGAAGTAGAGAGGGTCAGGGAAAGGATCCCTGGGAACACCAAAATCTTCAAGGAGTGCTCAAGAGACTGAGAAGATGTGATCCAAGAAGGAGGAGAAAAGGCACTGTGGTCACAAATATGAAGGAAGAAGAATGATTTTTTTAAGCTACTCAAAAATGTGAAGTGGTAAGGAGAAACTAAGAAAAGGGTTGTAAGGGAGTGGTCCACTGGACATGACAATTAGGAGGTCACTGGAGTCCTAAACAAAGGTGGTTTCAGTGACGTGATTTAGCTAAAATCCAGAATGCAGTGAGCTGAGGGATTATTGGGGTAACAGAAATATAGGTTACTTTTTAAAGAAAATTTCACTTATAAAGGAAGGTGAGAGAGGAGATGATTAGCTAGAAGGGGGCTTTATAAAATGGCAGAAACTTGAAACTTCTGCACTGAGAGGTAAGGGTCAGTAGAAGGGAGAGGTAAATGGGGAGAGAGTGCTTTATTGATGTGAAAATTTCCTCACAGAGATAGAAGGAGAAAGGTTCTATGTCATAGATAGAAGGGTTTTCCTTGGGCAGAAGAACACTTCCTCCTTCATGAGAGAAAGAAAGAAGAAACGGATAATTCTGAGAGCAGATGGATTCTTAATGAGGTTGAAGGGATCCACGCCTAAAAGCCTGATTATTCATTGCTAACAGGGAAGGCTTGTCATCCACTGAGAGAAAACTGGGAAAGTTTAAAGAAAAGCTGAGGAAAGTTAGGACGGCTACCACAGAGAGTGGTAAAAGGAGATTACCCAAGCCCAAGCCCCAAGGAGGGGAAGGAGCTAGACTGAGGCATGAGATCCAAACTCTAGTCCCAGTTCAATATGCACATTTTCTCCCCGGGGCTCAGCAGCAGATGGATAGGGGAAGATGGTTGGATGGGCCAAAGATGAAGGATTTCAGAACGCATGTGGCAGACTAACAGGGAGAGGAGGATGCTGGAGGTTCTGGAAAGAGGTGGTAGATATGATGCTTGTAAAGCCATGCTGTGTGTGTGTGTGTGTGTGTGTGTGTGTGTGTGTGTGTGTGTGCGTGTGCGTGTGTAGTGCAATGTTATAAAGACCGGTGAAGGAAATAACATTTGTATTTGTGGAATTGTTTGTAGTTTTCCCCCATGTAGACTATCCACAGTGCATCCTTAATTAACCTAGGCTGGCTACCTCCTGACTTTTCTCCCTACCTTCTCTTTCTCCCTCTTGCCTCATTCAGCAGGGCTCAACATGATTACAAAGGTACACCTGCAACCCCTTCCCTCCCCACAAAATGGCTTTGGATTACCTCTACACTCGAAATAGAAATTATTTTGTAATACATGCTATTTGGAATTCTATGAGTTTCCTCTTCTCTTCCATTGACAGAAATAATCAAAGCCAAGTTATATTTGATCTTCTTAAATAGCAGGTATAATCATGCCAATGGAGCACTTCCATCTGCCCTCTGGGTCTCACATCTCCCCCCATACCACGAGGGAGGCGATATAAACGGTTACAAAGCTCCTGCTTAGCTCTGATGATGTTCTGAACCCCTAACCCCCAGCAGTCTAATCTAGCTCAATCCAGGCCAACCCAGCTTCCAGCACCAAGACCAGCATTCGGCAGCACCAGTGGCTGTGTGGAAAAGGCATACAACAGCCTGCCAGATGCAAATCTTGTTTTAACCTTTTTGGTTCCAAAGTCTCAGGAGAACTGTGTAATTAACCTGGGTCAAGGCAGCAGATTCCTGCTGCCCATAGCTGGCCAGGGAGGCAGAATGGTGTGAATTGATGACAGACAAAGTAGAGGGGTGAATCATAATGATATTTAGGGACTTCAGGCTTGTCTGTACTCATTCGTTCTTTCCCTACCATCCTTACTCCACTTCCCAACCAGTAACACCAATTCCTGGTGGAGCATTCCCAGTGATACATGGCTGCCAGGGGTTGCAGGAGGGGATTCCAGAAGGGAATGGGAGCTGGACTAAGAGTTGGAGACATTTGTGGTTCCAGCCCAGCTCTACCAGGTGTGACCCTGTGCAGGTCATCTCCCTCTCTGGCAATTAATTTACTCACGAGATGGTTGAGCCAGGTGACCTCTAATATTCCAAGCTGATTGTCTTAGCCTGGCTTCCCCTAGAAGCAGACACTGAGTCTAGAATTCAAGTGCAAGTAGTTTATTTGGGAGGTGAGCCCAGGAAGTACCAGTAGCAGAATCAGGAAGTGAGACAGGGAAAGAAGCCAACATAAGGTCTGTATGAGCAGTTTACCACCGTGGACAACTGGGGTCCAATCCTACCGGGAACTTTGGGAAGATGATGTAGGGTATATATTTCAGAATTGTCCCTCATGAGGGGTGACAAGGTAATTAATCACGAAATTCCAATTTGTCATTGATCGGACGCTTCTCTCCGAGTGTTAAATTCCTAGCATTTACAGCCTTCTCTTTGGGGCAGGGGCAAGCATGTTCTCACTGTAGACAAAGTCCCCAGGCAGGGAGACGCAGGTGCTTGCGATAAGAGACTCTCAGCAGACAGAACCAGTGAGTGCTGAGAGGACATGGGCAGGGTCCTGAAGGCATTTGCCATGCATATTTAAAGTCCTTAACATTCTATGACTTCCTTTGGCCAAACCAAGAGTGTGAAGAACCATCCATCTTGGAAGGACTAGTAAGGAAAGAGTTCTTTTTAGTTGGAATGTCTCTAAAGCTAAAAGCTAAAAGCTCACACATTCTGAGACACTTTCCTGGATAAAGAAGGCTGATATCCTGGGTTATAGTCACAGGCAAGTTATTCAACCTCTGTGAGTTTCAACTTCCACACCTGCAAAGAAAGAACACTAATACCTTGAAGAGTAGTCATGATAATTAAATGCAGTGGGCAAGTGGGCAAGGGAAGTGCTGGGTTGGGCTGGAGCTGAGGGAACTGATGGGGACATGTCTAATTCCTCCAGTAGACTGTCCATTAGTCCATGTTACAGCATAGGGAGGGGACTAGGAAATTGGAGCTGGATCTGAACTAGCTTCTGTATCCAAGGAGGCCAATGTGACGGTGGGACACAACACTGGGAGTTTGTAGTGATGCGAGTACACTGAGTTCTGTGGGGGGCATACGCTCGGCTCTAGATGAGACTTCTGCTTTGGAGTATCAGACAACAAACCAGATCAGCTGATACCCAGGGAGAAGGAACCACTAAAGTTTGAGAAGCATGTTCCAAGACAGTCCCAGCAAGGAAGCCAAATATAAATCATGGTCTGGGGAAAAAATGGGGAAACCTGGATGCTATGTGTGTAGGGCTCAAATCAGAAACTTTGCTTATAACTGAGCAGCTACAGAAATATTCATTCCAAAATAAAATTCATTATTTTATGAAAGCAGTCATCATTGGTGAAAACTGGCTTGACTTAGAAATCAAGTACATTCAAAGGAGTAACACAATGACTTTGTTGGGGAGAAAAAAACCTGTCAGAATAGGGATAAGGGCCTATGCCTTCTAATCACACACATGGACTTGCATGAACCCTGAGAAACTGACAGCTTGAGAAGAGGGTTTCCATCCGAGTGATGTCTTGGATGAAAGGGAAGAGTTTGGATATTCAGAATTAGATATGTTTGTAGCATGTACAGCACTGATAGCAATGACCAAAGCATCAGGTCCATGAGAAGAGAGAAGGGCAGAGCAGTAGTGGGATACCAAGTGGCAGGTCAGCAAAGGAGAGAAATCAAGACAAACAATCGGGGTGGAGGATGGAAGGACTCAGCATTTGCCAAGGAGTGAAGGAGTCTTGTGCATGGACCTCTGGGCAAGAGGAAGCTGTGACTAATGCTGAGCCAGTATGGTTGCAGTTACTGCTAAGGTCTTTGATTGGTACCTGAATCCTGCTTTGCCAATCCTACCACCTCAGCACCAAGTTAGCCCAAGGGTCACTGTGCTGGAGTCAAACCTCGTCCCACCCTCACCGTAATGCGTTATGATGAACAATCCAACTCTGTCTCTTCAAGGACCTCCCTCACTAGCAGCAGCTACAAAACCACCTTCAGCACAGATGACATCTGGTGGGTAGGGACAAAGAATGGGATTAGGGGAAAAAGACATTATTTGTTTTGGGGGGTGGGCACCAGAGTGGAGACGTGGATAGGAAGGGAGAGAGGGAGAACCTTGGGGAAAGAGGAGGACAAAGAGGAGAAGATACACAGAAAGACTGTGATGCAGAAGACTAGATGGAGGAAGATCTTACAGCAAGTCAGGTGTCGCCTGAGATTCCATGATGAGTGAGCAGAACAATTATCATTCTACTTGGCGGTGTGCTGTGTACCACGCAGATGGAGAGCTGTCCATGACACCGAGGAAACTATGCATGAAAAACTCATGCAGCAGGTCCGTGAGAGTGACACCCTGCCCAAGGGTGACAGCCATCTGCCCCACTGTATGGGCACACAGCCTGCACATCTGTGCTTCTGCCACACTCTGCCATATATCCTGACTGGGGCCCTTATCACTCTGCACTACAGTTAGCTGTCTGCCTGTCTGTCTTCCCTGTTAGACTAGGACCTCTTTGAGAACAACTCCTTTGTCTTAGAGATTGTTTATCTTTGAGAAAACCAAGGTTTCCCTGGAACTTAATGAGTACTTTAAAGTTTTGAGAAAGAGTTATTTGTCCACAGGGATGCCTCTGTGTGTGTGTGTGTTGCACAGATGTGAGGATGGAGGATATAAGGGCAGAGGGGTCATGTTAGATCAGAAAATCAAAAAATCGGAGAGTTATTCCAAATGCAGTATCTCAAACTCCTCTGAGCTAGTGCATAAGGGTCAACCAAGATGCATGTTAAAAATACACATTCTCCTTGTCCTAAGCCAGGCCAGCAGAATCAGGACTTCACAGTTGGGCCTGAGAATATGCATTTTCTCTCTCTCCACAGTTGGTACTGATGGCCAGGCAGGTCTGAGAACCACTGTTTTTAGGGCACCTTTTGCATTTATAAGTAACAGATTCATAGGAGACCAGGACGCCGAAGGTCCTTTCCCAGCATATGGAACAAATTCGCTTTGCAAATGAAAAATAGTTGAGGCCCTGTATGAAGGCGGGCCTTATGCGATTCCACGCCGTGACCTGGTACTTGAGCTGGGGGGGTGTCTGTCACCTAGGCTTTCCCCATTGAGCGTGCAGTCTTCGTGGTCCAGGTCCTGTTCCTCAGGGACGTGCCTACGATTCCGAAGCGCTCAATGCGCTGCCCAGCACCGCGTGCTCCTGAAGCACCCGGCCTGCTGCGGGGCGAACTCCCGCGTCCCGCACTGCGGTGAATTAAGCAACGGTGGGCGGCCCCGCAGCGCGCTCTGCCGCAGTGCCCGCCGGCAGTGCCCCCCCGCCCCGCCCCCTGCACCCGGCCGCGCGCCGGTCCCGCCGCCGCCGCCGCCGCCGCAGCGCCGGGCTTCGCCCTGCGCGGTGCGTTATCCAACCTCAGGCTGGTTATAAATGCCTACAGCACAGAGACTGTGACCCAGTCCCTGGCACGTTAGTCCGCTGCTCGCTGATCTATTCCCCTGTTAAGGGACCGCACAGGCAGAGGACGTAGATTAAAATATAATGTATTGCTTTGAAATTTAACACAATGCTATACATAATATTCAGCCGGATTTGCATATTCACATTTCCCCCCCTCAATTTCTCCTGGAGAGTCCCATTAGGCCTTTCTCGTTAAGCTTCTATCACTGCCGGACAAAGAACTTTAATGACTTGAGTGGCTGGAAGGGCCTTCCAAATAGCATCTAACCCAGCTCCCTGTTTCTGGCCCAGGGATATTGAAATCGTGAATTCTGACCTTAAACTTGGTAAAGAGGGAAGAAGGAAGGCTGACACAGACCTGTTGTGTGGTTTCCATTTCACTTTCGGCCCACTCCATTCTGTCTTCTTCTGTGTGGCCATTCATCCTCAAATCTCCTTTGACCCAGGAGAAACAGCTAGTCTTTCCCTGCTGTCCCCCAAAATCTCCAACGGATTTCCTGGCCTCAGCAACAAGCCCCACCCTTCTGTTTCCACTAGCATCGTTCTCACTTGATTGGGAGCCAGGTTTATAGGGGACAATGTTAGATAAATGACGAGTCTCCAGAGGCTTCAAATGATGGTAGGACAGGTACTGGAGAAAAGAACTCAGTGGTTGAAAAGAATGACAGCCAAAGAATCCCATTTAATTTGATGGCGCAATGAATGTTTAAAGTTTTATAAAGAAATACAGGAAAGCAATCAGGCTTATTCAGGCATGTGCTCCAGGGAACAGAGTACACTCCCCATGTGTTGGCAGGATGGGGATGGCAGATGAAGATGAGGGTGGGGGTGGGGGACACACATATAAATAGTTCGTATTCTTCCCATTCTTTGTATTGAGGTGAAAAAGAGCTTACTAGTGCAGTTCAAGAAGAAGCGGGGGGGGGGGGGGGGGGTGGAATCCTCCCAGATAATTATCATAACGTGCTGACACCCTAAACAGCTCCTTTTTAAAATTGAATTTCTAATATCATCACTTTGGAGATTAAAATATTGAGACATGAATCCCTTGGCAAATGATTCAGGAACCATACACGCTGCGATAAAGGCACCTGCCACAGAAACAGCAGGGGACATAAATCTCCTACCGTGTGTGTGGAATGCCTAATGGTGCCACCCCTCTGGCAGAGTGGGGTCATCAGAAACCTCCAAACAGCTACTCTAAGGGCATTTAACTCATTATAAACATATACCAGGTATTTCCACTTTGTATCAGCCACTATGTCAAATCCTGGTATCAGAGGACTAGGGTGAGATACAACCCCTGCCTTCAAAGAGCTTTGAGTCCTCTTGGAGAGACAGACATGCGTGCACAGGATACTATAATGCTAGTCCATCACAGAGCAAAGAGGACAAGCTAAAGGCTAATGGGTCAGGGAGTGGGGAATCTATCAAAGCCAATCGTGGGGATAGGGGAAGGCTTCATATTAGTCACTGTGGCTATTATCTATCGAGCACTCACCTTTATACAACTAAGTTGCTATTATAAACACCTGAAACTTTATGCCTTTATGCCTGCAGGTTTTTCCTGGCCAAGAGAGCCAGGTGTGCTGGAGAGTTAATGTCCCTGGAAGCCCTCAACCAATAATAGATAGCAAGTATGGCGATAAATACTCCACTCCCTCATGCCTGGAGGGGACAATTCAGTGTTCTTCATCCTGTATCCCAGAGACCCCCATGGAATGAGCTCCAACTGAAAATACCTGTTTTATTGAGTTTTTCCCCTTCTTTTTTCACTTCCCATCCCCCACTGACATTTTCCAGGTCACCTCCCAAATCAAATACTTGAACTTAAATCCCTAGTAAAGGACTGTTTCTGGAAGAACTCAAACTAGCTCAATTCGAATACCTGCCTTTTATTAAAAGTTACTCATGCCAAGCACCATGCTGGCTTTTATATTATTTCTAATAATAGTCCTGCAAGGTAGGAATTATTGTCTCCATTTTACAGATGAAGAAACTGAGGCCCAGGGAGTGAAAATGACTTTTTCAAGGTCACAGAAAAAGTTAGAGACCTTGAGCAAATTAAGTTCCTAAGACTCACCAGTGACTGTTCTTTTTCTTCCTAGAATCACACCCAAGGTGAAGGGAACATGGATCCCTTTGAAAGTGTGATAAATTTGATAGCCTCTTTCTCTCTCTCTCAGAAAAAAAAAAATAGAGCATGCACATACATGTGAAATTAACTGTGCAAATTCTAACCCTTAGAATCCCCACGGGCTCCAGATTAAGAAATTATATTCAGAAATGAGACTTTCAAAATCTGGGGACAAAATACATTCCTGGGGACTTGGGGAGGTGGGAAAACTATGAAGAGGACATAGATTAGGGAGGAGTAGCAGGGAGAATGGATAACAGCATACCATAGTTTGATGAGTCAGTGGAACCCATGGGGTACAGAAGAGGATGTTAACTCGGTGAGGCAGGGGTAACAATAGTGCTCTAGATGAATGAAAGTTGGGAACGTTTAGGGGAATAGCCCATTATCCCAATAGAATTCAGAGTCCCTAGGAGGGTGTGAGAGCTCCTCTCTAGCCTCAGCTTACTCTGGGCCTTTCACTCCCTGACCTCTCAGTTATTTGACCTCAGACCTCCCCATCCCAAGTCCTTCACCTCCTCTTTACTTCAGTCATCCACATCGTATGCCCAGGCGCATCCTGTGCTTTCCAACAGGTAAAACTGTCTCATCTGGAAAAGAGAAATCACCCCAGGTATTTCAAACAGAGGGGAATTTAAAACAGGAAATGTGTATCAAAGGGGTTGGTTGAATTTTAAAAAGCAAAAAAGAGAAGGTGCCATTACCAGAGACTGGGAACTTCTAAAACCCATTACTGCTCATAGAGCTGAAAGAGTGAAAGCGGGGGAAATGCCCGGATCCCAGGATCCTGCACTCCCTGACACGAGGGGAGCCACTGTGGACACTGGCCAGAAACCCCAGAGCCCACACCCCCGATAATGCTATTGCCACAAGCAGACAGTAGCTTCCAGCCTCTTCATGCCTTCTAATCTCACTTGAGTGCTTCCCGTCAGTGAATCCTATGCAGAATCTAGCTGGCAAGGGAGTTTTGGAAATGAGTTTTTCAGGTGTCCAAACCCCAGTGGTACAAGGGAGCGTACATGTAGGTCTCCTGCCAACAGGCAAATTTCAACACATGGAACTTCATTTTCTTCTTTGCTCTTGGCTACATGTTCTTATCTAGCTCCCACTTTACGTCTATTGAATGAATCCCAGTTCTCCTTCAGAGCAAGTAACCCAGTCCCCATCAATAACCCCTACCCACCCTCAACAGCCCGCTTCCCTAGGACCTCACAATCCGTCTTTCACAAAGACTCAAAGCTCACTTCACTCTCAGTATGCCCCCACTCTCTCCCAACTACCCAAAATCCTAGAGCACACACATGCTGGTTCTTTCTGTTGGTCTCAGGCTGACAGATTGCAGGACAAAGTCCCATGACCTCCCTGAGTTCCCACCACAGCATAATGAGAACAATGGGCCTCACTTCTGCCTGAAATACCCATGTTCATCCCCTGGCAGACTGCCAGTCTCATCCCTGGGGGGCTGCCCCAACCTCCCTCTCCCCTCAAATTCCACTTCCTCTCTCTGTACCACTCAATTTACACGGTCCAGACCACATATCATTTCCCTCCACCTCAAAATATCTGTCATCTCCTTTTCTTTGTTCATTTCCTCTGGTCTCTACAGAAGAAGGACCCCTTCCTCTTTCCAGGGCTCATGCCTGATCACTTCCTGCCTCTCCCCTCCCCTCTTCTTGTTTTCTCTCTACTCTGGCTGCTTCGCTCTGGCTTACACCCAAGCATTTCCCACCCCCAAGAAATTCTTTCCTCCACTCTGATTTCTCCTGAGCTTCCATCCCACCTTCCACCCTCCTTTCACAGCTAAACTTCTCGAAAAAGTATTATACGCTCACCGCCTCTACTTCCTCACCTCCCACTCAGTCCCAACCACTAGCAATCTGGTTTCCACACCCATAACACTGCAGAAATTGCTCTCTTAAAGGCCACCATTGACCTCCAAATCGCCGAGCCTAATAGCTCTGCTTTACCAGCCACCATCCCGCTAGACCCACTCCTCTGCCAGGTCAAATATACTATTTAGCCAAATTCTGAGCCACTGGTCCCAGCTGGTATGTCACGGCACACGAGTATGCTGGAGATTGGTTATAGGCAGGACTGGGATGCACCATTCAGTCATATGGGTGATTAAAATATAGAAATATTTTCAAACCACTGCCAGAGTCCCCCATGTGTCCCTTTCCTCCACCTGGCTGCCCAAGCCCCTGGTCTACGACCCCAAGATGGACCTCCTCATTATGTAACAGAAGGATCTTTGGCGTGGGAGGGGGCTTCTGCTCTTATGGGTGGGTACCTGGGTGTACGGTTGTTAGATGTTTTCAATATCACCCCTGCTTAATGCTGTGCTGAGATATTGATTACTTCAGAACTGGGAACAGCCTTGTAGAATCAGGGGAGTCTGGAGGGCAAATCACTTCCAGTGAAGATCAGCCTCTCTATTTACCCTCTATGTGCCATACAGATATTTTCTGTGTGAGCCCTGGTGTGGGGACATTGGTAAGCAAAACGCCAAGCCCCCTCCCCTTCCTTGACTTCCATGTTAGGAACCTGTTTTTCTACCCCTCAGTGGGCTCCTTCTCTGTGTCCTTGTCTGGCTTCTCTAACAGGGTGACCTTGGACAAGCTACTTAATCTTGATGAGCCTCAGTCTCCCCAGCCATAAAATGGGGCAAACCAATTTCTGCTTTGCAGGGAGGATGATGAGTAATATGTGTAAAATGGCTAGTGCAGGACCACTTGTGGAGTAAAGTGGAGTAAAATGAGTGTAGGTTCCTAACCTCCACCTACCTCTCAGGCTACGCTTTGTCCCCTGAGGATTTCCTCTACTCCTTTCTACCCCCGACTATTTCTTCCCAACTCACTTATTATGTCCTGAACAAGAGGGTGTCCCCAAGCTCTCAAACTCCAGACATCCAACTCATAAGTCCCCATCTCCCCTCCCACTTTGTCCCATCTTCCCTCCCATTTTCTCCCATCTTCCCAGTGTCTCTTCAAGGACACTGACCATTCTTCCAGGCAAGCAGTCTTCATGACATAAAGTGGGCGTTGATCACGATCAGACCTCACATCTAGGCATCTCTGAGGTCTGGTCCATTCTATGTCTCACATCCACCCCCTTTCATTGTCATTACTATAGCCTTCAATCCAACAGTTTTCCCCCTACCTGGATGGCCAGTTTCTCTCATCTCTTTACCCGCCAAAATGCTATTCATCCTTCAAATGTCATTCAAATTTTAATGCCTCCTTAAAGTCTTGTCTGATTTCCTTGCTTGGAAGTGATCTCTCTATTCTGTAAATACAGAATTTTCCCCAAATTTTAATTTTTATCTGACTCCCTTATAATGTAGTCATTCGATTACATAGCTGGTCTTCTCAGCCAGAGTGTAAGATGGGGCCACAGCTGATTTTTCCCTTAATCCTTCTCTGTACGTTTCACAGGAAACCTACAAAGGCAAGTTTATTAGATGATGGTGAATTATTGTCCTGTTCAGGACCAAGAATGGGTTGGTTTCTGCTCTGCTCTCCAAGTTCCTTTGAAAGAAAAGCCAGGTGCTTGATTAAGGAATGGAGAGAATTTTGTAGTCAGTCAATTCCTGCTGCGATAAATCTCTTGGGTGAAAGATGGTAAAGCAGGGACATAAATGACGATAGCTGTGCTTCCACAGTCGACTGGATTATAAAACAAACCACATACTTATGACTATATGCTCCAAACAATACATAAAAGAAGGCAGGGTGAGGTGAAGGAAGGCGCTAAGAGCTGGTGTGAGAAAGGAGGAAAATCTGCTTGTCTATTTTGGAGAGTGGGGTGATGGCTTTCCTTACCTGGAGTCTCCTTAAGCAAGTTTCCTTCACCACCAGGCACCTCCAGCACAAGCTCTGGAGTTTGAGTCCGAGGGTTAGGATTCTGGCTCTGCCACTGGCCAACGCTCTGACCCAGCAAGTTACTCAGCCTCTCTGTGCCTTGGTTTCCACATCTGTAAAGTGAGGACAATGATAGTACCTGCCCCATGGGTTTTGCGGGAATTAAATAAAATGGCCATTGTCCAGGGCAGAGAAGAGTGGCTGGCACACAGTGTGCCCTAAATGTTGCCTAGCACTCTTACTGGTACGTGTCTGTTGGCAAGAGAGGGGACTGGGATGGGCGGGGTGGGCTGGTGAAGCACTGTGAGGGCTGTGGCAGGTGACTGGGCAGAGCTAAGAGCTGCGGGCCTTCCCAGACCCTCCTGGGCACTGGCTCCAGCCCCCAGTGTTCTCTGCTTCAATACCACCCTTAAGATTTGGGGATTCCCTGGCAGGAGGCAAAAGGCAGGGAAGTCAGTGGCATCTGATGTCTCAAGTCCTGCTCTGGATGGTTGTTTTCTTTATTGCTCTTCACTGGATCCTAGAGACCATTAGCTCCAACCCTCCCATGTCAGAGATGGAGCAGCTGAGGCCCAGAGAGAGGAAGAATTGCCCAAGGTCACACTTAAAGAACCAGAATCCAGAATCCTCTACCTTCCCCTCTCGTGCTCTTTCTGCCACACTACCCGACCATAACGGGGTCTCCTAACTCTGTGCATTTGCCAGGGTGGTTCCCGGGCTGCAAAACATCCACCAAGTTGGCCCTACTTGCCTTGGCCTTCTCTTCACTGGATGCCGACCGCACTTTGGGTGCACCAGGTAATTTGCCACTTAGTGGCATCCAGGCTAGTATTAGAGAGGCTGCCTTGAACACAGGAAGGCGCCTGGGATGATGTGGAGTCAGAAGACTGAGTCTGAAATCCAGTGCCATCGCTCCAACTCTGGGAACTACCACGTTACCTGTATAGGACTTAGTGTCTTTGTAAGACAGGGATAATGATCTATTGCATATGATGGTTGTGGCGTACAAGCAAGGCAGCATTTGGGAATGCACTTTATGGACTGCAAGGTGCTGGGCCAGTGTTGGTTTGTGTCCTTTCTCTCCAGGAAGAGACTCTACCATCTCCCTCCCTGTCTTCTCCCCAACAGTATTGAGTAGAGTCCTAAGTGGTGCACAAAAGATACTCAGTCAAGACTTCCTTGTTGGCTGAATATGACCTTTCAGGATCATCTGACCCTCTGATGCATCAGGAACCCAACACCAGACCTGGTACTGGGGCAAAAGAGTGAGCCTGTGAAGGGAGCCCATGGGGCCTGGGGGAGGGGGAGAGAGAAACAGAGAGCTTGATGATGAAAAGTAAACTGGATTTAGAAAACAAACTCCAGCTAATGGCTGTAGGTGGTGTTAGTCATTCTGTTAAGGAATTTGGGAATACATATGCATACTAATAGGAATTTATTCTGGCTGCTTCTTACTCCAGCATTTGGAAAGGAAGGAGGTGTAGAGGGCACTGCGGGATTGAGAGGCACTGGACCTGTATCTCCAGAAAGTGCACTCCAGGGCGGGGCCTCAGCTCCTGAGGAAACACTGCAAGTCCTGCAAGGCCATGGGATACACTGGGCTCCGGCTGGCTGTTAGTCCATGTGGAAGCAGAGAGAATGGGGCTAAGGGTTTAGGAGTGGCCCCTAGCTTCCAGCCTGTGCAGCAGACTCAGTGGAGGGAGATCCCAAGGCCTTATGAGACTGTGCCCCAGCATCTTTTTTATTCCCCTGGCCCAAGAAATCAGTGTTCAGGCCATGATATGCCAAAGGGGACTGTAAGAAGCACCTAGCACATTCCTGGGATTACAGACTGCACCTCTTTTCTGGAGGGAGCTCAATAGTCCCCACTATGTGACTCCATAGCCTCAGGCCCCCGGCTCTGTCCTGTCATCTGCCTGAAACCCTCACTGCTTTTTACTCCAGTTCTCTCTCTTTTCCAAACTCAGTGGATACAGAGAAGAGAGGCTCCCCATTGTCCTTTGCACAGGGGCCCTTCTACTGGTTATGAAAGCCAAGGCCAACGTGGCCTTCTCTTTCTCAGGCTGAATGCCTCTCCACCTCCAGAACCTCCCAAGAACTCTTCTTATCGGGCACTGTGATCCCATTGAGTAAGTGGGTATTGGGAGCTGGTCATGTGCCCATAAGTGTGCAGTGGGGACTGGTACCTATAGTTCAGAAAGCCAAGGGACGCAGACAACAGGGTGAGGCTGGTCACAAGTGCCCGGGAGAGCAGGGGAAGATGAGTCATGACTGGGGGCCTGGCGAGCTTGGGCCTTCTCTGCACAAGGGCATTGGTGTTATCTTCAAGGATGCAGTGCAGCCCTGATGTGCTGCGTGAAGCCCAAGGCACAGTCATTCTCTGCCGCATAGCGACATGAAAGGGTGCATGAAAACATCTTTAAGCACCTGCTGGGAGCTCTCTTGGAAATCATTTATCTGCCCTGCACTTCAGTGCCTTGGCTCTAAAACTGAAACAAAGAATTATGTACAAAGAGCCTTGAAAATGTTCATACCCTTCTGCCTAGTGATTCTACTTCCGGGAATCTAGCCCAAGCAAAGAAGCAAGAATGTGGGCAAAGACTTAGGTACAAAGATGTTCATCACAGGGTTATTTAGAAGAGTGAGCTTGTGAAATGTAGAAGAATCCCAATGCCCATCATTGAAATGGATTGTATAGGAGCTTTCTTGCCTCCCTCTGCCTTCCTCTGCCTCTTCCCCCTCCCCCACCTCTCTCATACACAGGATGATAGTACCATCCAGAAGCCCTGGCCCATCTCTGGTCAGCAATCAGTAAAAGCAGCCAGTTGCTAGCATAGGCATGCCCCTACCCAGCCCTTGTGGGTTTGCTCAAGGAACCAAGAAATCTAACATCCTTCACCTTTCCGTTACTGACGCATAATATAGATTATCTTCTGGGAATTTTCCACCATGAATGGTGACTACAGACTGGTTTTCTCTTGACCTCCCAGGGAACATCTGGGTCCCCACCCCTCTCCATCTGCTAAAGTTGCTCAGGGGTTCCTAGAGCTGGACAGGTCCTTAGAGAATACACAGGCCAACTCCTTTGAGGGGACAGGAATTGTCACATTACTTGTTTGTACAAAGCCATTGTGAACATCCAGGCCACCTGAATCCTAGCCCAGTGCTAAGTGTTCAGGTGAGGCAAACATAATTAAAAAATAAACCAGTTGTCGTCAGAATTCCCCAAAGTGCAAGAAATGATCCAGGTCCTGGCTCTTCACAAGACATCCATTCCCTTCTCTGAGCTGGGCAAAATTCTTGATGGGGTATTGGCCTTCAGGCCATTTGAACATATCTTATTGGTTTCTGAGTGCAGCTCCATCTCTGCTTTGGTGCCAGCCTGGTCCTACCCTGCCAGTAGATTCTGCTTCTCTCACGAATGACTCTGGGATAAGGAGATGACCTACCCTGATGCCCCTGTCCCTTAAGGAGAATTTAGAGATTTGAGCCTGGGCTATACCTCACCCTTCCACTCCTAACCCCTCCCCTCTAAGCCCCCACCTATGGAATGCAAAACCAAGGGTAAGCAAGAAAGAAAGCACTTGCCCTGCTAATTCCCCCTCCTTCATCCCTTCCCCTACCTCCTCCTTCCACATCCTCCTGTTTCTACTCCCAGCTCCTTCTACTCACCTCCTCCTTTATCTTCCTCTCCTCCTTTCTCCTCCCTTCCTCTATCCCCACGCCCTTTTTCTGCCACTCTTTTCTTACACCAGCGACCCTGATGTACCTTGAGTTTCATCCTGGCCACGCCCTTTTCCCCTCAGGCTTTCTTGAATCCCTCCAGGGAAGAGCCTGTCTTTCAGGGTCTGCAGAACACTGATCTGGCAGTTTCCCTGAGTGCACATGGGAAGGGTGCCCAGTACATGGGGGCGGGGTGGGGAGGTAGGTGCCTGGGCTCTGGCAGATATGCACCCATTTATGTGCATAGACAGAGAGGAGGCAGTGTCTTATATTACAGATTTATGCAGCTGAGCCAATCCCGGCTTGCCGAGACACAACCACATGCCACATGTGCCTCCCTGTGGGTATCTGCAACAGGTGGATGGGATGTGTTAGCCACCAGGACAGAAGAGATGGATTGAGACATTCTCCTTGCCCCTGGATTTAGCAGCTGGAGTACAAGCAGGAATCTGAAATTTTCAGTTCCTTCAGTGAGAAAGGTACCCGTACCTCTTGGGAAGCCCAGTAAGCCAGAGCCCAGTCCTACCTTTCCAGGAACTGGCTGCTGATTCCAGTGGGCAGAGAGAGTAACCAAAGTTAGATGAGACCCTGGGCAGACCCAGACCTTCTGATGCTAAGCCCGCAGTCCTGCTGGAGTGAGGACTCAACTACCTGCCACATGCCTCGGACAAGTCGCATTACTCATCTGGGCCTCAGTTTCCTCATATGTCAAATGAGGGTTGCTGGGAGGTTCATACAAGGGAACGTACTGTGCAAACAGTTGTTGCCACTGCACACTTCACGGATTCTGGTGATAAGGAAAAGTAAACGTGAGTATGCATGCACAGGGTGCACACCTGTCCTGGGTCCCTCGCTAGGGTGTGGGAACCAGAGCCAGGCCAGGACTGGGTGGGCGCGATCCTCCCAGCCCCCACCCCCAGCCCAGGGCCGGTGCGGCGGGGTTTTCCTCCGGCAGGCGGCGGGCTGAAGGCTGCACGGCGCGCTCCGCGCGTGAGGCGGCAGCACTGGCTCCGGCCCCAGCGCGCAGCCCGGGCCGCCCGGCTCGCCTGGCGCAGGGGCTGCCCGCGCCGCTGGGCCGCCCAGCCCACCCTGCCGGCTCCCGGGGATCGAGGCCCGCCCGCCGCCCTCCCCGGCCTCCCAGAGCCCCTCCCTGCGGACCCTGCTGGCCAGCGGCTGCCCTCGCACTGTCCCTTCGGGGCCCGCGAGCCCTCCAGTCCCTGCGGCTGTGTGGGTCCGCGCGGAAGCTGGGGCGTCGCGTGGCGGGTCCGAGGCTGGATCTCGGCTCCTGCAGCTCCGCCAGCCGCCGCTGGGGGCGGCCTCTCCGGGGAGCTCGGCAGGGACGGCGCGCACGGCCCCGGGTTCCGGGCTCCTTTGGTCTCTGGGCTCTCTCTCCGCCGCCGCAGCCGGCCCGGCTCCCGCCCGGCTCCGTGCGTGTGATCGCCGTGCGTGTGTGTGTGTGACGGGGGCGCGCGTCTGCGCGAGCGTTGGGGGCCGTGTGCATGCGGGGCGTGCGGGGGAGTGTGTTTGTGTGTGTGCGTGTGGGTGTGAGTGCCTGGCTCACTCTCGCTGAGACACACACATACATACACACACACTCACGCGCGCGCGCGCGCACACACACACACACACACACACACACACACAACCCGGCTGGCTCGTCTGAACTTGAAGACGCCCCACATTCCAAGATGCCCGAGGTTCCTGGGGTTGCCCGGGGTTCTTCAATCTGGAAAATCCTACCGGCATCCTCCTAGGGAGGGATTATCTGGTTTTGATTTTTTGTTTTTTGAAATCTGGACGAGAACAAGTTGTGCTTTTTCCTCCCTTCTTGCTAAATGCCGTGGATATAACTGAATAAGCCGATCAGGGCTCTCCGCGTGGACGTTCGAGGCCACCATCTGCCTGCGTTCGCCGGAGCCGGAGGGCTTAGCTCGAGCCGGTCTCGGGCGAGGAAGGATGCGTGGCCGAGCCAGAGAGCCCGGGCGCCCCGCGGAGCCGGCCTCGGTGCCTCCCAGCCGGGGGTAGATGCTGCCTCGCCCAGGTGAGTGGTCGCCGCCGCCGCGTCTCAGCGATCGTGGTGTCTGCGGGAGCTCGGCGCGGGGCTGAACGCACCCGGGGAACCGGGAACTTTGCATCCCTTGCTTTTTTCACTTGAGGACTCCCTCACCCGGGCAGTCGTGCGGATACCCTCTTCTCTTTTCGCCCATCCTTATCGCCGAGGTTTCCTTTTCATTCTTTTCTTTTTTTTTTCTTACCCGATAGTGGGGGTGAAACTCTGGAGAGAAGCGGGGAGAGCGGGTCCGTGTGAGGCCAGAGAGCAGGAAGGAGAGACGAGTGCCGCAGGTAGATGGAAACGTTGAAACAGCAGGAGAACTTTGCCACCAGACCACTCTGTTGCATCTCCCCACTTGTGAGGCCTGGTTAGAGAGATTGCTGGGGGCTGGGTCAGACGCCAGGACTCCCTGCGCTCTGTGGGCTGGGTGGGGTGGGGTATAGCCGGGTGTGGAGGGGTTGACTCAGTGCTGACGGAGGGAAGCAAGGCATCATTGCAGTTTAGGGAGGCAGGTAGGGCAGGCTCAGGGACCCTATCCCGTCTTTAGGTAGAAGGCAGGGAGATCAGGGGGATTGTGTGTGTGCAGCTTGGGGCATCAGAATGGCATGATGAAGCAAGATGGAAACTGGCATTAGCCGTGCCTGGTTGGTAGGTCTGTCTCCCACCCAGCCCTGTTCTGGTTCTAAGGTTGGCCTGGGCTGGGAGGATTAGGAGCTGTGGGCAGCTCGGAGGCCGGCAGTGCCTTGCTCTGCACAGACCCTAGGCGACGATGGGGCGGTGTGCTGCCCATCTTTTCAGTCATCCCAGTACAAAGGACATAGGCAGCGAGTTCGAGAGAGACAGAGCCCCTGAAAGCCAGAAACTGAAAGAGAAATAGGAGGGAGCCTGAGCAGAGACTGCAGAGGAACTGAGCCAGGCCAACACCAAGTGTGGGCTGAGATGTCCACAGACACCTGCAGGGAGAGAGAGCTTGTGAGAGCTCACACTCTGAGCTGGAGTTATAGGCATGGCTGTAGATGCTGACCCTCTGCCCCACAACAGTGGAGCATGTACATGTGTGTGTGTGTGCATGTGTTGGGGAGGGGACCTCTGTGGCTGCAATGGGCTGATTGGCCTCGTGGGGACAGGGGAGGGGGCAGCTTCAGGAAATTGACCCCCCACAACTGGGGAGGAGCAAAGCTGGGCAGGAAACTGCCAGTCCCTGAGCAGTGAGTCCCTGGGGACAGCGCTGAGAGATTCTAGTTGGGCTGTTGTACGTGGGCGGGGGCAGTCTTGGAACTCATGGCTGGGAGGACCAGGCGGGGGGATTGTGGGGAGACTGGGAGCACAGGACCTGGGTCTGGGGTGGTGTCCTGTGCCAGTCAATGCCCTCTGCGAGGAGCTTTATACAGCCACGCTAAGCGGAGCCCAGCCAGCTGTGGGACTCGCTTGTGGGGTTCCTTGGAGGCTGAAGGGGGTGAGGGTGGTGCAGGGAGGACTCAGAAGCTTGTGAGGGCCTGCACCCAGAGCCGACAGCCTCCGCAGACCACGCCAGCTGTCCGGGCCCTTCTGCTGACGCTGGAATGTCGTCTTTCCCTCCTGACTCTGGCTGGGAGTGCGGAGTTCTATCTCTCTCCTCTGGCTCCTCACGAATGCTTTAGCTCAGGCCCCCTGCCCTGTCCTCAATTTAGAGTTTCTGGTCTAATTCCTGCCCAGGAATGTAATTACTTATTGTCCTGCCCTCGCCCTGGGGAGTACAAACAGCTAGCTTGGCGTTTTGGTTTCAGCATCTGGTGGTGCCTCTCTGGGAGGTTGGCTCCCAGCTCCATCCCCTGCCGGGCTGGCCTGGGCGCTGGGGCTCAGGCTCCTTGCTTCTCTGAGGTGCCAGTTCCTTTCCTGGCCCAGAAATCTGAGAAGATGGGGAGTGTGGCCTGAGATAGTGTGGGCAGGGAGCTTCCAGGAGGGGAGACTGAGGAGGAGGTGGAGGGTAGAAGGGGTGGGAAATGCAGATGTAGTAGGTGGGGCCACTGGGAGAATCAGGCAGCCTTTTGGCCACCCAAGCCCTGGTTTGGCTACAGTGGAAATCACCTTTGTGTCTCGGCTGAGATATAAAATAAAATGAGGGATCCAGCGGGGTTCTGGCCTCCAAGTGTCAGGCATGTCCAGTCTTTCCAGCCAGTTGGGTGGAGCAATTCTCCTTTAGAACGTCCCCTACCCTAAGGTGGAGATGAGTACTGTACTGGCATCTGGGGGCTTCCCATTCAGATGGGGGAGGTTTCTAGACTGAGAGCCAAGATGTAGAGCAAAAAACAACCAGAAACAGCCAAGTGGAATTAGGTCCTGGGCAAAAGCAACAGCAATTTGAGTGTTTCACGGTTTTACTTCGGGCACAGTTGGAGTTCTAGGGTCCAGCCTTATTTGAAGGGTCAGAGCTGTCATATACAACCATAATTTGAAGAAATTGCAGGTTCAGTTCCAGGCTACTGCAATAAAAGCAAATACTGCCGTAAAGCAAGTCACATGAATTTTTTGGTTTCCCAGTGCATATGAAAGTTATATTTACATTATACGGTAGTCTATTAAGTGTGCAATGGCATATCTAAAAAATGTACATACCTTAATATTTTATTGCTTAAAATGCTAACCATCCTCTGAGCCTTCAGAAAGTCAGTAGTAATGGTCAAAGACCACTGACCACAGATCAATGTAACAAATACAATAATAATGAAAATGTTGGAAAAATTGCAAAAATTACCAAAATATGACACAGAGACACAAAGTGAGCAAATACTGTTGGAAAAATGGCGCCAATATACTTGGTCGTTGCAAGGTTGCCACAGGCCTTCACTTTGTGAAAAACACTACATGGGAAGGGCAATAAAGTAAAGCACAATAAAACAAGGTATGCCTGTAATGGAACCCACCCTCGGAGAGCCCTGGGTTCAAATTCTGGCTCTGCCACATCTTTGTTGGTTAACACTGGAGCCTCTGCTCTCTCGTCTGATGACAGGAAGTAATAGCACGTGCCTTGCTTGTCCTGGTGCTCCCAAACCCCTTTGCAGATCTGGAGGAGTGTTTAGTTGGAGGAAGAAGGTTTGGAGAGAGGGAGGGGCCCTCAGATACATGGAGGATAGTGCCCCCAAGCCTCCCCCGCCCACAAAACTGCCAGGAGGGTTTGATGCCATCATATGGAAGCTAATGGTTAGAAGACTCCAGGAAGCCCTCCAAGAAAACTTCGTGAATTGATATTTGAGAAGCAGATTTCACCTCTGGGGCTGTGGCACCTGCTTCCCTCCCTCCCTCTTGTTTGCTTTGGGTTTTTACAGCCACACACATTTGCTCAGGATGCTCGGGCTCTGTGTTTTACAAGTGTCATCTGTCGTCCTTTCCTATGTGAAGCTGGAGTGTGTAATATCCCCCAGAACCCAGCCCCTGCCTTTCCTCCCTTGACTCTGCCTCTTGCTGCCCCAAGAGTGGCCTCACAGGGACGGCCTCAGGGCCAGGCCAAGTGAATGGACACAGCTGCTGCTGGGGTCTGTGCACAGCCTGTGATTGGGACCTGGGTCCTGTCTGTGGAGTTGGGGGGCACATCCCATAAGGGAGAAGGGCTCGGACCCAGACATGTATGTAGTGGGATCTGATTAATGATCACCTGAAACAGGGGTGGAGAGGGAGGTCTAACCATCGTGGGCAGGCCTATGAAAACAGTATATTCAGGGAGCAGGAAATCGGGTCCAGAGATAGGGACTAGGGAGTGGAGCCATGTTCAGCCTGCTCAGGGTGAGGGCAATCAGGAGATCTTCTTGGAGAAGGTGAGGATTTTAGAAACAGCAAAAGCCTATAGAAGTCCACAGAAGGCAGATTCTGTTTTCTCTTACATTCTCAGAGGTCACTGAGAGTTTGGGGAATTTCAGGCATGGGGTACTGAACAAGTAGAATAGATATTTCAAGAAATTTATTAGATTATCAGGACCAGCTCCTTGAAGCAATTTCTCATTTTATTATTATGTGCCAGACAGAGTGCCAGGAACTTCACATTATTATCTCTTTGAACTCTCCCAGTCCTGTGAAATTGCCTCCACTTTACGGATGGGAAAACCGAGGTTCAGAGAAGCTTGGTAACTGCCGGGTAGCTAGTAAGTGGCAGAGCTGTCCCTTAACTCTCATGTCTGTCTGAACTCAAAGCCCACACTTAGCTCTTCTGTACAGCCTCTGTCCCAAGGTGAGGATCAGTAGGCACCTTGGCTAAGTGCCTCTGTAAGCCCTGCTGACCTCCTGGCCTGACTGGGGAGGTGACTTCAGAGCCTTCATCACAGAGTCCTGCAGAGCTCAGCCTTCTTCTCCGTGGGCATCCCTGCCTGCCCTTCTCATTCACACCCACCTACTTAAAAATTCCCATCAAACAGTCAGCTCCATCCTTGTGAATAGGATGGAAGATGGGTCACGAGGGTGAGCACTGGATTGTGAGTCAGGGGACCCAACTCTACCATGCTTGTGACTTGGGTTGGGGGCAAGTCTCTTTACTCCCCTGAGGCCTGGTTTCTTCACTGATGAATCAGGATGCTAATGTCGATGTCCCAAGATAGATGTAAGAGCAGGGAGGCCCGTGTGAATGTGCTTCATGTGTTGAATAAGCCCTTCACACTCAGGGTTATATTTGTGAATTCTTCCCAATTTAGACCAAGTAACTAAAATGTCAAATGCAATAATGCCCAAGTATGAGGGCATTACAAGTGGGCTTTAATGTATCAGTTTCATGTGGGACTGGAGTTACCTAATAAGATGACAGGCCAGGAAGGTGGACACTATGCCTTCTGGGAAAAGGGGTGCTAGAGAACCTGCAGAAGAGGGGCCTTTGGTAAAGACAATTGTGTGGGATTGGTGGCAGGCAGCTAGGAGGGGACACACTGAAGCATATATCATTTACCTTTGTAATCAGGTGCCATCATTGAAGCTTTGGCACTGGAGAGGGCGGAGGGTGTTAGCCCTCCAGTGTTTCTCAGCGTTTTGTTTTTTTTTTTCATTATTGCTCTTTTGAAGGAGCCTTTTTAGACACTATTTTTTATAACTTCACCCCCCCCCATGAAATTTTAATGCCATAGGAATGCTGTGTATCTGTTTCTGTGCTTGGTATGCAAAAAGAGTAAGCTGCTTTTTCACCCCTCCCAATAACAAATTTTTGTCCCCTTGGGGGCGCTGTTGCCTCCATTGAGAATGCATGTTTTAAGGCTAACCAACTAGGATTAGAAAAGGAGGTTGATTTGACCCAGGGAAGATGATCCAGGAGATGGTGAGAACAGATTCACACTGGCATGCTGCTGCCCCGAGTATGGTCCATGGGCCAGTAGCATCAGCATCTCCTGGAAGCAGGCGAGTGATTCAAAATCCCATCCCACTCCAGAACTCCTGAATAGGCACCTACATTTAATCAAGATGGGAAGTGGGGGCAGGACTGGATGCACTGCTGGGGAACACAAGGTTAGACTGAATAGAAGGTCAAAAGAAAAGGGGTGAGAAGCCAGAGACCAGAGACAACTCTGTGCTGGGTCACTCGACTTGTGAAACTAAGTCTTCATGCACCAAGCACATTTAAGCAGTGACATATTTTGTCCTTGTGGTCTATGGCTCTTTATTTTTTTCTGGGTGATTTCCTTGCACTGTAGCTGCAAGTTGCTTGGAAGATGTGGGGTCCTGTGGAGGAGATGCAAGGTTGTGTGTGGCCTTGCTTCCAAGAAGCAGAGGGCCAGGTGTCTGATTTGGACAGATCTGGGCCTGCTTTCTTGAATATCCCTGAGGGCCAAGGCTAATGGGGACCAGACCAACCCCAGGGACAGACTAGAACTGCAGAGACAAGAATTAGATGTTAAACTGTGTCAAACTGGATTAAATAGCTACGCTGGGCTCTTGAATCTGTCAACCTGCTTGGGGTTGTGTGCATAGAGCCTGGGTCTCCTTGTGGCAGTCCTGTATTTATAGGGCAATCCTGAAACATGAAAGACTGCACAATCCCAAAGTTGGGCTCTTTGGAACGCAATGCATTTACAGTTGGCCCTCCTTATCTGTGGGTTTTGTATCCATGGATTGGGTCAACTCCAGATCAAAAATTTGCAGAAAAAGAAAATCCCAGAAAGCTCCAAAACCCAAAACTTGAATTTATTTATGTAGCACTTACAATGTGTTTACAACTATTTACACAGTGTTTTTACTGCAGTAGGTATTATAAGTAATCTAGAGATGATTTTTAAGTACATGGGAGGATGTACATAGGTTATGTGCAAATACTATGCCATTTTATAGAGACTTGAGCATCTGTGAATTTTAGTATTTGTGGGGATCCTGGATACTGAGGGGACAGCTGTATTATGGATGTGCCCTACATTAATTCACTCACTGGCAGGAGCCAAGCCACAGTCAGTCTGTCCAGACACAACATGAGAAGCAGAACACTATATCTCAACCCCTTTCCCTCTGTATTTCCCTCCTGAGCCATCTCCCCTCAACACATCCTTTCCCTTACCCCCACTCTAGTCTAGGCCAACACAGAGAGGTCTTCCTCTTGCTTAATTAAGGTCTCTAATAAATTTCACTGGGATGCAAAACCTATTTGGTCCTCCCACATCCCCTCCCTAAGACTCACTTTCTACTCCTTTCCCCCAAAGCAAGCACTCTCCTTCCTAGTTACCCTTCCTGATCTGTTCCCCTGTTAAGGCAACTTTAGTCAAATCAGTTGGAGTCGGGGTTTACTATGGCCCCCAACCAATATTAGGAGTCTTTGCAGGCTCCTACTTCAGACTAGTTGTAAACTAGGTCCTATTGTTACATGACTCTCTGGCCCCCTAGATGAGTGACATATGGTCACTCAGCCTTCAGGACTCGGAGGAGCTTGGGGAGTGGGCTAGGCTCAGGCTCTGGCTTGGGTCTTAGTGCCTGATGAGAGAGAGATGTGGGGGCCCAGGGTAATGGCAATGGAGGTGAAGGCCTACTTGACTTTCTGAACTCCTGAAACCCCCTGGAAATGCCCCAAAGTGGCCATGAGATGAGTCCCTGTTATTCTAAAAAGGTATTGAAGATTCCTGGGTGGGCAAAGTTGATCCCTTGATTCAATGTTCCCCTGTGATGAAGCCACTATACTATCCAGATAGGTCCTCCTGGGGCAGAAGGGAAGGAGGATGGACAGCGACCTGGAGTCACAGAGGTAAAAGCTAGAAGTGCTCGTGCAGCACAGGGCACCAGACGGTGGAGGACGCCCTGGAGTGCAGGGAAACCTGGAATAAGTTCTCTTTCAGCTTTGTCTGGAACTTGTCAAATGACTCAAGTCAGCCCCTCCTCACTCCTGTCCCCACCTGTAGAACAGGGCCAGAGTGCTCTCTCAAGTCCTTTCCAGTTCAGGTATTCGATCCTCTGATTTATAAATCATGAACCAGACTGAGTAAGGATGTATCTCCTGAGTCAGCCAGGCCCTCAGAGTGACTTGTCTGGGGTCCTCCAGCCTCCTCCTCATCTTGTTCTTTTTCCAGATGGTGCTGACCTGATGCTTCCCTTGGCTTGATGCCCTCTGACTGCCGTTAACTGTCCTCCAGCCCCAGTACTAGGTTACTGGGTTCAGTTTTGAATGACCAGGATCCCAGGGCTGTGGTGTGAATGGAAGCGTCTCCTTCCTCCCCTACTCCTACACGTCTATGCACATAAACACACTCCTACGTGCTCACACACTTGTGCACGTGCACACACCCACCCACAAGTCCACACTCACATACACACACACCCACATACTCACACTCTCACTTGCACTCACGCTGCTTTACAAAGAGTATTTCTGTGCATGGTCTCCTATAGTTTCCAGAGCCCTCTGAGCTTGACAGGGCACAGTTTGCCCTCCTTCCCATCTGGATGAGGAACCAGGCTGGACTGGAGAAAGTCCATGCAGGTAGCAGAGCCAGGGTGAGAACACAGAATTCTGACCCCCTCTGGAGGTGACCATCACAGCAGGGCTGTCACAGCTCCCCACATCCGCTACTACACTTGCTATAGGACAGCCCTTGGAGATGGGCAGGTGTATTTTGTCCTTGTGTAAAAGATGGGAAACGGCCCCAGGAGATATTCACACGCTGGAGGATGGAAGTCTCTGTCCTTCTCTGCCGGGACATGTGTGCACTCCTACGGCTGTTTGGTGGTCATTCCTGGCTCTCAATCTGCTCTCCGGAACTTTGATTCACATCAAACCCCTCACAACTGAGAAATGCCACCCTAGGTCAGCCGCCTTCTGCCTCCTTTCCACTGAGGTGGAGTGTGGAAGAGGACTGGACCGTTTCTGTCCTCACAGGGTGGCGGTGGTCTTCTCATGACCATTTCTCAGGGTGCTTGTTAGGGTTCAAGGCACCATCATCATGAACATGCTTCCGCTCGCTGGCGCCCTTTTCATGGTCTCAGTCCGCCCTGCCTCTTGAGGCTGTAAGTTCTGTACTTTGCTGCTGGTGTGGGAGTGAGGCTTCCTTTTACTTCTTCTAAAGTGCCCCATCCACCCCACTGAGCTTTAAGGTCCGGAGAACCTGAGTGTTTAGGATTTGATAATCAAGCCCATACTCCTTCGTCCATCCCTTTCATGACTGGCTGGTCAGCAGTCCTCACCAATTCAGTTTAATTCAACAAGCAGTTATTGAGCACCTAATGTATGCCTCCTTGCAGGCCAGATGCTGCAAAGATAAATCATCTCTCTGAACTGTGTGTGCACACCACCTTCCACCACATCGATCATTTGACTTATCCTCCTCTACATTTTCCAGCCCTGCCTGGAACACAGATCCTTCTTGTGCAAGACTTGGTGATGGGGATAGGGGTAGGGGTGCCCAGCTCTGGCTTGTTTCTGGTGCCTTCCCTCACTTGCATTCCCATGAGCGCATGGGTGTGTGTGCACATATGCTCAGGACTTGACTGAAGGTCACACACGATTAGCCGCTTAATGTAAAGCTGACCACGGTGGTGATGCTGGTGGTGTAGGGTGGTTAGGACCACTTAAGAAATGCACTCTCAAGCTGCTTTCCCCGATCCCTCCCCCACCCCACTACTAAGCTGACATCTTACTGACTCACCCAAATGCAAACTGACTGGATGAAGAGATTTGGGGGTTGTGGTCCCAGTTTAGGGGCAGCTGACCCTAAAGGAACCACTTAATCTTCCTCCTGGCCTGGTTACTTGCATCACAGGGGCTGAGCGGGGAGAAGGGGAACTGAGGGGAGACTCTAGAATAGACATAAATCCCAGGCCCTCTGTCTAGTCACAGCTTCTAAGCATGTGACAGATGATGGCTATCCCTTGAAGGGCAGGGTGGTTTCCCAGGCCTTAGATGGGCAAGAATCTAGGGCTGTTGGCAGAGGGGAGCACAGAGAGGCTGCAAATGGGCAAAACAGGCTCCTTGCTCTTGAGAAGCCTTCCTTGGACAGGGAAAGGCCCACTCCTTGTCCTTGAGAAGTTTAGGTCTAAGAGAAGGATGGAGCAGAGAAACTTGAACATCATCCGGAAATGCTTAGGCCCTAAACATATGTGGACACAGATCCTTCTTGTGCGGGGAGCATATGTGTCCTGGGCCCCCCATTCCTAAGGCTTACACTATGTGCTGTTTTCCTGGTCATGTGAACTTGAACAGGTTACTCTCTCTGTGCCTCTGTTTCCCCACCTGCAAAATGGGGATAATAACAGGACCCACAGCACAGGATTGTTAGGAGAATTCAGTGAATTGCTATATGTGAGGTGCTTGGAGCAGGGCCTGGCGCATGGTGAACGCTGTGTAAAATGAGCTGTTGCTATTCATGGTAGACAGACTAGAGGCATTTCCCTGAGCATGAACGGAATGACTGTGCACCGGCTTAACTGATGTGCCTTTCCAACAACCACCCCTTAAACGGTACAGCACCTTGGGGAGTTTCATAATACGCCCCGCGTGCTCTCATTTGGCCCTCCCAACAAGCCTACCAGGCAGACAGGACAGATGTGATTATACCCACTTTACATGAGAGGAAACTGAGGCACAGACGTCACTAAGTGGTTCCTGGTCCAGTTGGGCTTTTTTTTTAAAAATTAATATTGGCAGAGGATTTTCCATTTGTCTGTTTTCTATGTCGTTAATCTCTTCTCTGTCATTTCATTATATATTTGATGGCATACTTAGGTATTCCATTTCTAACTTCTGAAGTTGAAACACCTGGCTCATTAATTTTCAGCTTTTCTTTTTTTTTTTTTAATGGAAGTACTGGGGATTGAACCCAGGACCTCGTTCATGCTAGAACGTGCTCTACCACTGAGCTATACCCTCCCCCTAGGTTTGTATTACACCTTGCAACCACACTGTGTTCAGCTGAAGGATTAGGGGAATTTTGTGGAGGAGGGTTTGGGTGAAGGTAGTTAATAGGTTCAGGATTGGACCTCCTACCTCAGCCTTATTCATGTTGGGGTCAGATCACAGGGGAAGCCATGGTGTGGGAGGAAGTTTGGGGACCATTCCAGGTGTGTGTGCCTAGACTAGGTCTACATGGCACTTCACGGGGGAAAGCACAACACACAGGGGATGGGAGTTAGAGGCAGGGTCACAGAACATGCTGTTTTGGGTCCTTTTGAAACCTGTGTGAATGCCCAGGACAGGGTTGGCAGTAGGACTGTGCAAGGCATCCTAAGGGAGGATCTGGAACCTGGATTGGGGAACCTTCTATTGAGGAAGAAGGCATCTGATTCAGACTGGTCTGTATATGGAGAGAAGGCCAGAAAGAAACATCCCCCTGGGCCGTGATTCCTGCTCCCCACCCCCCAAACACCCATTCCCCAGGGCTGAGCCTGGTAATGGGAAGAGGGACCTCCTGAATATTTTGGTTTGAAGAAGCTGGATAAGCATCTGGGGCAAGAAAACAGGCCATGAGCCAGGAACAGAAGAGGGCATGAGACCTCCAGCCCAGAGGACCGAGGTCCAGAGGAATGCTTGTGGGGGCGGGGTTCCAGGAACTGGGGGAGTCAGGTACAGGAACGGATTATGGGGCCTGTGTCTAGGGTGTGACATGAGGCGATGATGAGGGGGTGGGTGTAACCACGAGGAAGAGACAGGAGTCAGGGAGCCCATGGAGGTCAGAATGGGGCAAGAGCCACAGGAGGAGAGCTGGGATGGGAACTGACTAGGGTGGGGGCCCCCCAGCCTGTCCCAGCACAAAGGCAGGCTGCCTGGAACCGAAGAAGGCCCACCCCAGTCCTACTCTCTCGAGGGGAGAAGTCCAGGCCCCAAGCTTATCTCCAGGACTGTGGGATCAGCCTGTTCCATAAATCTCGGGCCATGTGCATATGGCACATAATTGGGAGGCGCTGCAGGTACCAGCAGCCCCAGGATAAAGCCCAGGCGGGGAGAGAGAGAGTTGGCACTTGAGTTACAGGGCAGGCTGGCGGGGTGCTGGTGGCTGGCCCAGCTGGAGGTGTGAGTTATCTCGGGCCAGGCCACCCTGCCGAGCTGCTGCTCTGCGGCTCCGGGCTGATATTTACTGTATATTGGTTTTTAAATTACAGCACAGCATCGATTCCCTGCTCTTGAAGTGCAGCCCTCACTCGCCGTCCCCGTCTCACTTGGCCTTTCTCTGCCTCTCTTCCTCTACTTGCATTGTATCGTGTTACCTACCCCATAGTACTATGTTTGTATTACTTTATATTTATTAGAGGATGCACTGTTTCTAGCCCTTCCACATATATACTCTTGATGGTTTTCAAAGCTTGACTCACAGCCATGTTTATTTATTTTGGATCCCATGACAGTGAGGAAGTAGGGCAAGTAGGGTTGTCTCCGTTTAAAGGTGAGGAAATGGGCTGAGAGATGCTAATGGAATGACCAGGTCATTCTTGGATTGAATTATATCATATTATACCATCAGAATAATGGCTACTGGGTATTGAATGCTTAGAGTGGGCCCAGCACTGTTCTAATGTAAGCTTTATATACTCACTTTATCCCCACATTAATTCTGTGGAGTGGGCACTGATTAGTTCATTTTACAGATGAGGAAACAGGCTCAGAGAAGTTAAGTCGCTTGCCCAAGGTTGCACAGCTAGTAAGAGGGCAGAGCCTGGATGCGAACCTGGGCAGCCCGGCTCCTGAGCCCATACTCTATCCATGATCCAAGCTGTGACATGTTGTGACAGGTAGTCAGGATGAGAGGGTGGGGACAGAGGTGGGATGGCTTCCCAGTGTTATGAGGGGTATTCGTGTTCTTGCACACCTTCAGTTTCTGTAATAGTTCTCCTGCACCCAAGGGAAAGGCCTCAGGGACCTCTTGGCAGCTGGAAATGCCCCCAGAGTGGGGTTTCAGTTCCAATCACAGGCAAAGCTGCTTTAAGCTGGGCCTGACTCTCAGGGGCTCAGTGGGCCAGCTGGCATCAGAGAAGGAGCTGGTGGTACCTGGGGGCCTTGCTTCTTCTGCCAGGCATGGCCCCCTCTCTCCCTGGGAGCCACTGCTGAGCATTGCCCTCTGTGGACCTGAGACTCCTGCCTGAGCAGAAGCTTGGAAGGGGTGCCAGGTTCAGTTTGGACTTCAGCGACAAGTCCTTCCTCTCCAGGTTCCTCATAACCCCTGCCTCGTACCCCTTTCCTGGGGAGATGTTGTCATGGCTTGAGTTTGGGTCCCTTTACACAGCTTGACGTGGCTCACAAGCTTATCTCCTGTCCCCCAGCTCTCACTCATGGGGAGGAGAAGGCAGACGTTCTGGGGGAAGCAGGGGGCCCTGCACCATCTGTGTGTCCCTTGCTAAAAGCAGGGAGGAGAGTGAGCAACAGGGGTCTGGCCCTGAGGAGGCTTCTCCGGCCAGACTTCCTGGAAGTGAGCTTCATGGTGCCAAGAAGCCTGTCCCCGAGAGTGCCGCCCTGCACGGCAGCACTTCCGTAGGCCCGCTGTGAGGCGGGGCTCCGGCCCCTGGGGCTCCCTGGCCAGCCTCCATGCCATTTGGCCCTGCTCAGGGGCCTTTAACAAGGGAAGTGTGAAGTGTAAGGAGAAAGGACCCCTACAGTCCGTCCCGTGGGCTCAGAATCATTAGCTCACACCCTCCGCGTGCTGGACACGGACCTGGAACTGGCTGGTGCGTCTGTTGTTTCTCTTACTAACAGCTACTGTTTACTGAGCACTTGCTGTGTGAGAAGAAGTCTAGCACCATGGCCGAGACCCAGGAGTCAGTCTGGGTTCATATCTCAGCAGTTCTGCCGATGAACTGTGTGGCCTTGGGCAGGTCACTTCTCTCCAGGCCTCCTCTGTAAAATGGGGCTCACACCAGTCCCTAACCCCCTGGGTTGTGGTGACTGTGAAATGAGTGAACGTCTACAACGCGCTGCAGCGTCCGGCACCGGGTGCGTGTCCGTGAGGTGTGTGCTGGTGCGGCCGTTCACATGCATTCCCGCCTTCCGTTCCCTTACTGCCTTTGCAAAGTACGTGTTACTTCCCTCTGTGCAGGTGTGGAAACTGAAGCTCAGAATAGCCGTGGGACTTCCTCCGGGTCTAAGGTGACCAGCTGATCCTGTTGGTCTGGGACTGAGGGGATTCCTCAGGTGCAGGACTTTCCGTTTTAAAACCAGGAAAGACCCAGGCCAGTTGGATGAGTCCCAGGTCACAGAAACTGTGTGGCTGAGCCAGGATTTGGCCCTGGTCGTGTCTGATTCCCACTCCCTGCCCTGACCCACCACTCTAGACACCCCCCGGGGACGGTACCTCTCCTAGCTGCCCGCATTTGCTGAGCCCCTGGGGGCTTTCGAGATGCTATCCTATTTCATCCTCACAGAACTTTGTGAATTAGACATTCCTATCCAGAGTTTACAAAGAGGAAACTGAGACACAGAGAGGTGAAGCCTGACTCACTCAGGGTCACCCAGCCAGGAGGCGGCTGAGCGGGGCTTTGAGCCCGGCTCTGTGGCGCCAGTGCCCCACACTCTTGGCCACTCTGCCAAGGCTCCCGTTGTAGCTCTTCCCAGTTCCCTCCATACTCGTGGCCTCCTTTTCTCATTCTAGTAGCTTGTGGAGTAGACAGGGCGGGTATTTTTATCCCTGTGTACAGGTCAGAAAATGGGAGCTCAGAGAGGCCAAGTTACTTAGCTGATGACACAGAGCTTGTAAGTGACAAAAGCTTCACCAGGAGTCCTCAGCTGGTACTTGTCACTGTGCTTGCCTTGTCTGATAATTGGCAGGAGGCTCCCAGCCCAGCCTAGCCCAGTCCTGCTCAAATTCCTCGAGGCCTGAGGTCTCAGTCAGCACGGGGTCCCCTGTGCAGAGGGCTGCTTCCATGGCTTGGGCTTCGGATTGTCACCCCCTGATCCTCCCCCAGCAGGTAGAGGAGGTACCTGGCTGCAGTGGACACACCTGCTGGCCTCACAGCTCCTCTCCCCCCAACCAGCTGGGGACTGAATATAGAACGGGCTGCATTTTCCTGGGAGGGCATTAATACCAGGCTGCCTTCTAAGGCAACTAAATAAAAGAGTTGGGAAGGATAGTGACAAGAGTCTATAAATTCTGAATGATGTTCAGGAAAGTGGCCTGGCCCCCAGGGCCCATAAAACCCAGGCAGCTTGCTGGGTTGAGGGTGATTTATAGGGCCCTGCATCTGCCACGGGGTCACCTGCCCATCAAGCCTCCCACTTATGGGTGCTTTTCTTTTTAACCTCCAAACTCTTTTCAGAATTCTTGGCATTTCATGTTTGTCCTCAAGCCACTTGAAAGGGCTGAATTACTCCCCCTTTTAACAGACAGGGAAACTGAGGCATAGAGCAGGTTAGTGAATAGCCCGGGCTCACAAAGAGAGCCAGGTCCCTTGAATCTGTCCTGGGAAGTTCTCACTAACATTTATGCTTACACTTATTAACTCATTTAATCTCCACCACAACCCTAGGACATAGGGACTATTATTACCACTGTCATTTGTATTTTAGAGTGAGGAGACAGAGGCAGAGAGAGTTTAAGTCACTTGCCCAGGACCACAGAGCTGGGAAATTTCAAGGCTGTGATTTGGAGCTACATTCTTAACCATCATGCTATTAGTAAAACGTAAAAGCAGAATGGCCTGTGACAGTGAGGAGGGGTGACTGCCGTCCCTGGGGGACCTGTCTTCCCAGGAGACAGTGAGGCGCCTCTGTTCTGGGTGCTCTGTGCTCTGCTCAGCCTCAGTGCAGTCAGGTCGAGATAGTCCTAAAGGAGCAGTGAGGCAGCAGGGGCTGTGAAAGCTGGTGGTGAAGGGGCGTGGGAAAAGCTCTGGCTTTCTCCTATTTTAGGTGGGCTCTGGGCTGTGGCCACCTCTTTCCTCATTGCCCCGCCTAGTGGGGTTTGCTGGGGGGAAGGGATGGGGCCTCACTGTTGCAGATTGTAGCTTTACCACTGCTTTCCCATCAGAGATGAGAGATCAGCCATGAGGGTGAGCCGAGGGGCTCTGCTGGGGGCAGAGGGCCTGCGACATCCCCTTCTTCTGGCCAAGGTCTGTGAGACCCCCAGATCGGTGGAGGAGAAAGCAGGTAGAAGGACCTCTCCTGGTTTTCTCCCTCCTTTAAATTTCTTCAGGATGCTGCCAGTCTGGCATTGCAGATGACAGATATTTATCAAACACATAGTACTGGTCAGCTGCTGGGATACAGAGGCCAGTTAGACTTGGTCCCTGCCTTCTAGATGCTCCCAATCCGGGAGGGGAGGCTGAGAGGTAAATGAGCAATTACAGTATACAGTGATGGTGCTAGGATTGGAGGTGAGGAACTGAGAGAACTTCCAGGAGGAGGTGATTCTCCCCAGCTCCACCGCAGGCACCTCTCGCTAAGTGACTGCATCAAGCACTTGGGGCCCACCCTCAAATGGACGCTGTGCGCACCTTGCTGAAGACCTCACTGCTCTCAGGATAAAGTCCTGGATCATTAGGTGGCCTGCAAAGCACCGTCCCTGTCAGCGTCATCAGTATCTTTACCTGTCCGTGCCTTCTCCCCACCCCTACTGGCCTTCCACAGTTCCTAGAACGCGTCATTGTGTTCACTGGCCCCCTGTCTGGAACACCATTTCCCTACACTCTGCTTGGCTGGATCCTTTTCATCCTTCAAGGGCCAGCTTCAGTATTCTCCTGGGGATGGCCTGACCACCCAGTCTAAGTCAGGTCCTTGCTGCTCTCACTCAGGCAGCATTTTTTTTTCCATAACCTCTTTTCTACTATTTGCTCTTTTGTTTATTGCTTCCCTCTTGCAGCCTGTGAACAACATAAGGACAGGAATTAAAAGCACAGACTGGTACTCGGACTGCCTGCATGCAAGTCCCACAGCAATGCTCACCAGCTGTGTGACCCTAGGAAAGTTGCTTCCCCTCTCTGTGTTCCAAGTAACTCATGTGTAAAATGGGGGAAATAATAGAACCTACCCCATCAAGGTGTTGTTCCAGTTTAATGAGTTAATATATGTAAAGCACTTAGGATGCTGTCTGGCATGTGGCAGGTGCTCAGTAAATATTAGCTGTCATTATTATTTTTATATCCAGTGCTTAGAATAGCGCCCAACTCAATAAATATTTGATGATTAAATGAGACACCTGGGCTGAATCTTCAAGGGAGTGGGTGGGGCTTGGTTAAAGAGAACAGCGGTTCTTGATCCTGGCTGCACAGTGAAATCACTTGGGGGGCTTTAAAAATCAGTGATGCCTGGGCGCCGATCTCAAGAGAGATTGTTCTGATTTAATTTTGCTGGGTGTGGCCTGGGCATTGAAGTTTTTTAAAGGTCTCTAGGGATTCTGATTCCAGGGTTGAGAATGGAGATGGGGAAAGGCAGGCACTCCCAACACCAAGAGCATCATGCAGCTGGAAGGCCTTGCTGGAGGAAGTCCTTGAGAAGGGAACAGAGAGGGTGAGGCCAGGGGCAGGGAGTTGCATGGTGACTCAGGAAGGCAGGGCCAAGCCAGAAAGGACCCCACATGCCATGCTAAGGAGCTTACGCTTGAGGGGGAAGTCGTGGGGAGCCTGGAAGGCTTTTAAGCCAGAAATGACATGGTCCGATTTGCCTTTAAGGAAATTGGCCTGGGTGGACGTGTGGAGGATGGATTACTGTGAATGCAGTTGAAGGCGCAGAGATCAGAGGGCAGAAGCCCTTCTGCCCCTGTGAGAGCAGTTCAGGGCCCAGCTTGTACAGGAAAAGCGACTTGCTTGTTCCCTGTTTAATTACTTAATCCTCCTTGGCATGTCTGAACAGTGAGATCTGGACAGTGCAGGAGTCTTCCTTGCCCCCCTGCCCCAGCTGCAATTGAAACCTCTGTCACTGCAGGCTGATGTAAACCCTGTCTCATCCTGACCACGGAAGGGCTTTTCTCGCTGGGTTTCTAAGCCAGATTCCCAAGTCGCAGCAAAAATTCTCAATTCCACAGCCCCCTGGCCCCCAGGCTGGTTGTGTCAACCAGGAAACCCCTCCCAGGCCTGCTTCCTCATCTGTGATGCCCTCCCAGTCTCTGATCTAAATTTACCAGTTTTCTCCAGGTTCCAGGCTGGTCCACCCTTGAAGCAACAGGCTTCCCCCTCAGGGCCTTCTCTCCCAGCAGCAGCTGGAGTATTTTCTTAATCTTCCCCGGCATCTGGTTCATAGGTGAGGGTCACACTTTCTGACTCCCAGGTCCTCGGCCACCAAGCTATTTCCGTCTCATTGTTCAATCGTCCTACATGTGGATGTGGGTCCCAGAGCTGCGTTTGGATGGCAGGGCTCTTGACGAAGTGGCCCACGTCCTACCCACTGTACTGCACTGTATACCACCCCGGAGAGGCCGTATAGATCGGTGCTTCAAGCTGCCTCTGCTACTTACTGGCCTGTGATCTTGGGCAAGTCATTTGACCTCCTTGCACCTTAGTTTCCTTATTTCTAAAATGGGGCTGAAAACTCAGAGACATTTAGTTAATCCAGTGCCACCAGTGATAGCCATGGTTTGGGACTGGCCATCCAATTCAGAGGATACAATAAGCTTTATTTTACACTCCGTTTCTTAACATTAGGGGAGGATTTGGGACAGGACAGGTAATAAAGCACACAAAGCATCTTCATTTTCATCTCGTGGGGCGGCCCAGCAGCTGCCCATCGAAACAACTTTTTTGCCCCTTACCCGCGAGGGGCACGTCAGCTGCTGTGGATAAGAGCTGAGACGCATTGAGTCTCCTTGGTACAGGGAAGCTGCAGCCTCAATTTCCCGCTATCTGTATACCATTTAGAGACCTACTGGGAGCAGTGGTTTTCAGGGGCTTCCATCTGGATGAGCGTTACCTGTTGCTATTTTTATAACACAGTTCTTTGTGACTAAGCTGGAATTAAGCTGAAGCAAAGGTAGATACGGAAGCAGCTAAGTCACCAGACGTTCTGCCTTCCCGTCGGCGTGAGGGCCTGCCCTGGGCAAACAGTCTCATCTCCTGGACTGCTGAGAAGCCAGAATAGAAATCAGGGTGGAAGCGACAGGGTCTCCTCTCTGTCTCTCTTCTGTTTCCTCATCTTTAACTTTGGGAGATGGAAGAGTTACAGGCTAACATCCTACGGACTCTAAGGAAATGGGCCTGCGTCTTTCTACTTCAAGCCTACTCTTTGTGTTCCTCTTTAAGACTGCTCTCAAAAGTCATCATCCCAAGATTTGGCTGGAATATGTGTTCTTGTCCTACAGTGATTTGTCTTGGGGTCCCAATCCTCTTCCAGATGGTCCTGGCTATTATATACCCTGCCTCAGGGCAGGCAGAGCAGTGCTCCCTCTATTATGGCTGAGAACTTTTCTTAGAGATGTGGGAAGGCTAGAAATGCCATATCAGTCTTAAGACTTTCATTTGAACAGACAGGTGCCATGATGTTGTGTTTCTGAGTCTGTGTCTCAAATCGTCAGAGCTTTGATGGCAGGACTGTCTGCCTCCATCACGGCACATAGCACTTGCCTCAGCCACACAAGTGGAGGGGGTGCTGTATGAAGATTCATGCTTCTGTGATGCTGAGGACGGCAGTGATGGTGGGGATGGTGGCGGAGGAGGTTGAGGGGATGGTGAGGATGGAGAGTGTGACTGCACTGATAGTGCCGCTGGCTGTTGTGGTAGTGGTGTAGGGAAAGGCCGGGGAGATAGGTAGGGCATCTTAGGTGGTTAAGAAGTGCTTTTGCACAAAGTGATGGAAAGGTATTGGAGGATTATAATTTAAGGGAAGGGGAACCAAATTTATGTATTGAAAAACTCCCTTTAATTGTATGGTGGAAAATTCCTCAGAGGATGACAAACATGAGTAGATGACGACTAGTTAAGAGACCACTGGAATAATCCAGGAGGGAGATAATGGTGGCTTGGATTGGGGTGACAGAGGTGGGATGGAGACAACTGGGCAGATGCTGGAGCTACTTAGGTGGTGATACCAATGGGACTTGGTGATGATTGGATAATACCTCAGTCAGACTTGGGATGTGAGAATAGTGATGAATTCATCTTATTAAAGATGAACCTTAGGTTTCTGACTTGGGCAACTGGATAGACCATTAGATTATAAGCTCCATGAGGGCAGGGACTTTGTTGTGTCCACCTGTATCCCCAGCCCTCAAGCAGCAGCTGGCACATGGTAGATCCTCAGGGTGTTGGTCGGATGACTACTGCTGTTGACTCCTGGTTCATGATGGACACTGTATATCACAGTTTTTGGTTCCCATGCCTGTGTCCTCCCTCCCCTGGACACCAAACACTCTTGGAGCTGACCCACAGATGGATGGTTACAGGGCTGAACCTCAGGATTAGATGAACCTGAATTTAAATCCCAGGACTTTCCTTCACTGGCTGAGTGACTTGGGTAAAGTCAGTTAACTTCCCTAAGCCTCAATATATTCGCCTCCAAAATGGTGATGAAAAGAGCACTTACCTCACACGGTTGTTAAACCGATTACATGAGGTAATATAATGAGATAATGTTGTAAAGCACTGAGCCCAGTTGCTGGACCATAGTTGATGGTGGTAGACATTTAAGAGAAGTTAATCATCTGAACCTCGCATCCAGCACGTTGCCAGCACATAGACGGTGTGTCTGTGGGGTGAGAGGGTGAGGAAGTGAGTGGAGACAGGGAAGCTGCTGAAGACTTTGGAGACAAGGCTGGAGATATTGGGAGCTGATGCTCCTTCCACATCCATCCTGTCGCTTCAACCCTGATTTCTCTTCTGGCTTCTCAGCAGTCCAGGAGATGAGACTGTTTGCCCAGGGCAGGCCCTCATGCCGACAGAAAGGCAGAACGTCTGGCGATGCAGCTGCTTCCATATCTACCTTTGCTTCAGCTTAATTCCAGCTTAGTCACAAAGAACTGTTATAAAAATAGCAACAGGTGATGCTCATCCAGACGGAAGCCCCTGAAAACCACTGCTCCCAGCGGTGTCTGCGCCATGATGAGTGACTGTGGATTGACAGGGAGCCCCTGGCAGCTGCCGTTCCCTGTGCCTTTCCTCCCATTGCTGGGGAAGTGGAATCTCAGCAAGCCTGAGGACCCTGGAGCACCTCCCAGAGGAGGAGGCAGAGGGAGTTCACTGGCCCAGCAGCTGTCCCTGCTGCTGTCTTCACAGTTCTCACTGGAGAGAGAGGAAGATACACGTTGAAGATTTGAGCTATTGACTGGATGCAGAGAGGCAGATATTTTGAGAGCAGGGCAGAGAGAGACGCCCAGCCATACTTGTAGATACCGTATAGGTGTACAGTGAGGGGTCTCTGCACATGGGGCCCTTTGAGCCATCTGTCAGCTTAGAGTCAACCCTCAGGGAGACGTGGGTGTGACCAGAAGCCAGCTAGTGGGCTGTCAGAGCTTGCTGAAAATCTGGATTTGGCCTTAGGGAGACATGACATGCACTCCTGTGCAGACAGAGGCCTAGGTACTGACCCTCCCTTCCTCTCTGGCCAGCCCCACCCTCACACTCACCTGTAGCCCTTGAGGGATGCAGCCATGGGCAAGCCCCAAATTGGGCCTCTTGGGAATAATGGAGCCTGTCTATGTGCGCGCGCGCGTGTGTGTGTGTGTGTGTGTGTGTGTGTGCGTGCGCGCAGGTGCCTTTGCCTGCACAATGGAGACTTAACAGCCAATTTCTAGGGGCATCTTCACTTCCAAGTGGTGACAGAAATAGACTGGGTTTCTTTTCAGAGCTTTCTCTAGCTGGTTAATACAGTATGTGGGTGTGATGGCAGGACCAGAAGGCCCCATTCTCACTGCTTCTCCAGTGGCTAAGGTCCTTCAGGCTTGGGGGCAGCAGATGCAGACTCCAGCAAGCTCCACCTCTGGCTGGAACCACAGGATCCTGGCAAAGTGGCCCGCTGTCCAGGTGGACCCCATTTCCCCTTGGGGATGTGAAATTGGAAATCTTGTCTCTTTTCAAGCCCTTCTTTCCTCCTCCCTTTGTACCACTTCCCTGGCACTCATTGGGCCAATTCTTAGTTGTTCATACT
Source organism: Camelus ferus (assembly GCF_009834535.1). Classification (NCBI taxonomy): domain Eukaryota; kingdom Metazoa; phylum Chordata; class Mammalia; order Artiodactyla; family Camelidae; genus Camelus; species Camelus ferus. The sequence goes on along the minus strand of NC_045715.1, from coordinate 27,261,641 downwards.
CATCCAACTTCAGGAAGCCCCCCAGCACCCTTCACGTCTGAATATGAGATAGATATCCCTCCTCTGTCCCCTTAGGTGTCCTGTACTTCCCCAGTCCTAGCACTATGCCGCAATGCCTCTTTCTGCCTGGCCCTAACTACCACCTCCAGGAAGCCTTCTGTGATTGCTCCAGCCTAGCCTTACCCACAACACCCACCTCATTCATCATCTTTACCCTCCTCCACCTCTCATCATATGTTCACTTTTAAATACTCTTTCTCTCTGTCACTGTCCTTATGCCCTAGCTGGACTGTCATCTTCCAGAGGGCAGGTTCTGTTTTCTCTAGTCCCAACTCCATTTATTCATTCACTCATTCATTCATTTATTCATCTATTCATTCTTCAAATGCTGTTGAACTTCTTGTCTGCTATGAGCCAGACACTAGACTAGGCCCTGGGACCATGGAGGTGAAAAAGACTGACAGCTTTCTGCTTTGGGTCTCCTTGACTCTAGGTCAGCAGGTGGACAGGGGACGGCAGAGGTTCCTTGGAGCCTGAGTTTGGAGAGCAGGGCAGAGAGGCCTAAATGGGGAGGAAGGTCCACCCGGAACCAGGAGAAAGCGAGCAGTCTGCGTGGGCCTCCCGGGCCTGCTGCAGCCTGCCTGCTCCCTCCAGCCCCACCCACCGGAGCTTGTCCTCGTTGGAGTTCCCTCCTCGTCTGTCCCAACTCTCTCACCAGGGCTCAGCGTGGGGAAGGCTGGGCTCCTGTTTTTCTAGTATCTGAAGTGGCTGTGCTTCCCTTGCCCTCATTTCTCAAACCCTCCAGCAAAGGTGCCTTCCTGGAAGTCCAAGAAGGGAATAATAGTGGATCCAGCTGTTCCCGGGAACTCCCTGAGCCGGCAGGGGGTGAGGGGGGCGGTGCGGGGAGGGCCAGCAGGGGAGAGGGTACTGTCAGCATGGCCTGCCTACCACGCCATGTAACAGCCCCCCCGCCCTCCGGCAGGCCTGGGCAGCAGTGGGAGCCGTGCTCATGGGGAAGTTGTAGGAGACATGGATTCTACCCCCAGGCAGCCCCAAGCCAGCCATTAGCCTCCCTCAGCAGAGGCTTCAGTTTCCCCAGTTACAAAGTGAGGGTCACTGTAAAAGCTCCCTGGGTGGGATCCCTTACAGCAGGCCAGCTCTCTGGCAGCCCATATAAACCCTGTCTGCGGAGAGCATTAAGGGGGCTGTCCCACGTGCCCTTTCCCTAACTCCTGAGCTCCCAGCATCATCTCATGGCCGCCTGGTGGCTGTGTGTCCCTGACATCAGGTTGAATCGCCTCCCTGCTGAACATGCCCTGCTAGTGACACTGGGTGGAGGATAGCGCCACACTGAAGCAAGAGTCTGCTCAAAACATCCCTTACACAGACAGACACGCCACGTAATTGCTGAATTAAATTATAGGGAGGGATGGAGGCACAAGTCAGTTATGTAAATTTGGGGGTGGTCTAGATTACATTAGTGACTTTCAAACTTATTTGGCTGGAATCTATAGTAAGAGATATAGTTTACATCATGACCTAGTAGATATATTTAACACATATAAACACCCAATGCATGTCTAATGGAAATTATAATGGAAACAAAGATATTAAGAAACAATAACCTTACTAAGACAATACCCTCTCCTATTCTATTCTATTCTATTCTATTCTATTCTATTCTATTCTAAGAATTCTATTCTATTCTATTCTATTCTATTCTATTCTATTCTATTCCATTCTATCTGATCCTACCTTGTCCTGTCCTGTCCTGTCCTGTTCTATTAAACATGGTCATAATCTACTGCATTGATTCCATCAACCACCAATGGGCCATGAACTGCAATTTGATAAACACTGATCTGGAGTGATTGGAAAGATCTGCTGTGATGGGTGTAGGGAGCTTCTGTCTGTTCCAATGTGTGTTAGTAAGAGCAGTTTTCCTCCTGGAGCATCTTCCGGCTGGCCGATCCAGACAGAAGACTTTCACCCAGCAGCAGGCCAGCAGCTGCAGACCCGTTCCCTGCAGGAGTGAGGCATGCTCTCCCCCTGCCACCCCTGCCCCTGTGCTTCCCTGGTACTGCCCAGGTATTTCTGTGTATGTGAGCCTACCTGGCCTCACAAGGGCTCCCTGCCCAGGGATGGTGCCTGACACATCACAGCATCCTGGCTTGGTCATGGAGGAGCCCATGAAGCCTGGAGTACGTGATCTCTGAAAGGTGGGAGGTGGCAGTGGCTGGTGCTGCTGCCTGGAGCCTTGTCCCAGACTCAGTGGGAGAGGGCCTCCCAGACTGGATTCCATTTAGTCCATAAATACTTATTTAGCATTTTCTATGTTCTGTGCATAGTAATATATTAAGGCCACAGAAATGAAGAGATCTCTCAACAAATGTTTACTGAGCTTCCTCTGAGTGCGTGGCCCAGGGCTTCATCTCTGTGCAGAGATGAAGGAGGGGCAGTCTTGCTCCCCAGGAGCTGGTGTCTGGGAGAGGCATGTGCGGACAGATGGTTAAAACTGTGCTTGGTTTGGGGATGGCCAAGTCAGGACTGAGCCTGGGAAACAGAAGAGGGAGGAAGGCTGGACCTTGTGCACCAGCTGCTCCCGCATGGGTGGGGTTTGGAAGAATGGCAGAGAAGGAGAAATGAGGATTTGCGAACAAGACTAAAGAGCCTGTCTAGGATGGGGAGGGAGTCTGCAGGGTGGGAGGGGCGGAGTCAGGGCAGCTTCTTGTGGGGAGGGTGCTGGGCAGGGGTGGAGCAGGAGAAAGGGCAGGAGGAGCCCAGGGGAGGGGCAGACCTGAGTCACATCCCTCCTGGCCCTCCGTGATCTCTGCGGATCTCAGAGGCTGGAGGGCTTCTTGGTCAAAATGGCAAGTAATTATAGGCGGGACCAAGTAACTCCTTCAGGTTCTCTTCCCTCTCTCCCCTCTCTCCACCCCTCTCCCAGCCAGTGCTAGGCCCATAGAGGCTCCCATGCTCAGGCTGGGACAGTCCCAGCCACACCAGGGATTCCTAGGGTCTGGGGGTGTCCCATCCACTGCCTGATTCTTCTCTATGCAGGATTTATAGTGGCGGGAGGCATAAACTAAATTCAAGTAACGTGGCAACTAAATTCAAACAGTGGCATTGGGCAATAGACTGAGCGCTAGAAGCGTGGAGATGGCTTTACTTAGGAGCCGTGATTTACAGCATCATCAGGAGGCCTCGTGGTCCTGCTCCGCACAGGGGGAACATTTAGAGGCTGACCCCTCCCCACTGGCCAGCCAGCTCCCATTCTGCACTTGACAAATGAGGGGAACAGAGCAGCATGGCCTCACCTACCCATCCCCAGTTCCATCAGCAGCTTCATCTCACCATCCCGAGACGCTTCTCTGCTGAGATCTGCACCCCAACATAGGCTGCCTGCCAAGCCCCCATTAATCTTCATTGTCTTCAGAAATCACTCCTGTGGGGCACATCCCCTGATGCTGGCACCCCTGTGGGGGTGTGCTGCTTGCATCCTGTGTCTCCCACACAGTTCAGGGTCTGGGTGAAGCCTGGCCTTTGGATCCTGAGCTGCCTCTGAGCACTGAGGACCTGGGGCAGGTTACGTAGCGTCTCTGTGTCTCCGTTTCCTCACCTGCAGGATGTCGCCCACCTCATGGTGCGTTTTGTGGGGATTAAATGACAGGATGCAAGCACAGTGCTTGGGAGAGCAGAGGAGGAGCTCTGAGTGATAGGACTAGGTGCTGCCGCCACTGCTAATAGCCATAATAATGATAAACTAATAATTCAATTATTCTAAAATCAGTATAGCCCTCGCCTTCCCCATCAGATCCCAAACTCCATAAAGTCAAGAACCCTCTTTCCCATCAGATGGAGGGCATCCCCTCCCACTCTGCCACTCCCTGTCGTCTGTGACCCCTGTCTGTGACCCACTGACCTCTCCTGCTCAGCTCACTGACAGCCTAAGCCCCACAGGAGCCAAGTGGCCGCACCCACTTCCCACCCCCAGTGCGGATCCATCCTCACAGACCCGGCCCCTGGCAGGACTGGAGGACGGAGCGGCAGATCCCTCGCAGAGGGCCATGGCCCAGTCCTTTAAACAATCGGGGAAGGAAGTCCAGGCTGTTCCTCCTCTGGCCATGAACCAGTGGCAGGAAGAAAATCTGCACTGTCCACTCAGGAGTGCTGAGGGTGTGGGCTGGAACTTTCCTCCTGTTCCCAGGCCCTGAAGTTCCTGCCTGGATCCAGAGGATCTGGGCTGAAGGAGGCGCGTGCTGGAGGATCCCTCAGGGTGATCAGAAAGAACAGCTGTCCCGGGGACTTTGGCTTACTCAGGCCAGGAGCACCAGAAACCACCCATCAGCCAGAAGGCACCTCCTTTCTTCTTCCTCCCTCTGTGTGGGAGTCAGCAGATGCGTGGTGCGCCGTCAGGCATCTCTACCGCTCAGTACCGGAATCTTACTTCTTTCAGGCAAATTGGGCAAGCAAATCCTTGCCCAGAGTATAGAAACCAGGTAACAGCAAAACCACTAAGGATTCGGTTAGAAAAGGCTTCCCTGCAGTGAAGTAACATCATCATTATCAATACCAGTAATAATGATCACTCGTACGGCACTTACTGTGTGCCAAGTACTGTTTGAAACACTTTGTAAATAGTTATTTAAATCTCATAAGGATCTTACAAAGTAGGTGTTGTTCTCACTCCAGTTTTATAGATGAAGCACAGGAAGAGTAACTTGCCCGAGGTCACACAGCAAAGCCAGGATCTGCACACTTAATTATGAGTGTGTAGGGGCATCTCTGATGTGATCAATGGTTTGTAGCACCTCTGATGCTCCAGTCTCTTTCCCAGGGCACACCTCACTCTTATCTTCATTTGTAGATGTTCTCCTGGGCCCTCAAGACCAAGGCCTGTCTTTGACATCAGGCTTCCACAGACCCTTGCCTGTGGATCTTATCTCTTTGTGACTCTCTGGGGTGAAGGCCAGAAGTGGCAGCCTTAGTCCTGCCACTGTCTCCAACATCCTTGCCCCTTCTCTGAACCTCCACACCTCTGCTTCCTGTCCTTTCTGTGTCATTTCTGTGAGAGTCAGGACATCATTTCCACTGGCCTGGTGTCAGCTTTGAGAGCAGGCTTTTTTCTTCCAAAGGTCAGAAACAGGGTGGACCCGTGGGGGCCTTGCCCCTGAATGAAGGAGGGTCTGATGAATCATGTGGCATCCTCTGTCATGATCTCACAGCCATCCTATCCCAAATCCTTCAGAGGTGTTAGGCTGGGGGACCTGCACAGAATGAGACGGTGGTGGGACAGCAGAAGGACTGTGAGGCATGACAATGGGGGAGGAGGCCCAGGGGGCACCTGGCAGCTGAGTATTGATTATGATCCTGTTTATTATCACGTCCATAGTCTTAAGGAGCTCTCTGTCATAGGTGATGTAGATTAGGCAAAACTGAAGGATTCCTTGAACTGGATTTGAATTGGATTTGTATCTTAGGAGCTCTAAGTATCAGTGGCTGTGGCCTCAGGAATTCTGGGATTGGGCCAAACGTGGGATCACCCAGACAGGGAGACATGAGTCCAAGAAATCAGCCATTCAGAAGAGGGCCCAAGGCATTAGTAAGTGTGTGTGTGTGTGTGTGTGTGTGTGTGTGTGTAAGAGAGCCACTGGGTTCTAGCTCCCTCTCTATTACTAACCAGCTGTGGGACCTTGTGCCTACCGCCTGCACTCTCATCTGGAATAACTTACCATCCTGTGGATAAGATGTATGCTTTCTGAAAGCTGTGATGGTGGAATGTCCTGCAGAGCCAGGGCGTGGGAAGGAGCGTCCTGGGAGAATGATCACCCTCCGGTTGTCTTGCCCCCTCACCCATCCTTTCAGAAGAGCACATGGCCTCCCTCCTTCCATCCTCACTGCTCTGCACCTTCAGGTTAGCTTCAGATCCCATTAAGCCTTTTGGGCAGAAGGGTCTTGCCTTAGGGTGAGAGGGGCCTGCCAGAGCATCAGGTCCCAGTCAAGGACCAGAAGGGCTGGGTCCCTGCAGGCTGCGGACGTGCGACATAGGAGAGCTGGCCCTGCAGCCTGGGCCAAGGCTGGGGAGAGGGCCTGGGAGGGCCCTCTGATGCCCATGGCTCCTCCCAGGCTCTCCAGACCCTAAGTCAGAGCCACTGGGGTAATTCTAGACCCACCAGCTAGTGGGGCCCTTCCTAGGTGGTTCAGCTGGGTGGGGTGGGTAGGGCTTGAGGAGGGCAGGTCTGCTGAGAGCAAGGGTCATGGTGCCCAGAACATACTAGGCACAGAGCCTGAAATAGAGTACATTCTCCATGTATTATTGTTGTTAAGCTTATCCTGTTTTTATTACGTGTCTTGTTGTCAGGGAGCTCCCAGTCTGAGATGACACAGATGTAGGCAAAAAAGAAAGACGTAGCGCAGTAAAACAATCAGTGGTTTCTAGGTAAGAAATTCTATGGGCAAAGATGCACGTCAGGGATGCGAGTAGGTGGGATGGGTGCTCCGTGGTGGGGGTTCCAGGTCAGGGTTGAGAGGGCTGGACCGGAATCACCACCGCCTCTCATCTATTCAATGCAAGTAGGCTTCCTGTGGGAGGGGAGGTTCCTGAAGCCTTTTGGAGGATGGGAGAGAAACTGGCTGGGGAAAATGAGTGAGTACCAGGATGCGGGGCTGAGAATAAAGGATTTCTCTCACAAAGCCAGGAGCTGCAGTCTCCTCCCTCTGCCCCCTGGAGCATGGTCTGTAAGGAGGGGGCTCTGAGTGGGGCTGCATGTAGCTCTTACCTCCCGGATGGGGCTCCGACAGCCCATCAGTTGGCTGCCACCCGTCCCTCTGTGATCAATACTCTGAGAAAGGTTTCCTGCATCCTGCCGGCTCATTTTCACATGTGAAGGGGAAAGAAAGAGCAGGGAGGGTCTCCTCTCCTAAGCAGTGGTTAGCTCATCTCCTCCCTGCCTCCCCTCACCCCGCCAAAGGTGGAGGAGCAGGCAGGAGGGGGCCCCCAGCTGAGTGCCTTCCATTGTACCGGCCTTTCTAAAGCTGGCAAAGACAATGCCTTACATTCTCAGGGAAAAGAGAATGGGAGGAATTACTTAATCAGCTGTAAAGAGAAGGACGGAGTTATGTTAGGTGTCAGGAAGAACCTTCCCCCAGCATGTGAGGAAAAGGCCTTTTTGATACGTTATAATTAATTATACATTATTGAAAATGGCTTTGTTAGGAACAGAATGTCAGCCTCACCTGCTTATGCAGTGGAAACCACTGTGCTTGTAGGTTGATTTACTGTGGGGTGACTTTTAACCAAGAAACCAGCTAGGGGCAGAGATAAAAGGTGGATGAAAGACATGTAGGTGGAAGGATAAAAGTGATTTTTTTCAGAGAGGGAGGGAGGGAGAGACCAGAGAGGGAGGGAGAAAGAGAGAGAGACTGAGAAACAAAAATTTAAAAAACAAGCAGTGTTTGAGACTTCGGGCCAATCATCTGACCTCCTTGGTCTCAGTTTACTCATCTGTAAAAGGGGGTCCCATTTTAGCTTAAATAGCCGGTGCTTCTATGAAGCTGTGAGTATGATTTGACAACCAGTTGTTGGGTCCACTTTACCTTGAATTAATGGTTACTCTTGGGAAACAGGCAAGGAAAAGAGTAAAAAATAGTTCCCTATTTCTTTGGGACCTTTCGCTTCCTGTCAGTCTGTCCATGTAAGCTGCCACCTATCATCTTGTCTCTCTACCCACCCATCTCTGTATCACTCTATCCACTCACACCCTCCCCTGCCCCATCCATCCACCCACCTGTCCATCTATCTCATTCATCCATCTGTCAGTCCACCCATCTCTCTGTCTTGAATTCTAGCTTACTCCTGGATGGGACCAAGGTAGGGAAGACAGAGTTTTGGAAGGCCCAAGAAGAAAGACCCTGAGGAGGGTCTGAGATTAGTGCATCAGACAGAAGCCTCCAGAAGTGAGGTGATTTTATAAACTGAATCCCAGATCCACTTACATGTTCCTACCCAGACCTCTGGGCAGCCTCTGGGCAGTCAGTCCTTCCACAAACTCTCCCCTTTGCTTTCATACTTCCCACAGACCATTCTTCTCCCTCTTAGGAGGGGATGGGGATAAGGGGCAGAAGCCTGTACCCAGTAAGGAAGCCCTGATGGTGGGAATAGAGGAACCAGTTGGTGGAGGGACCGAGGTGGGTGGGTAGGTGGGGAAGTGAGGAGTTGAGGGTGATTCCTTCTCTGAAGACCTTGAAAGGTCAGCTGAGAGAGGAGAGACTTGCTAGAAGCCCCCTTGGGTCCTTGAACAGCAGTATCTGGGACCGATGGACCTCTATGGTCCCAGAGAATTAACTAACTTGTTGAATAGCTGAATATATTAATGGATTGATTAAGTATGGGGTTTTTACTGATTAAGATAAATGAAAATTGTATAAGAGCACTCTAGTACAGAATTATTCTAGTCCACAAAACCCCACAGTACATGATAGGAGCTGGTTTTATTTTAGTTTTTAAGGATATTTGTGAACAAAGATTGGAAGGATTATGCAAACATAAAAAAATAGTTGCTGGGCTAGGGTGATTAGAGTATGAGTGTTTTTCTTTCTTTTCTTTTCTAAAAACCTTTTAATGATTTTGCTTTTATAATGAAATTTTTTTAAGTAAAAAAAAAGAAAAATAGGTTTTGAGACTTAACTGACCTGTGTTTGATATTTGAATTCTCTATGTTTTTAGCTATAAATATATCTTCTTTTCGGCGGTGTGGATTTTACTTTTTCAAAGTCCCACGTGATTCTGTCTGCTCAGCTCCCTCTCTGAGAAGTTCCCATTTCCACAGGTGATGGGGGAGCAGCTGTAAGATGATGTTTCAATACAGAGAGCTTTGCTACTCCAACTGTGGTCCGCGGAGTGTTGGCATCACCTGGGTATTAGTTAGAAATGACAGTTCTTGGGTCCTAACCCAGACCTACTAAATTTGAATTGGCATTTTAACAAGACCCTCAGGTAATTTGTATGCACCTTCAGATTTGAGAACCACCATTCTAGAAGAGTGGTTCTCAAGCTTGAGCATACATCAGGACCAGGACTGTGGTGCCCACTTCAGAGTTTCTGATTCAGTAGGTCTGGGGCGGAACCCAAGGGAATTTGCACTTCTTTTGAGTTCCCTGGCGAGACTGATGCTGCAGGTTAGAGGTAAAACTTTGGGAACCACTGCTCTCAGGATGGAGCAAAATGCTCTGGTTCCCAATGAGGGAAAAATGTGGGAACTGGTGTGGCCTTCACCTGTGTGAATGGATTGTCATCTCTGTGGGACTTGGGTGGGTCTTGTCTTTTGGCTTCAGTTTCCTCATCAGTTAAGTGAGTGAATTGGACATGATGGACTTCCACCTCTGATCTTTCTTAATATTTGATTCTATCACATTTTCACGTCAGAGCTGATGAGAGCAATTATTTTTACAATTATTTTACAATTATTTCTACTGTTCATACGGAGACTGCTCTGTGAATCCTTCAGCCTCCATACTGAACTGCTGGGTTACTGCTCATGCAGTCTTAGCATCATGGCCTCTATAGTTCTGTCGTGGAGTTAGCCCTCAAAAGCCACTTCTACTCCCATAACTAATGATTGTCTGCATTTGTTGATTCATTCAATATTTACGATCTAGGGGCCTGCCGGTGGGTTAGGTGCCACGGTGGAGTCCAAAGAAGTGAGTTAAGCTCAAGAGATTCGTCCATGGCCTAGTTTTTAAATATAAATAGTGGAAAACCCAACTCAAACTAGATAAAACCATCGAAGATGTTTATTGGTTCATGAGTTTGGAAAGTTGGGCAGCAACGTGGACTTCAGGAGCAGGCCTCGGGCTCCATTTCTTGTTGGCTCTCTGTCCTGTCCGTCCTTTGTGAGCTGGCCTTGTCTTCCTCCGCTGACTTCCTTCCTGGCCTCACATCTGCATCCTGTGCTTTCTTGAAGAATGTAGGTTTCTGGAAGGCAACGACCATGCCTCTGTCGTTCATTATAGGCTCTACCATTGCCTAGAACAGTGCCTGGCATGCAGTTGGCCTCTATAATTGCCTGTTAGGGAGTACTGTGGCCCTGAGAGTCACTCTAAATGGACAGACCTGGGTCACAGTTTCCTCAGGAACTAGTCTTTGTGGCTCAGATCATGACCCATCACTAACTGTCCTAGTGTCACGTACATGCTCCACCCTGCAGTTGGCGACTGAATCAGCTTCCCTCAACCCACAGGAGGTCCTAAATAAAATTTGGGAGCTTTAATGATGGATCCTTAGAAGGCAACTGCAAATATCCATTGCAGTCCACCTTTTTGGTTGAAACACATACTCTTGTACTATATAAATGCTTTTAAAAATACCCACCTATGAACAACGCACTCACCTCATGCCCAGAGCAAGGCATTGTGAGATTTCACCCAGCTCCTGCCTACAGCTCCTGATCCAGCATCTTTAGGTGCTGTGAGTCCTCTCCATCCCATACAGATAAAACTGCTGATGTTTCAGGCCCTGATTTTTTAAATGGTAAGCTATCTATTCCTCAGCACACCTAGTAGTGGAGAGAATATGAGAACTGCAAAAATAAACAGATGAAGCAAATAAAAACATACCACTTCCATTTGGAAAACAGTAAAATCGGAAAGCCACATTGCTGTCATTGGTTTGTGGTCCATAGCATCTTCTTCTAGCAGCGTGTGCCTTCTTTGGTTAGCCTGTCGTGGGTGGGCGGCTTTCCCTGGTTCACTGTCCTCCTGGCCCCCTCTGAGATGGACATTGCAGGGGACCTTTCTTCTCCATACTTTAGCAGTTGCCTCCTATTGCATGAGGCTGGAAACTTGGGCATTACCTTAGAGTCTGAGCAATCAAAGGCCATTGTCAGCCAGACTTGACAACGTAACTCTCTAAAGACCTTAAATTTCTGGTCTGTTTACCTCCTGGTCGATACGATGTGCCAATAACGGCAGCCAAGAGATATTGCTGAGTAAGTATTAAGTCTGAGAATTGTCTCCTAGCAACAGAACTCCTTGCTCTGCTCATTCTCTAGCCCTTAATTTCATAGCCCCTGCCTCTACACAGTACCTCCTGGGGGCCTCTTCCTTGGGACAGGGAGTCACCAGTGATCTGCCCTCTGCTCACTGCCTACATCTCAGCTGCAACCTTGCAACAGATAGGATTGTCCTCATTGCCAGGAGGGGATTTTATTTCAAGAGATGTTTGTGTGTGGTTCAGGGACTCAGACTTGCTATGGATCCCAATCTTATGTTCCACTATGATTCCTACACTTACCTTGGCTCTCACACAACAGCATCACTTTTCCATCCCTGCCAGGCTCCAGATTACGATAATCTCAAAGAAATTTGAATTATAAACCATAGGTGACAATGATAGCTTTTCTTGGCAAAGCCATATTTTCTTTCTTCTCTGCTCTCAAAGGGCTACCTTGAACCAAAGGGTGTCTTTGTATTGTGGGACCCTACTTTTTATTGAAGGCCCCAGTAAGTCATCAGTGTATTTCAGCATCCTAAATTTTTCTTATCTGCTATAGTTTTATTGGGCACACAGTCTGGGACCCCAGGAGAATGAGGCAACAGTTTAAACACCCTCCTTGCTGTTACATATCAAGTGCTGACCATTTGCCAGATTGGGGAATGAGAGCCCCGCTGCTTCCCCAGTTGTTATCACTGTACCAATTTTAAAAATCTCCCCCTTTTCTCAAGTCATTCTACTGCCATTTGCTAGAGAGTGGTCTTGTGAAGATACAAATCTGTGATGGCTCCAAATGTCAGTGATGCCCCAGGCTTATGCAGGGCACTGTCCCCAGTGGTCCTGGACCGGACATCTTTGTTGTTGGCCAGCACACATCTTTGGTGTGGTGTAAACACCCTGCCTGACATTGCAGGGACAATTATGTCAACATTCCCACTTCTTGTACCAAAGTCTCAATCCACTAGATGTAATTGATTATAAGTAGACAAAAATCCAATTTAATCTGACTTCTAAAAATGAATGTTATTGACTTGTGTAGCAAGAAAGTGGTGGACTTCAGGCATGGATTCACCAGAGTTTGGCTCCATTTCCCCAGTCTCTGTGAGTTGGCTTTATCTTCCGGATGCCTTCTTCTTGGTAGCAAGAGGGCTGCAGCAGGTGCGGGCTGCGTGTCCACAGATCAGGCCCTCTAGAAGGAGAGACAACACATTCTCCCAATAGTCTTGGAAAGAGGTGGGAGTCCTGCTCTGATTGGACCTCCCTGAGCCATATGCTTCTTTTGTAGCCAGTCACCATGGCCTCTGGAATTATGATGTACCAATTGGTGCTGGGAGAGGGTGGGATCTACTTCGTGGAACCACATAGCTCCCCTGACTGAAATCAAGGGAAGACGGCTATGCATGCTCTTGGTATAAATAATGCTGATGACTATCATTTATTGTCCTGCTCTGTGCACTGGATCAAAATGAACTATAAACTAGGTACTCTTTTTACCCCTAATTTTACTCCCATGTAAAAACAGATGAGAAAACTGAAGTTCTTACCTAAGTCACATGACTGGTAATATTAGAAAAGGGTTTGACCCAAAGACTGCCAGATTTCAGTGAAAATGATGCTTTCTGGCTTCATCTAGTTGAAGCTATTGGTCAGGTCCTATCAGGAAACAGATGGCACACTCAAACAGGTTACTTAAAGTGGAAATATTTACAAAGATGCAGGCATGGCATTGGGAAGCCACAGGGATAATGCAATACCATAGGGCTAGTTACAATGGGGGGCTGTTAGCACCCCTAAACTTGAAGGGGTAAAGGGGGGTAGTTCCTGAAGCTCAGAGAGTATGTGAGCAGAGCTGTCGCCTTGGCTTGAAGATCACAGCCAGACTCACACAGAGGGATGGGGGGATAAGTCCACTGTCCCTTCGCTCTCCCATCTCCTGCCAGTCTCCCCTATTTTCCTGCCCCAAGCAGAAGGCAGACAGCATGATGGCCATTGATTTTGAACACATGGATCAGCCTCCTGGGCATTGATCAGGGTGGAGAAGTCTGGACAGTAGATCTGGAGGGGAAACAAAGGATTCCCAGCACAGGGGCACTAAGGCATAATAGGCTAAATAACGTAATAGATGAAAAAGTATTATGGGGCAGGAAGGTCACTATGGTTTTGGGCCATTTACTGACATGAATCAAGATTTGCTTTATTGCCATTTTTACAACAGAAATACACTTTTAAATCAGCGAAATATAATAGTTGCAGTTTATTGAATACCTACGTTACCAAGTACTTCATGTATGTTATTTCAAATCTTCTCAATAACTCTAAAAAGAAGATACTCCTATGAGACTTGTTTGACCCATAAAGAAACCGAGGCCCGGAGAGTTTAAATAGGTGTGGAAGGTAAGACCCAGGGCTGGGGAGGCTGACTGCTTGAGTTCAAATTCTAAGTACCACTTACTCTTTGACTCTGTGCCTCAGTTTTCTCACCTGAAAAATGGGATAACAGTAGTACCGGCCACACAGATAGTGAAACTATATGCAGAACACTTGGAACAGTGCCTGGAACAGACTAAATGCCCAATAAACATAAGCTATTTACTAAATGCCTGGGGCTTGGAGACTGCAGAGCTGGGGTTTGAATTCAGACTCCAGAGCCAGTGAGGGTAACTTACCGTCTGGTCTGTATCACAGAGCTGGCCAAGCCAGTGAGGGCATGTTATCAGGGGGTCCCCTGGGCTCCCCAAAAGCCCTGGCCAGGAGGTAGTTTATGCCCTTGGGCCCAGGTACTCACCTCTGCCCCTTCTGAATCGGAGACTAGCAATCGGGCGGGGGGAGTGGGGGGTGGGTGCAGAGGCTGCAGGGAGACTAGGGGTCAGTATCAGCAAGTCGTTGGGGTTGATCACTCCACTTTCTTCCCAGGAAGGATGAGTTACCACGCACAGGGTTTGGCACAAACCCTTTGGAATGTACCATACTTTTAAGACTAAGTAGGCACACCTGAGCTGTATCCTCAGCTGCGTTCCAGGCCCTGTCTCCGTGCTGTCTTTCCTGTGCTACCTGCCAGCAAAACGGCCTGTGGGCTTTGGTGCTAAACCCTCTTTACCTGCCCTCTCTCAGCCCTCTGCCCTAATCAAGCTGTGATCCTCAGAAACAGCCACTGGGACTCTCTGGAGCACCCGCCCTGTCCCATCCCAAGTGCAGGGCAGAACTCACAGAAGCCAGGGGTTTGGCTCAACCTGTTCGTTGATTGTCTACACTGAAATACTCTCATTCAATAGGTAGTTATCGCATGCTTTCCTGGACAGGCATGATTCTAGGACCTGAAGATACAACGCTGAAAGAAAAGTTAAAAAAGAAACAGTAAAAAAAAATAATCCCTACCCTCACGGAGCTATTTTAAAATACCTCTCTACTCACAGGCCAAAGGTTGTCTGCAGCCACTGGAATTGTACTGTAGTTACCACTGCAGCTCAGAAAACCCAGGCCCAGGCCTCGCTGCCTCCCCCTTGCCCTCTGCTCCTCCCTGGGCATCCTTCCTTCTCCTTCCTTCCCTTTCCTTCTGGTTTACCTCTTACCTCCTCTCTCCTTCCCTCCCTCTTCCTCTCCTCCGCCTTCTCAGTATCCTCACCCTTCCTCCCGTCCCACCACCTTCCTGATTACCCATCCCTCTCCAACTGGGGGCCCCCTCTGTGCCTACTTCTCTCCTCCTGCTTTGTGTCCCCACTTCCTCCTGCCTCCACCACCACAGACAGTAACCCACTTAACATGCTCCTGGGGTTGCCCCGGTGCGCGGTGTGGTAGATTGGGGAATACAAATCATTCAATCAATTTATTTTCAACAAAGGTGGCTTGTGCTCTCCACCTTCTTGGCCGACGGCACGTGATTGCAGCCCCGAGCCTAACCCACGGTGCCTGGTTCTGCATTAGGAATGAGGGAGCCGTCTTGTAGGGGGCCACAGCACCCTGGTGCCGTGCCCTGCCTGGTGACGCCAACTTCCTCTGTGCTCCCAAACCCCCAGAGCCTCCAACATGCACAGAGGACTAGGTTCCTTGCTACCTGGTCAGTTTCCTAAAGGAGAAAATAATGTCACGTATGAAGCACTGACTGCCTGCGAGGCACCGTGCTAAGTGTTTTGCATGAATTAGTTCATTTGATCCCACGACAATCCCACGAGGTAGGCTCTTTTATTACCCCCGATTTACAGTGCAGAAACCCTGGCTCAGAGATGAGGGGTCAGTGGCTCCTAACTGGGAGAGCAGGATTTGAGTTCCAACCACCAACTGGTGCTGCCCCCTTGGCAGCATTGTTCAGTTAACAGGTCTAACTTACTTGTCACAGCTGCAAAGGGCCCTGCCACCCATTTGCTCTACCCTCCTCATTGGAAAGATGTAGATTTAGGGTCCAAAGAGGGGAGGCAACATGCTTGAGGTCACCGTGGGGCCAGTACTGAGCTGGGACTTGCTGTTTCTGGCCAGTACCATGAGAATGCAGGTTACCCTCGGTTCCACGGGAACTGGGTCATGGGGACAGCTCTTCACCTGCCAAGAGGAGGGAAGGGGGCAGGTGGTCGTTGCTCACCCTCCTTTGAGCTTGGGCTGGTTTTCTTCCTTTTCCTCTGTCACAGGAGGGCACTGGAGCCAGTGACCTCACAGAGCTCTCCAGCTCAGGCGTTCTGGATCAGGGCTTTGGGACAGCCAGGTCTGGGCTCCCAGACTTTGGGGGCAAGGGCGTGTGGCCCTGTAGGAAACACTGGATTACAGATGAATATTTACTCAAATCCCTGGGGAAGTGCTCAGCCGCAGGACCACCAGGCCTGGGCTTTTTATGGCAGCTTCAAATTGACACTGAAAGTTTGTGCTAAATAGAAAAACAAGAGGTATGAAGACATCAGCCTCAGGTGGGACTTTCAGGTCTGGTGCGAGTAGGGGCGGGTGAGACGCTGCAGACTGGCGGGTTGGGCAACTCGCTGTGCTTGCTAAGAAGGAAGGACGGTTTGAGCTCAGACTGAGAGCTGGTGTTCCCTCTCTCTCTGTCTGTCTCTCTCTCCCTCTCCCCTCTCTCTCCTCTCTTCCTTCTCCCAGCAGGCCAGATTAGAACACTTCCAGGCTGGGGTAGGACTGGTGAATGCCCACCTGGGGTGAGAGCCCCTGGATGGCCCAGAGTCTGGGTGGGGCTGGTGGTGGTGGGTGGGGGTTGTCCATGCCAGTCCCTTGAAGGAAACTGGGGGCCAGGATGGGACTAGGACAGGGTGAGCATGCCAGGCCTAAGTCCCCCTGTGGTTGATAAGCTGGGCATTTGGAACCTGGCCCCTGGCATTTGCTTCACTGAGGACAAGGAGGGAGCCGATAGGAGCCCGGCATTTCACAAGGGCAAGAAATGGAGAGAATGGGAGGAAGGCAAAACCCAGCTCATGTCCCTTTTCAGCCCACCTCTAGGATGCCTGACTCTTTGCTGATACAAAAGATGCCCAAGCAAGGGAAGCCCCCAAAGCCTGCAGCTGCTTCCTGCTCAGGACTTGACCCATAATTACAATCCCTTTCCTTTGATTTTCTCTGCGGAAACAGCAACATTCTGGCTAGGCTTCGAGCTGAAAAAAAAGCACCGTGCAGAGCTTAAGAGATTTATAAACACAGTGAAAAGTCAGTCTTGTTTTCCCACAGCTTGTTTCCCTAGGTGAGTGGAAGGAGGAGGGGAGAGAGGACAGCGGGGCTAGGATAGGGGGAGTCAGACATAGGAGTAGGGAGGACACAGATGTGCAAGACACCTGGGTGTGCGTGGACCAGAGCTGAATGGAAGCCGAGAATATGACTCAGCTGCCAAAAACCTAGCTAATTATCTCTGATGGCAATGAGAGAGGTACATCCACACATAGGTGTGTGCGTAAGATGCAGGTGCCCCGGGCTTCGGTTCGAAGGCTTTATGGGACTGGTAATCAGAGAAACCAGACGAGAGGGACGATTATGCCTCTGAGTTCCGTGCTGACGGGAGGGACGGAGTAAACCATGGAGGTGCCCAGCTGTTGGAGCGGGGACAGATGCTTAGTCTTTCCAACATGTCTGCTGATATCTGAAGGTCCACTATTCAGGATTAATTCAGAATATCCCAGCTTTGGGGGTGGCAGGGGCTCTGGAAGTCATCAGACCCAATCACTTACTCTGGAAACGGTTTGCTGCCCATTTTGCAGATGAGTCATAGAAGTGGCAGGGTGGGGGACCGGGAATTAGCACCCTGGTGTGTAGCCCTAGTTCACTTTGCAACCTTGCCTCTGTCTATAGGGTGCTTTCGTGTTAGATGCCTTAAGGGGAAATGTGGATATATGGCTTGGGGAATGACTGCTCCTTCTGCATCCACAGAGAACTAGGGGACTCCTTCCGGGCAGGGAGAGCAGCTGGGGGCACCCAGCCCTCTGGGGATGGGCTCAAGATAGGTGCCTGAGGGACCCACCAACCAGAGTTCTGGCAGAGCTGAGAGGGCCAGGGTTAAAAGGTGAGCTTCACCAGTGGAAAAATGCAAGGCGTGGTCAGAGTTGGGGGCAGGGCTGGATGTAGAGGAGATGATAAGGAGATCTTTTTAGCATCTTATTTCTCAGCCCCCAGCCGTGCTCAGAGGCCAGGTGGTGCAGGTGTTCTGGGTGGAGACTCAGGAAGCCACTGCTGCCTCAGGGCTGCTAGCTGAGGCCCTGGTGCGGGGCCTGGGGCTCAGTGCTCTGCACCTGTTTGCAAAGCCCTCTGCAAGTTTCCCTGGCTGCTGGGTTGCTCTGAGTTGCCTCCCGCCCACCCACCCCCAGTTCCTTCCTCCTCCAAGCCAGCACTGCCTTGGCTGCATCCTGAATGACCTCCCGCTGCTGCCGAGCCTCTCGGGGCTCAGATTTCCTAATTGGAAAACTCTCGCAGCCTGCATCTCAGGAAAAGGCAATCACCCAGAGGCCTACGAAGCTCATGGTGGGTGTGTGGCCTTCCTCCTGACACAGTCCTCTCTCTCATCTCAGAATTGATGGGAGCACGCCTGCAGCAAGCGTCCAGGCCAAAGCAGCAGCCCACCTGGAAATGGCGAGTGTGTGTGTGAACATGTGTGCGTGCATGCGTCTGGGTGAGCAGGTCTCTGTATGTGTGTCCATGTGAGCACAAGTCTGTGTGTGGTGGAGTCCCTACAGGTGGCTGGGAGGGCAGCGGCACCCTGGGCGAGCCTCTCTGGGCACTTCAGACCCCTGCCGTGCCTCTCAGGCTGGGGGTGGGGTGGGGTAAGGGAAGTTGAGGCATAAATGTGTCCTCAGGACAGCATGCCATCGCCACCAGCAAGCTGAGCTGCCCTCCAGTGAGAGAGGAAAGAAACGCAGTACTCTGCAGAAGGCACAGCCTTGCTCTGCGTTTCCCTTTCATAATGAAAATATCATTACGTTTTCTGCTCTCAACAACATTGGCAGAGGCAGCTGGCGGCCCCTCGGGCAACATCCTTCTTCCCCACGCTGCCAGTCACAGCAGGTCCACAAAGAGAACCACATCATCCCAAACCTCTCTGGCTGTCTCCTCCTCCTCGGCCAAGGGACCTACCTGGAGGTGCCCTGGAGGGAGTAGGCGGACCCCAACTAAGGGTCTGTTGCTTTACAAAAGCTTGGGGTCCAGAGGGGAGCTTAGGTCCAAACTGTTCATTCTACAGATGCACCCCAGAGGAGGGAAGGGCTCACCCACAATCACCCCGCAGTCTCATGATCATCCACATGTACATAGCACTTATGGTGCCGGGGGCTTTTATGAACATTTCATTTGTAGTAACGCTAGCAGGCATAGGGTAGTGTTTTCTCCAAGGAAACTGAGGCACGGTGTTCAAGCTTACACAGCTCGGGAGGGTAGAGCTGGTATTGAGACCCAAGTCAAATTCAGCATCTGTTCACTCAGTTGCTGTGCTTCACGGTCCGTGGCCACGCCAGGAGCATGACCCCGACTCCTGGTCTAGTTCTTTCTACACTGGGGAGATCTGCCAGATTTCAAGCATTACAGCATCTGTCCTCTCCTGGCGTCTCACAACAGTACCAGAGATGGAGCAGGGAAAGGAGGAGTGAGATCATCCAGTCCTGGCCACAGGTAGCAACACCAAATTAGGAATGGCTGTACCCACAGTAGGCAGGACAGGGGCCATGATCACAAACGAAGACCTCGGCTTCCCATACCCATTTAATCCTCTCTGCCCTACGCTGGAATTGAAAGCTCCCTTTATCTTTGCTCAAGACACAAAGACACACCCACCAACCATCCTGGGCTCCCAAGCACCATGAGGCCCGTGAATCCTGCGCCAGGGAAGGCAGATGCGGTCTCTTTGGGGTTGGGAGGAGGTCTGCGCGGGTGAGATTGTGCTTCCCTCGTGGACCCCTGAATGGAAGCTCCAGAGGGCAGTGATTCTGTTTGGTTCCTTGCTGTATTCAGAGCTCTTAGAACCGCACCTGCACGTAGTGGGTGTGCCCACGAGGTACTTACTGAATAAATGAATGAATTGGAACTGGAAGCTTCCCAGGGCTGCTGAGAGTGGCTGTTGCCTCCATCAGTGAGAAAGTCCTGTCTTTATTCCTCTATTCTCCAAACTGTTAGCATTGGCTACACTGAACCCTTGTCAGTGGCTGTCAGGGAAGAAACATCAAAATGATTAAAGTTGGGGAAATGGTACCTCTGGAGCAGTGTTGAAAGGATGAGAGTCAGTGTCCCCAGCCCCCACAAAAGGGAAGGCAACCTCAGCTCTGTTGGAGAAGGCTTGTGATATCTGTGTTAACAGCTGTTTATCAGCCTCTGCCCTCTGTTAGTCAGGTCTGGCCCCAGGGAGGTGGGTGAGGGAGAGAGAGGTCTCACTCTGCATGAGGGGGGAGGGGTTTGCGGTGGGGAGGGGGAGGGGCGGGGTGAGTGGCAGGCTGTCAGGTGCCCTGTGTCCTTAGAGAGACTGGAGAGAGTCCAGACTCCCTCCCAACCACAGGGGGCATGTATGGGGCAGGAACAGTGTGAGGTGCACCCCTCAGCTGCAGAATTTAAGGAGGTGCTACAGGTAATTGAGATGAATAATCTTTTAATGCACTATTTCTAAAAAAAAAAAAATGCAGACATTTGTGATGAACAAAAAAAGACAGGATCTGATTCTAAGCTTGCACAGACTTACCTCGCTCCCCTCCCACTAGCCCCTGTCTTGGGTCTGATGTAGAATGGTTGTCACAGGAAGAGGGGACAGGGTGGGCAGGGCTGTCAGGAGGAGATGGCCTGGGTCCGAGACAGGAGTGGTTGGGGATGGGGTAGGATGTGTCTTGGGAGGTGTCAACGGAGAGCTGTAATTTGGGGGAGGAGGTGATTGGGGTTGTGGTGACTGGGGTGTTACCGTGAGAGGGTGTGAGTGTGAGAAGAGTGTAGTGGCCCATTTGCCTGGTGCTGGAAAGGAGGGAAAGAGGGCTCTGAGTGTGAATGTTTCTCTTAAACCAGCCAATCTCTAATTGGACCCATTGCGTTTATAGTAATTCACATTGGGGTGTAGGAATCCTGAGCTGGGGCGGGGGCAGCTTTCTTCTCTGGAATGAGCTGTCAGTGGAAGGAAGGAGGTGGGTAGCTTGGGAGCCTTGCAGAGGGGAGTGCAGAGCAGATACCTGGGAGTAGGGGATGTGTGCTGGACCTGGGGCTTCCTGTCACCCACTCAGCCCCACCCTCTTTCCTTCCTTCCATGGTAACCCCTCACTTCCTCCCCCTCCCCAGAGCATTGAATCCCAGAGCTCAAATCTTTGTCCCTCCTGTTACTCTTTCTCCTAATAGCAAAGAAAGAACTAAAGAGGCAGCTGAGTGGTGCTGGTGAGGGGTCTCCTGGGGCTTTCTTCCCTTCCTAATCCTCAAGCCTGAGCAAAGTGAAGCTGCAGCCACAGGGAAGATGAGGGGGCACAAGAGAGGGGGCTCCATGGGCCTGCAGGCCCCTGGCGATCTCTGGGAGATCCCAAGGGCTCCTGTTTGCAGCCAGAGGGTTGAAGGAGTTGAAATGGGCCGTGTGCCCTAGCCTCTCTCCCAGGGCCTCTGATGTCCATCCATCTTTAACACTGAGGAATTCTCCCCTTGTTCCTAACTCTATGCCAAGGCGTTGGGGCGGGCGAGGCGGCACACGGTGCTAAGTCTCTGCCCCCGCACTGGAGCTTGTGGCTCAAGCAGGGAGAAGGGCCACCCCCACAGATAAGAACCCACCCCATCAGGTGTGGCTGAGGGCCGGGAACAGGTGAAGACGGTGGGGATCACAGGGACTCGAGCCGCCAGGGATGCTTCCCAGAGGAGGGGGCCCTTGAGATGGGCCTTGCTGTCAGCTCTGCCCCCTCAGTTCCCATGGCACTTGCTCTTTGGGAATTTCTTTGTTTGGGTTTCCTTCCATTCTCTGGGCTCTTTCTGGCCACACTGCGTGTGACACGGTGGGTGTGACATGGTGGGGGCTCTCCTAGAATCTGTGGCTGTGCCCTAGTTGTGGCCCCAGCAGTGATGGGCTATGCACACAGGGGATGTTTCTACTGGAAGGACGTTCATTTCACAGTATTCCTGAGGACTGTGTGCCAGGCACTGTTCTCAGTGTTCAGGCTATTGTCCTATCACCTGTGCGTCTAGGATGATGAGCCTCTGCTCTGTGCTTCAGATTATGCTAGAAGGTGCCCAAGAACAGTCTACAAGGTAGTGAGCTCCTAGTCCTTGGAAGCAGTTAAGCAGAAAATGGATAACCACCTGTTCATATCCCGTGGGTCCAAATTCCAGCTCTGCCACGTACTAGCTTCATAACTTTTGGTGGCAACTTAAATTCTCTGTGCCTCAGTTTCCTCCTCTGAGAAATAGGAATAATGATAATATTTACCTCCTAGTGTTGTTATGATGCTTAAGAAAGTTTGTGCACGGAAAGTCATGAAAACAGTGCCTGGTACAAGTTAAGTACTCAGTAAATGGTGCCCTTATACTGATCGTGGTAATTACTGGTCTAATTATCCCCTAAGGGGTTCTCTTTGCCTGGGCACTGGAGGTGAGATTCAAAGCCTCAGAGACTCCATCAGACTTGAAACCCTGCCATCTTAGCTGCCCTCTCTCTAGCAAGACTTCTCCTGAGAACCTGTCCTATGAGAAGCTGGGCTTCTGCTTCTGTAGGGCAGGCTGCAGCCCTCGCCCTCCTGGTGCCCTGTGGGACAGCTCTTGAGTTTCCCCAGCTGTTACCTACCTCCCATTGGTTCCTAGGTGACAGCAGGCTCCTCTCCACCTTCCCTGGCCCTCCCTTTGCAGACACAGGCCCTTCAGTCTTATCATTCTGGTTCTTTTAATTTACATAACTCAGTGAAGCTCAGGAAAAACGGATGCACCTATTCTCCTCCTTCTGCTTAGTCCTGAATACATGGAAAGTCACCTCCTGATCTTAGAGTATTGTTAACACTTACGTAATAAATCCTGGGTATCTCTTTGGGCAAGACAATACATTGACTCTTTTCACAGACTAGGGGTTCTAGGAAAGTACAAGTTACTTCTTCTCCCTTAAACTACATCTCCCTGAGGCTGTGTCTTCCAATGCCTGGGTCTCCCTGAGGGCAGTGCTGTGTCTCCCCTCAACCGGGGCTCCCTGAGGGCAGGGCTGTGCTCCTCTCTACATGAGAGCTCTCCAAGTTCCTGACTGTCTTCTAGACTCTTTTTCGGGCTTCTCCCTCCTCCCAGTGAACCTTTCCTGGTCTCTTTTCCATGCTGCTTCTGCTGGAAGGGATGCCTCTGGTGACTGGTCACACGCAGCCGGCACCTGACCTCAGACTCCTTTATTTCCATCTCTCACCTGACTCCCACATCCTGGGCCTGTACGGTATCTTCCTAACTTCCCACCTCGGACCAGACCCATCTGTCTGTACATCGCTGAGCCAGCTGCAAAACCAGGTCACCCTCTCTCTCCTTGTCTTTCTTGTCCCCTTTCTGTAATCGAATTATTTTTCCTCTGCATTGTGCACGTCAGATGAAGCATCCACAGACGTGGGTTCCCTTCACTCGCTGGGAACACTGAGCATAGTGATGAGATGGGTATAATAAGAGTCTTGATGCCTAATCAGCAAAGTGCAGGGCCTTCGCCCCTTCCTGCCCCCTCCTCCCTGCCGGCACTGCCACCACTGCTGGCTGCAGGGCTAAGCACTTAATAACAGTTCTCGGAGTGGGGCTGCGGGAGAGCAGAAGGAGGGCACCTGGCTCAAACTCCTGCCATTTGCTAAGGGGGTGACCAGATGGGGGAGGACAGGTCCCCATAGTTAATGGAGTCATGTCACAACTGATGTTGAATGGCCTCAGTGGGGATGTCTTACGACCCCAGGCAGTTCCTGTCCATTCCCAGGACACCAGGGCAGTGGCAGGGACAGTCCAGGCCCCCATCCTCCCTCCTCTTTGGAACTTTGGGTCCCGGTCACAGCCTGCTTTCTGGCTGCCCTAAGGTCTCCCTGAGCATCCAGGACACAGCTGTCCGCCTGCTTCCTCGGGGTGAGCACTGATAATCGTCATGATAATGATACTAATCGTGCAGCCTAGTTGTAATTGTGCGATGCCGGCCAAAGGGCACTTCCATCATCGCGTTTGACAGGCAGGCAGGGTGGCTGAGACTCAGAGGCACCAAGAGCTTTGTTTATGATCACACAGCACAGCAGCAGCACAAAGGCCTCACCTCCTTTGGCCCCATTTTGCTTTCTGGGGTGACTGAGACCCAAGACCTGACCCATGGCTGCCAAGGGAGGGAGACTAGAGTGATGACTAGAAGCTGGGCTTTGGAGTCAGACAGACCTTGGTCCAAATCCCAGCCCTGCCATTCTCCATTGTGGGCCTTGGGCAAGTTGCTTCACCACCTGCCCATCTCACAGTGCCTTATCCAGGGTCCACAGGGACAAGGTGACAGCTAAGCCTTGGCCTCAGTGCCCCCACCCCCTCCAATGTTTAGAAAGTGGTTCAGGGCACAGGCCTTGCAGCTCAGACTGCCTTGTCTGCTCCGTTTACCAGCTGTGTGACCACAGGCAAGTTTCTTAGGCCCCTCTGTGCCTCAGTTTTCTCATCTGGAAAATGGGGATGATCGTTCAAATAATACCTATGCTGGGAAAATTAAATGAGCTAGCCCATGTAAAGAAGCTAAAATAGTGCTTGGTGGATTCTAAGTGCTCAGTGAATTTGGCTATTCATCACATTAGTGTAATGATATTAGTACAATTATGCTGTGCTGTTCCCAAATCAACCTCACCTCTCTTCTTCTCATTCCTTCCTCAGTCCAGGTCATGCTGAGGTCTACACCCTGGCTTCTGAATTCCCCTTCCTCCACAATGTGCTTCTTATGATTTAGCAACCCCATTTTCTGTGGGTGCAGTGCTTGTGTTCCCATCAGGACATCAGGTCCCTTCACCCAGGGCATGCATCTGCCCTTTATTTTTTGTCCAAAGAAGGGATATTTTGTCCTCTGCTCCCAGGTCATTTGGTGTAGGCTGGCTAACCTTATGTGGTCCAGAAAGTTGTACCTTTGTTTGGTCAGGGTGACTGCAAGGGGTGGGGGGCTTTTTTTCCCCCTATCGATAGTCAGAATTGACAGAAAAGATGACTTAGGTGTCCCTTAAGGAAAAGGAAATCTCATCTGTGTGTGTGTGTGTGTGTGTGTGTGTGTGTGTGTGTGTATTTAAGAGAGCAGTAAAGTAGAAAACATCCCACTCATTTACTTTTTAGAGCAGGGAACAGATAAAAAAAAATTCAGTTGGTACAACAAATAATAGAAAATATATTTTGGTTCTGTAGTTTGTCCAGTTATGGGAAAGGGGAAGAAAGGGCAAGGGGATGGGAAAAAAGGAGAAAGATAAGGGAGAGGGCGGGGGGGAGAGAGGCAGCAAGCAAAACAGAGACCCAGCGAGTGAAGCAAGAAAATGGGCACTGAGGCATCCTAAGAAGCCCTGAGAAACATCCTCCTGAGGCTCTGCCACTAAAGGCCTTTAACTGTTCTGTTGCATTTTTACAACCATAGGCAGTCTGTCACCTCTTGGTACTTGACCCTCAGTCCAGGCAAATTAAGCCGAGGACTTGATTAAGCCTGAAGGCTGGAGGCCTCCATTACTGTCTGGCCGTTATTATTCTTGTGTTGTGCTCAGTACCCACCTGCCGGGGCTCAAGGCACAGAATTGACAGGGTTCCGCCCTTAATGAGCTCCTGGCCCAGTTGGAGAGTCAGACGTGTAAATAACAATTATAATAAAAGTCAGGCTTCTATAATTACTATAATAAAAGTTCAGATAAAGTGCACGGAGGAGAGATTAATTCTGACTGGGAAATCCGGAACTGCTTTGTAGGGAAAAACTGATGAGGCATTTTGGAGGAGGGGCAAGATTTCTGTAGACAGGGTGGAGGCAGTGGGGGTGGGATGGACTTTGCATCAGACAACTCGGATTTAATCTCTAACTGTGCCACTTCCTAGCTGTGTGCTTTTGGGCGGGTGACTCAACCTCTCTGTGCCTGTTCTTTCATCTATGAAATAGGAATCGCTGTCTATATCTCACAGGGCTAATGCATTAAGAGATGAGGCCTGTGACACTGCTTGTGAAATATCAACTGTTGAACAAAGGTGAGAAATAACACTGGGGGCCTGGTTGTCATAGGGTGACTGTGACCACCAGGTGCATTGCCATAATGTAAGAATACAAGCCTGGTGGCTGCACGGAGCTGGAGGCTGGGCAGCGTTTGCAAACAGCAGTCCAGATTTCCTGGCCCTTGGGGACAAGAGGGTGTACAGCTGGCTAGGAGACCATCTGAGCAGAGGAGGGATCCTCTTTGGCCTTTCAAAAGCCAAAACTGGCCCCTTTGTGGGAGACAGGAATCTTTACGAACATGGGCAACTTGGATGCTTCGAGAAGTTGTGTTGGCTTCTGTCCTGTGGCAGCTGGGCACAAAGTACAAATCAGTCATATTAGGATAGTTGCATCTCACCCTGGCAATGGCCCCGTCCATCCCTCGCAGTCACTTGGGAGTGAACAAGGCAGTCTTAGTCCATTCTCGAGGGGGCGTGATGAACTGCTATGAACTGGAGGTCCATCCCAGCCATCTCTGGGATCTGATGACCCCAAGTAGGACTAGACTTCTGGCTGCCTAAAACTGTCCCCAAGGGGGGAAGAATTTCAGGCAAAGAGGAGGGCACCTACCTGGCACATGGTGGTTGTGCAGTAATACTTGGGTGACTTGATGGCTATGCAGTGGGAGTTCACTAGGGGAGCTACAGAGAATGAGATTGGAATCTGGCCCACCATTCTGGGTGGGGCCAGAATGAGAACTGGATCATTACATGTGTATTGAGCATGGAGATGTGGGCGGGGACACAGGCACCTACCCACCAGGTGTTCACAAGTTCCGGCATAGTGACTTTCCTTTGGCGGCTAGGGACCCTTGGGTTCTTGAGCAGAAGGTGGCTGTGATGGGTGTGGAGGACATCCTGCTGAGCATGGAGGATGGAGTGTAGGAGGGGGCCCAGTACAGTCTTGTAAGGGAGGACCAGAATAGGTAATAACCCAGCCAGGAGAGAAGGAGGGCAGAATTAAGGAGATGGTAGTGGGGCTGGACAGTAGGGATTAAAAACCCATGTATAAGTAGAACCAGCAGGGCTTGGGCCCATGGGAAGCAGCCTTGGAAACACAAAACTGGCACACAGATAAGACAGCTGTAAATGCTCCCTGGAGAGGAGGGAGCGGGAGGGAGCAGTCAAAAACAGCTCCAAGGGCAACTGAAATTCTCCTGTGCTGCTGGAGGGAGGCTATGTCAGGACAGACGAAAACCATTGGGCAGAATTGACTATAGAACTGTCTCTATGCAGTCTTTGACCGGGAGCTCCCTCCTAGATGTGCACGCAACAGAACTGCACACATATGCCCCCAAAAGATGTGCTCTTGTGCGCTCACAGAAGCACTCGTTATTCACAGTAGCCCCAGCCGGACACTGCCTAAATGCTGACCGGCAGAGGAGGGGAGACGTGACTCCAAGAACGCTGCCCGGTAAAGCATGAGCAGTCTAATCACAGCGCACTCTATGTGACAATCTCGTGAACAAAGTCTCCTGAACATATGAAAAATGCCAGACATAAAAGAATACAAACCATAGGATCCCATTTTTATAAATTACAAAACAGATGACATATCTGTGGTGCTAGAGTCTGAACAACAGTCACCCATTTTAGGGAGGGGCTGGAAGGGGACGCGAGGGGCTTCTAGAGGGGCTGGTTTTGTTCTGTTTCTTGATCTGAGTGCCAGTTACACATGTATGTTTATTTTGTGCAAATTCACTGAGTTTATAGTCTGAATTTTTTTGTATGCATCTTATATTTCCACAAACAACTTTTAAAAGATATTCCTCTTCTCCATCTTCCCCAAAAAGGATTGAGGTTTGGAACAACCAGTCAAACAGTGATGAGAGTAACCAAGGCCAGGAACGCCAAAGTAGCTGCAGAGGATGAAGAGGAAGAGAATTTGGTTTGGACTAGGTTGAGTTTAGGGTGCCTGTGGGGCAGTCTGGGGAATATGTGAACTGGGGACTCTCCCAGCAGGGAGAGGGGATGGAGGGCTGTCAGTCTGCGGTGTGTGGCAGTGGGGCAGGTCACCCAGGTGGAGAACAGACAGTGAGGAGAGAAGCCTGCAGAGAGTGGGGTGTGGGAATACCAGGGTTCAACGGCAGGCAGAGAGGGGAGATTCTCAAAGGCAGCTGGGAAGGGGTGATCAGAAGGAAAGCATAAAACCCAGAAGAGGCGGTGGGCTTCTTGGATAATGTGGTCCATAGGGTCACGTGTTGGCAGAGAGGCCAAGACTCTTTGTCTTGACCATCACCACCACCACGGCTTCCTGTTTCCTCCACCGCACTACCTGCCTCCAAGTCTTTTGTCTCATAATGAGCTACTTAGTTCAGTGACCCAGCACCCCCCACCCCATTCTGAACATCACTGCCCAGCCCCACCAACTTAGCCTGGGCCCTTTTTCATTTCTGGATCTGCTCCTGAGCCAGAGCTCCCCTATCCTATGCCTCTGTAATCGATTGTTCCAACCCCAATGTGGAACTTTCCGTTTATCGCTGTTAGACTTCATCTGTCTGTCTAAACCACAGAGGAAAGTGGAGGAGGGTGAGGCTTGGATGTTTGGGTGGCCCAGGGTCCAGGGTCTGGGTGGGGCAGGCAGCTGGCATCTCAAAGAGAGAAGTGTCTGTGCTTCACTTCCTTCTATATCACCTGCCCCGGGCCTGCCATCTCCCCAGGTTACAGCAGGCATGTTGCCTGATTCATTCCCCCATAGGGGCCACATGTAAGGTCTAACCAGGGAAAGAGGGGAAGATATGCAAGCAAGTGAAAAATTTATGCTTCAGTTGGGGTATTTGCAATGTGAAACTAGAAAGTTCAAACGAAAGCAACCATAAGAATCTCTCAAATTTGAATAATAATAATGGCTACCATTTATCGAACCTTACTGTGTGTCAGCGTGCACATATGTGATCTGATTGAATTGTTACATCTCCCCTGTGGGGTGTGTGCAATGATTACTTCCATTTTACGACTGGAGAAATTGAGGCACAGAGAGGTTCACTAACGTGCCTGGAGTCACTCAGCTAGTAAGTGACAGAACTGGGATTTGAACCTAGACAGCTCGGACTCTCCACCCCCTTTCATGAAATATCACTAGTGATATGAACATAGGAAGCTGTGACAGAAACTCTACTTAATCTAAATCCATAGACAATCCTCAGGCCCTTTATTTTGGGTTTAAAATGCACAGCTTGACGGCTTGGCAACAAATTTATTTCCTTTTTATATTCCATTTGGTTTAAGCAGATATTAAGATGAGTTACATTTCCCTTAAGCCCACATTGATCAACTGCAGGAAACAATGTGGATAGTACAGTAGGCAGCTTGGTCCACAAATTTAGGTGGACAATAAATATCACACTTTATTTTACTTCCACTGCCATAAAACTGACCCTGAGCCCTCACCTCACACCTCCTGTTGGTGTAGAATTTCAGTTTCTGTCATGATGGAGACTTTTCAATCCTATTCAACCCAGGGTTGTGCAAAGGGCCTGGGGTCCTTTGAAGTGCTGGCTGACCTCCCACCTCTTCTCAGTGTCTTCAGAGCTGCTCTGCTAATTCCTGCTCCCCTTTAGAACACCTCAAATAATTTACTTGCTAAGTTTATACTGTGACCTTAAGCATCTTTTGTTTCCCATCCTGAGAACATTCCCGAGGCCTGGAAAACAGAAGAGGGGGATAGGGAGAGTCAAGACAAATTAGCACGTGTGTGTCCGTGGGGAGGGCCCTGCCTGCTGTGGGAGCAGGAGCTGCCCGCGTGGGCAGTGCCTTCCCCAGACATGCAAATGAATTGAGCCCCGTCGATGTCCTGGGAGTGGTGGGAATAGGAGTGCTGGTGTGACCAGCAGGAGTGACCATTCTAGGAGGCTTCCTAGAGAATCCACGGGGACCTGGGGTGAGGATCAAACAGCCCAGAAGACTCTGCCGCTTGGAAGGGGGAAGGAAGGAGTATTAGCCACCCAGGGCCCCCAACCTCTGGAGCGAGCCATGCCCCTGACTTTGACAGGGTTCCACCTGGGAACCCCCAGTACAGCAGCAGCAAGGAGACAAGGGGCATCTATTTCCCCCATAGAGGGCATCCCAGAGGAAAATATGGAAGACAGAAGCACGGGCTGCCAAAATCTGAGCGCTAGAGGGCTTTCGGGTCAGCTATTCCAGTCTCCTCCTCATGTTAAAGAACAGGTCTGTCTTTAAGAGCTGGGAAAAGGTGTGCCTTCCCACTGGGTTCCTCTCTTGGGCCCAGATGCCCACAAGGGGTGCCTGCACATCCAGGAATTCTTCTGTTCAGCCTGGTCTCCCTAATGCAGTGGGGCAGCCCCACCTCACAAGCTGCCGGGGAAAGACAGGGCCAGAGTTGGGACCCATGATCTTAGAGTTTGAGGGTTGGCATTAAGAAATTAAAGCTCTCCTTTAAGATATCTCTTTTAGAAAAAAAAAAAAAAACTGGACTATGATGCAGGGACTCTTTGAACTCTGGCCCCAGAGAAAACTGGATTTGAATCTCTAACCAGCTGTCTGACCTTCGGTAAGTTTCTTAACCTCTCTGAGACCCTGTTTTCTCCTCTGCAATTGGGAATAACAATGGCCACTTCATAGGACTATGTGCTTTTGTGTGTTTAAAGCACTTGCAGTTAGTGGCTGCATATTGTAGCTCTTAGAGTTATGGTTATTATGTCTGGTGGCAGGAGGTTCCTCAATCTCCTTTATCTGACCCAAATTACAAACTGAACTTGTCCTCAAATCTAGAATGGAACCATGTAGTTTTAAATGCCTTAGAGTGTTTTCATTTTAATTATTTTAAAAGCAGCATTATTCCATGATCATTAATGGGTAGAATAATTTATATCAGATGATTTTCAAACTCCTCTCAAGTATAATATGGTACCTTTCTCCTTAATCACTTACACACTCATCATATCTCTAGCCAGGCATGTATCTGTTCTCTTTCTAAATGATCTGGAATCTAGCCTTCTATTCTCCTTTCAGATTGGCTTCTTTTCATCCTTAGTGGCTCAGGCCTTTCCTTTCCAGAACTAGAGACTCGGGGCACTGGAAAGAGTCCAGGCTTTGTAGTTAGACAGACCTAATTTCCAGTTTTGGCTCTGTCTCTTGCTAACTGTGTGGCTTTAGATGAATCTCTTAACCTCTCTGAACTTCACTATCTCCCTGTGTATAATAGTATGTTACCTTATATATGATGGAACCAATTGAATAAAATAGAATCTGCAAGCTCTGGTTTAGAATAAACAGCAGTGGGTGTTGGCCTCCCTCTTGCCCCTTTCCATTCTTTCATCCTCATGCCTTTGGCTACCTTGGAACATTGCATTGTTGGAGAAGACACTGGAAAAGGAGGCTTAACCTGACTGCAGCTCTAGGCGCTTCCTTTAGAAAGCTTCTGGAGAACTGCTCTTCAGTGCAGAGAAAGTCCATTTCCGTTTTACTTTTAAGGGTGAGTGAAATCCCATCTTCCAGAGGAACTTCTAGAAGGACTGCAGACCAGATGTAGCTGGTCCCACATTCAGGGGCACTTCCCTCAGCAACTGTTGGTGGAACAGCCTGTCTCACTGAGCTTCCACTGACAGATCCATTTTCTGTCCTCAGTGGCACCTTTTAATCTAAAATGTTGAATGAAGGTTTTGTTTTCCCTCTTGTTGAGGATAGAATGGGCTTCATCAAAACTCTGCTCACCCTACCTTTCTGCAGCCCCTCCTTGCCGGGAACATATCACTTAATGTCGACATTGAGAGAAAAAGGATCTGGTAGATCCGCAGACCACTTGGGCTGGATTCCTGCCTTTGTTACTGCTTTGGGGATCTATGGGCTCTCAAAGATGATTTCTATGGGAGAAAAACCCCAAATCTTTAATGGTAGGATATAAGCCAGTAAGGATGATGGATGAGGGGGTCCTCAGCCCTTTTCAGGTCATCCAGCTTAGGCAGTGATTGATCCTGCCTAAGGATGGACCTGGTGCTGGACAGACCTGGATTTGAACCTGGCTGTGCCCTCATCTGGGTTATATGATGCTGTGAACGCTGCTTCACCTCCCGAGTCTCAATACGCCAAGCCCCTGGTGTAGAATAAATATCAATGGACCTTTATCTTTTTCTTGTCCCTCTCTATCAAATTTTATGGATTTCACCTATAAAGTGTGGGCTGAGAGTAGTTCCTGAAGTGTGGGGTTGAGGAGGTGGTGGGTGCACAGAAAGAAGAGGGGCCAGGGGAGTGGGAGGGCGGAGGGATCTTCTGGCATGTCCAGTGGCTCCACACATCTGTCTTCAGAGTGCTGGGTACTCTGGGGCCACTGATGGCACTGGAAGAGCTGGCCTTGCCCTCACAGTGGACAGGAGAGGTCACACATAGAGAAAAATAAATGGAGAGAGAACTTCTAGCCAGCGTGAAGACCTGTTGTGCTGAAGGTGGGTGGGTGTGCAGTCCAGGCGAGATGCCTCCCTGGCGGGACAGGCTGGAGAAAGCCATCATTTTCTGGTTTTGCTAAGGTTTGTTTGGGAGCCTCTTTGAGGAGTACTATAAAAGGGATTTAACTTGGCTTCCATGGCTTGGAATGGCCTTCTCTGTTCACTGGGAAAAGGCCATCTCACTCTGGATGGCATTGGCTTGAGTCAAACCCCAGCCCTTCCAGTTTGTACCTGTCTGATAGGTAACCTCTCTGAAGCCACGTTTTCATCACCTGGGCAGCCAGACAACAGCAACCCCCTTGCTGCAGAGGTTGCCCTGCAAGCAGCACTCAGAACAGCACCGGGCACATAACGGATGGAAACATTGCTGTTATTAAACCAGGAGCATCTTGCAGGCTGGGACCTTTGATCCCTCCCTCTTCCTGGAAGGATTCTGGGCCTGCATGCTCAGTGTTCACGTTGGCTAAAGATGGTGACTTTTAGCTGGTCCTTGGATTGGGGTAAATTTTAACACCCAGAGATGGAAAAGGAAGAAATGGGTGGGTGGGAAGGCCGTGTAAGGTGTGCCCTTGGGGGCAAAGTTTAGGGCCAGAGAAAGGCAAGATTGTGCAGGAGGTAACAGTGAGGGCCCCTGAGTGGAGGTCTGGCAGTGTTCAAAGGCGGGCTTCCTGGAGGAGGCAAGATGGGTCAACTGGCATAGGGGAAAGTGAGAGGAAGGTGTGGTAAGAGGAAGGAGGGATCGAAAGAACCAAGGGGCAAAGGGTGAGTATAAGTCCGTGTAAATCTCAGTTCTCTCTGCTCGTAAAGTTCTACAGATGCATAATTCTGCCAGTTTTATATTAACATTTACATAACAAGCAGATTGAGAGATTGCATTATTTACATATATATGGAGGCCGGCTGAAACCGGGGCTCCTTGTGCCTGTACATGACGTTTTATTGATTAATAAATTAGACACTTACAGATCAGGCACAAATCAAATCCACCCATTTCAGACACCCATCAGGTGCAAATGAATGTAAATTGGAGGCTTCATCTGCATACGGAAAGTAAACCATTTAGTAGTCATTTGTCACTGGCACCCTTGAGAGGCTGTAATTTGCCTCGTGGAGCCAGCCTGCAGCAAGGCCGCCCCTGCACTCTGGTGACTTCTGAGATGGCTCCAGGCAGGGTGGGTACCAGTGGCCTGGGGACTGCTCCTGTCTTCAGTATCCTGTCCCTAGTCACCAGCATGGCCCCATGGAGTGCAAGGTGGAGCTGAATCGGGACCACTGCCTTGTCACACAGAGTCCAGAATCGGAGGACTTCTTGAAGTCCATCCACACCAGCCCTGTATATTACAGGTAATGAACTGAAGTCCAGAGAAGGGAAGTGACTTGCTTAAGGTCATACAGCCAGGGGGGGTGCAGTGCCAGGACTGGAACCCAGTTCTCCTTAGCCCAAGTGCAGTATTCTAACTCTGATGCCGTGATGGTTTTTCTAACAGGAAGGAAAGGAACAGGGTCTGGAGCTTCTGGGAACTTTGGCCCCTGATTCGGTTTCCTGGAGCAGGGCTTAGGAGTGGGGGGCTCAGGATAAGGACAAGCTGGAGCTGCTACTATCAGACGCACTTGTTCACAAGCCTCTGTCATAGCCTGGTTTCAGGGACCCTGGAAATCCCTCGCCCCTAGGAATACCTCCTTCACCATCCCTCTGACTCCCCAAACTCCATTAAGCTCAGAAAGCACTTTTCATTGCAGAAGAAAAGACAGGGTTTAAAGGCTGGCTGGGTGGGGGGAGATAGTGAGCAGGAGAGCCTTGGTCCCCTGCCTGGGTGAGCCAGGCCACCAAGAAGGATGGAAAAGGCACAAAAAGGAGGAATGCCAGAGGCCAGGCTCCACCTACTTCATAATCAAAGAGCGAAAAAGGCTGCAGGTGTGCGTGTACCTACACGTGGTGGGGGCGGGGGTGCCGTGAGTCAGGGCAAAGGAAGGTGGCTGACCGTCTTGTGGCTGACTGCTTGTGGCCCTGGGTGTCTTAGTTAACGTGGCCTCTCCAGCAAGCTTCCCATGCTCACCAGGAAACTTCCCACGCTCACCAGGAAACAGGGCTGACACAGAGCCGTTACAGGGCGGGCACACAGCAGGTGCTCAGTGGACTGAACTATTATGCACGGTGTCTCTGGTAAGTCTTGCCATGCTAACTTTCAAGGGCTTTTGGTGATACAGCTCTGAAGCTGCTTCAGTGCTAGAAGCAAGGCGGTGGGTGGTGGGTGGGCTAAATGACTCAGTGTGATCGATCATCCTTGAGGCTTAGAGCAGGAGGGCTGAGGCCCCGGGTCTGGGTGCGTGCTGAACGCTTGTAAAAGCCACTCTCGGTGAGTTCGGTGGGTGGCGCCATCAAGGTGCTGTCTGAAGGGTGAAACTGGAGGTCAGAGTCCTCAGTGGGCACTCCGAGGGAGGATGAGGAGGGGCTCAAATTCACCAGTACGGAGCATTTTTTGAATGCCCACTGTGTACCCGGCACTTACACAGGTATTATCACATGCGTCATCCTGGCCTGCAAACGGCTGCTTGAGTCTCTGAAACCGTAAGCGTCACTGTAACAAAAGTCGTGTGTAAAAGCTCACACTTGTGGAGACATGCTAGGTCCTCGTGCACTTTGACACACTTGGTCTCTCTAATGTCACTCTGACGACAGCTTTGTTAGCCCAGTCCTGGGTCCACTCTCCGCTTGCCCACGTCCAGTGGGACCCCCACCCCGACACTCAGCCCCAGCTCCCAAAGCAAAGAGAAGCAAACAAGAGGCAGGACTCAGATAAAGCATCAGAGGCTTCGGTCCCCTATTCTCTCCTTTTCCTGTAAACACTGTGGGTTCTCATGACTCCACCGTCCTGGGCGCCCTCTAGGTCCAGCCTGACTTGGACTTGGGTGCACCCCCCCTCCCAGAGTGGGCCGTTGGCCCTCAGTGGCTGTTCGGTTTTTCCACATTTCTCCCTGCACCAGGGTGGCCTGCCCCAGCTCCCTGCCACCCCTTCCCCGGCAGGGCCTCCCGGGATGCCTTGCGGCTGGTGGCGCCCGCCACCCACCACGTCTCACTCTGCCATGAGGGCCTGTCGGCTCTGAAGCTGTGTGATTTTCCTGCACCTCCATTGGCTAAGCAGCACCACAGGACCCTGTGACGACTCCCTCTCTTCCTTCAGGTCTTGGGGTCGTGACCTCCATCCCTGACAGGCTCCACAGCCTGCCCCTTTCCCAGATGAAAAACCTGGGCTGTGGGACAATGGAACACGCCCTGTCTGAAACCCCACGGCTAGTTCAGTCTCGTGGTGGGACCGTGCAGGGGGAGGGGTGGAACTTTGCTGGCAGTCCTCCTGGGAGCTCTTTCTGGCTTCCCCCACTCCAGGAGGCCCCTCCCCTCCTCATCAGTGGCTTTATTCCTTCCATCTGGGGGATGTGAGAGATGGCTAGGAAGAGCAGGGTCAAGGTGGAGCTGCTCACATGATTCAGCACAGCTGAGCCTTCCTGTCCAGCACTTCCCTGCCCCCGCCCTCCTGCCCCGACTGCCCTCAGTCCCAGCGTCCCTCAAGGGCAGAGCCCAGAGCATCTTGTTGCTGTTTTGTGAATCTTGAGTGATAATTATATGTACAAAATTCGGCTGCTTAAACTGTTCAGGATTAATCGGCACCACCACACAGAAATGCGCCTTGCCTGTAATTAGCCATTCCCCGGCAAATGCGTTTTGTAAAATAGCACTTGATTTTAATAACAGGCTGTTAGTATTAGAACGCTGTGCCCATTTTATTTCAGATTGTCAGAGAAGCCCCCTCTCTTTGGCGCCCCAGTCTCTGCTCACAGGTGCCTTGGGCTCTGAGATCCTGGTTGTGGGCCCTGGCGAACCCTGGGAAGGGTGTCTTAGTGGTGTCGCCTCCGTCCTGGCCCTTCTCAGCATCTCCCCCCCCCCCCCCCCCCCGCCTCCTTCCGGTTCCCTCAGGGCACACCAAGATCTCAGCTGCTGGCAGATTGGAAGTGAGAATCTCAGCCCTTCTCATCAGACTTCCTCCCATCCTCCTCTCTTCTCCCCTCTGCCCCACATCCCACTTGCACTTCCTGCCTCCTCTTCTCTCCTTTCCCTCTGGCTCCAAGGTCCTCTCTGACTCAAGTTCTGTCTCTCTCCAGCGACAGCTGGAGCGACAGCAGCTCTGCATCTTTGAAGGCCTCAGTGTCTGTCCCTCCCTCCCTCGCTCCTCACTGCCTCTCTGACTGCTTCTCCCTCCTGGTCTCTGTTCCTGTCCATACTGTGGCAGAGTGGCAGGGCTCAGGTGTGGCAGCTCCCCCCTCCCCAATTCCTGCTCGCTCCCCTGGCCTCAGTTCAGGTATCACTTCTCTGGGGAAACACTCTCCACACTCTGTTGTAATAAGTAAACCTTCCGGGGCAGGAGCCGCATCTTGTTCATCTTCAGGTCCTCAGAGCCTGGCATACAGTAGGTGCTCAGTCTAAGTGCGGGGTGAAATAGAGTAAAGGGAGGAATGAGCGTGTCGTAAACTGAGCTGTACAGGCTCGAGGAGGGTTCCTGGGGGGCCGTCCGTGAAAGACATTAGAAAGCGATGCCCGCTGCCTTTCCCGGGGCGTTTACTAAGGGCTTCCCTAGGCTGGACTCCACGCACTCTGGGGGTGTGTTGGACCAAGTCCCTGCTCCCTGCTCCTGTTTGACACCAGCTGTCAGCAGATCACCCAGCAAGGGCAGCACAGCAGGAGGTGAGCTGGGCAGTTTACTTAACTTGCTCTGCATCAGCTTCTCCCCCTGGAGAGCAGGATTATAATAACATTTGCTGTTGGAGGAATTCATCAAATAAACAAATATTTATTGGTCATCAGCTGTGTGCCAGGCACCGGAAAGAGAGCAAGGAATGAAATAAAATCAGCACGGGATCAAGTAAGATGCTACGTGAAAATGCTTAGCGCAAGGCTGAGCTTCAGCACACACTCAGTAAATGTTCACAGTTGTTCCTGTTGCTCTCTACTCCAATGCTATCATTTGAAAGATGAGGAAATCGAGGCCCAGAGAGGGCAAGGTGTTCACCCAAGGTCACACAGCAAATTAGGGACAGGACTGGGACTAGAAACCAGGTTGGCTGATGTCCATGCAGGGCTCTTTGTACTTCACCACCCACTTCTACTCGGAAAGGGGTCAGCTGGGCGATGAGGAGTGGGCAAAAAGGGGGTGGTGGAAAGAAGACCAGCCTGATCTGCCCTTGCCCCTGTCTTGGCCCTTGACTGGGTGATACAGTTCTGTTGCTGACCCTCCCAGGCCTGACTTGGTATAAATGATTTGGGGGCAGATATTAACAAGGGCTCAGGATTATCCAGCATCTGTGGGGACCTCCATACCTCTCCAAAGGAGCAGGCGGAGCCAGGTCGTGCACCTTCTCCAATGCCTGGGAAAACCAGACTCCCATCAGGCTGTTTCCAGCTCCCCCAGCCAGGAGGTGCTGGGTTTCATAGTTTGTGCTCCCCAGAAGCAGACCCAGAGACAAGGGTCTGAGTGTAAGCAGTTTATTCAGGAGGTTGGCTCAGGAAACACTGATGAGGGGTGAGGGTGGAGGATGGCGAGACAGGGCAAGGGATACAGCCAAGAAGGGGTGGGTTTCAAGTCACTTACCCCTGATGCCAACTGCAACTTAATCTTACTGGGAACCCAGGGATCCAGCAAAGACACAAACCTCAGAATTGCACCACCAGAGCAGTGAGCGAGCTGGGGCATTTATATCCCACTCCAGCAGGCATTGGTTGAGGGCCTCTTGCATTGGGGATGGGAATGTTAATTCCCTGGCACTTTGGCCCTACCATGCGGGCAGACGAAGTGGCTTTGATACAAGAGAAGCCCTCAGGGAGAAAGATGCGGGTGCTGGCAGCTGGGAGTCAGGCACCGCCATGGAAAGGGTCAGGGTGTACAGGCAGGGTGGCATGAACGTCTGCTGCATGGGGCTTCCAGCCTCAGCCAGTGTGACCCCCCAGCTCATGATTTTTTGCCGCAAATCTCACTGAACCACATGTTCTGCTTATTTTATTTTATTTTTTTCTGGGGCTGCTGTTTGCGGGGACCAGATCAGCGCATGGTTCCCAACCCGGAGGTCTTTCCACCAGGCGGGTGAGGAAGGAGACACTAGTCACAATGTGTATGAAATTCCCCAGCGGCTTCCCCAAGCAGCTCCCCGGCCCTCTTCCCCCATCACGCAGTGCGTGTTCCAAAAAAGCAGCTCGTTTTAGCATGTGTCTGAGTGAGGCCAAATTAGGAAGGTAAGGCTGAAGTAAAAATAAACTCACTTAAGCATGCCAAAAATAAATGGCTTTTGGATTATCTGCTGGTTTGGATTATGCTATCTCTGTGGAGAGTGACCATGACTGCTCGGTTCACCTGCTGGGTTCACCTGCTGCAGGGGGAGCAGGCCAAGGGCTGCCCAGTAAGCTGCCAGAGTGGGGCTGCCGCTGAGGAGTTCTAGAAAGGGGACCTCTGCTGGAGACAAGATGAGGGCGGGGCTGCGTAAGGAAACAGATGGCTCTGGGAAATGGGAATTATTCGGCAGAATTTCCCCCAATCTGCTATTTTTCCAGGAGGTTCATAGGTATTATGAGGGTGTGGGAAGAGAGAAATGGAAAAAAATTGTGTGGTGAAGTAAGTCTGAAAATGCTGGAATTGACAAAGTTGAAAGTTTCTTTACTGCAGACCTTCTCAGATCCTTTATAATGCAATTCAGCATTGTGATTTCCCCCCACCCCGCAAAAAGGAATATGACATGTATTTTGTTTTTGCAAAACTATTTGGATCATGAAACCCTTTCTTCCACATGGAGTTCTTAGGACTTATGTGGGTGCCCCGTGGAACATTCTTTGGGAGTGCCATTTGGCATTTTTCCAGAGATTTTTCATACCCCATTCTCATCAAATCCTATTAAAAACAGAAAATAGGACTGCGTCACTTCTCAGCTTCAGATCCTCAAGTTTCCCTAAGCCTGCTGGGAGATGCTCAAGACTGTTTAAGCCTGGTATGTTGGTCCCTCATGACTTGGTCACCATCACCTCTCCCATATCTTCTCTGTCCAGGCTCCCTACTCCTGGCTGCACCGTCAGGGTGGCCCTGTGCTTTCAGACCCCTGGACCTTTGCACATACTGCTCCTTCTGTCAGGAAGACCGTCCCTTTAGCCCCCTTCTGCTTGGTGAGCTCCTGTTCATGTCTCAAAACAGCCCAGCCATCACTTTGTGGAAATTTTCCTTAATCTTATCACCGTCTACTGAGGCCTTCCTGACCACTCTTAAAATTGCAACCCCTGCCCCAGAGTGACCTATCCCCCTTCCCCACTTTATTTCCCTTCTTGGCACTTCTCACCTTTGCACAAACTGTATCATTATCTTACTTGTTTATCATTTGTGATCTGTCTCTTGCCTCCAGGATGTTGGTGCCAGGAGAGCAGGGATCACGGTCCATGCTGTTCTCTGTTCACAGGGTCTGGCAAATATTAGGCGCTCAAAAATATTTGGTAAATTGAGGATATGGTAAACACTCCCTCAGCTGTTCTGCCTTAATCACTTAAATTCACAATTGTTATCGAATACTCTGGCTTGCAAACGAGTAATTACCGCAGTTCCCTGACTTCTCCAGGGTAACCTGCTCTGGGCCCTACCTCTGCATCCCAGCAGTTAATAAGCCCCTGCCATTAGGGACACGCTGAACAAATGTCTGTCATAAGAATCAGTTTTGATTTGTATAAACAGAGAAGCCAGCTCTCTTTCTGGCTGAGCTGGGAGGCAGGGGACTGGATCTTATACTCCTTGTATTTCTCGTTTATAGAAAACCCTCTGCCTCTGGCTGGAAAAGTTCATCATCTTAAAACCTTGGATCACAGTATCACATATCCTTCCTTTCCCCTCCCTCCCCTCCCCCTGGGAGCTGGCTGTGTCACCACTCCACACCTGGGTCTCATAGTCCCCGTCTCAGTGGCCCCTCTCCCATCTGTCCCACAAGCTTCCTGAAATGCCCGCCAAGTCTCCTCTTGAAACCCCGCAGCACCTCCCTGATGCCTGGCATCTCACGGACAGGCCATGGGCATGGGACCGGACAGGCTCCAGAGCCCGATGGCCTGGGTTCGAATCCCCTCGCCCAGTATTAGTTGTGCCACTTGGGACAAGTTACCGACCTTCCCACAGCCCCCACTTCCTGTGGATAATACGGCCACATTCCATACATGTTAAGATTTTTATTTT
Source organism: Camelus ferus (assembly GCF_009834535.1). Taxonomy (NCBI): domain Eukaryota; kingdom Metazoa; phylum Chordata; class Mammalia; order Artiodactyla; family Camelidae; genus Camelus; species Camelus ferus. The sequence goes on along the minus strand of NC_045715.1, from coordinate 27,221,427 downwards.
GACGTCTCAGAAATTGGAATGCCTCCTCCAATCCATGACATGTCAAAGTTTAATTAGCAGCAACATTTCTTTCTTGGATATACCAAAATTAACAGTCCATCTTCTAATCTAAAGAGTCTTAGATTTGATGAAATGTTGTAATGTCTGCCTCAAGGGCTGTGAGGATTAAATTAGCTAAAACATGAAAGAGTCTTAGTACAATCCCTGGCACACAGTAGGTGCTCCCAAAATGCTGGTGTTATTATTGGCACAAGAGTAAACTCCATTTGACCTTCATGTTTTCCTCAAGGTCTCCTGTCATTGTCCCCACTCCTGGGCACAATGACTCTGCTCTCTGTGCCCTCCTGCACCAGGCCCCCTTTGGCTATCTCCCCTGCCCCGGTCTCATCTCTCCCTGTCCCCTGGAACCTCCCCTCACCTCCAGTTTACCTATATTAGTTAGCTCTGCCCTTCCCTTCGGCAAAAAGAGAATGCTGGCCATACTCCGGCTCACCCTTTCTCGTCTGTAGTTCTCCCCGCCCCATCCAGAGCTGACATAGGCGTTTGGACAGCTTTCCTCTGTTTCTGCCGCGTGAATCTCATCTTCCTGATGCTCCTTGGAGCTGAGAGCCCCGTCATCGTCACTCACTCACTCCCAAACTCTGCCTGCCGCCGGGCTGGGCATGAATAGACCATCGTGCCGCCCAATCTGAAGGAGCATCTCTGTCTGCCCTCGACCCTGCTTTCATCTCCTCCAGCGTGCTGCCCAGCCTGGCATTCTGGGCATGTGTCTGTGGGTTTATTATCGTGCGATGCAGGTGCTTGATAAGTGTTCGTGGGATTCGTACTCACTTCATTACTCGCTGACTGGGGATTGCAAATGTTTGTGGAATTAATATGCACGTCTTTATCCTCTGACTCTCCTTATCCTCTGGCTTGTTGATCAACTGAGGGCAGGGGGTTTGGGGGCCGGGGTGAGGGTGGTGACTTAGCTTCCCACAGACTGAGGCTTAGGGATCAGGACAGAGACGGAGCTCTGGACAACTGGGGAGGCACACACTGAGATCTCCAGCCTTGCCTGGCTTGATGCGTTTCTCACTTTATCCTCACGACATCTCTTCCTGGCAGATGAGGAAATGGGCCTGGAAGTGAAATTATGTGCTCTGGTTATGTGGCTTCCAAACTTCTTTGACGGCGTCCCACGGTAACGCATGCAATTCACATCCCAATCCCGTGTTCACTTGTGCGCACATGTGTATTCTTGCCTGCTACTCCGTGCAGCACACTTTATTTCCTGTGCCATTTTATTCCACTCTCTGCCCTTTCATTATGTTTTAATGCCAGGCACGACCCATTGCATTGAGTTCATGACCCACAAATGGGTCACGACCCACACTCTGGGAAACATGGCCCTGTGTCCTGAGCTACCTAGTGTGCAGGGTGACTGTCACCTCAGGCTTGCTGCACACAAGGCCTGTGCTCCTTCCAATCAGCAGTCCCACCTGGGAGACCAGGGCAGAAATTCACACTTATTAAGAGTGCAAGATTCTTCTTAGAAAGGAGGTGACAGTTTCCATCAGAGCTGGGGAAGGAAGTTCAGTGGGTGTTGTTCTGGCTGGCTCTTCTGATGAGAGCCCGCTCAACCTGTGGTAGGTGCTCCAAAATGTTTGTTGACTGAATGAGTGAGTGAGTGAGTGAGTGAGTGAATAACCCTCCCTCCCCACATGCCTCCAGCACAGACCCTGCTGGTGGAGGGAGAATATGGCACCCTGGTTGCTGTGGTCCTTAGAAGGAAGATTTTTCTAAGTCCTGGGTTGGAAGGAGACCAGAAGTCATCTTGTCCACCCGTCACTGCACAGCTGTGGGAACCGAGGTCTGCAGAGGAGCACGGCCCACCTGAGATTGTGCTGGGAGCCCCTGCAGAGCAGAGCTGGGGGCTACCATGTGCTGACTCCCAGCCCAGAGCTGAGACCGTGTGATGAATGGGGAGAGTCCAGACTTTGGGATCTGGAACACAGTGCTTCTGGTGACTTACTCTTTGTTGTAGCAGCACCTTGGCGCTTTTGTGGAGCACTGACTTCCTGCCAAGCATGGCTTTAACTGCTTTACTCAGTGTATAAGTCCTTTACTCTCATGTCAACCCTATAAGAAGGTGCCCTTATCAACCCCATTTTCCAGGGAGGAAACTGAGGCCCAGAGGACTAAAGCGGCTTGCTCAAGATGGCCCACTAGTTAGTGGTGGAGCAGGGATTTAAGCTTAGGCTGCTGGAGGCTTGGTGAGAGAAGAAGAGCCTTGGGCACAGGGAAAATACCGGGTCTTCTTGCGTGGACCCCCCGCCCCCACTGCAGATCAGGCCCCTCCAGAAACCGCCATGCCTCCTACAAGTGCTAGCAGTGGAGGGAGAGGGGACTTGGTAATGGCGCAGCTAAAAGTAGGAGGCAGAGTCCCGGCTGGCTGTGTGGCTTACCTTCTCTGAGATGGGGCCTGTCTCAGCTAGCCATCGTGAAGACGAAAGGAGATGCTGTGTGTTCAGGGCTTAGCGCGTGTCTGACACAGAGCAAGCACTCAATAAAGGCTAGTAATCAAAATCCCATCTGTGTTTCATTAGGGTGCATGAGACAGGGGGCAGAAATCCCTCTTTAGATCATGAACTAAACCAAGCAACATGAGTCTGACTCGGGGAATAATAGTTGGATGCAATAGGAAGCAATTATTAAGAGCCTACCATGTGTGGGACGAATCCAGGCTCTTTGCGTCTAGCAGAGATGCTGAGCAGAATCGCTTAAGCATCAAACCCTGGCTCCTGACTCCAAATCCAGGGCTCAGGGCGTCCCCCCAACACAGGGAGCTAACACGAATCATACTATGTAGACACCATCAACTGGCTTATCAATGCCATGCTTTCTAAATTAATAGCAATACCTGATCTGTTGAGTGCTTCCTACTTTGAAAATAATGTCTCCCTTCAAAGCATAAAACTTAAAAATTCTATGGTCTTTAGCTTTCAGCTTTACATCCCTGCCAGGCAGATTAGGGACACTTAGTCCCATCTGGCATCTGAGGAAGCTGAGGCTGAGAGAGTAGAAGTGAATGATCCAAATTCTCAAGGCTGACCGCTGGACATGTTGGGGCTGGCACTCTGATTTCTGGATCAAGGAATCCTCACTGCCCCGTCCTGGGCTTCTCAAAGGTAGTCCCGGCTGACCTCAGCTTTGGGGACCATGACATCTTGGAAGGGGTGTCTTGCAGTAGGGCTGGGGCAGCACGACTCAACAGTTGGGGGCAAACTGGTTTACAGGGCATAGAGGACTCACCTGGGGGTCGGCTAGCATGCTGGCAACTTCCCAGAGACTAGGCACACCTTACTCACAATCCCAAACACCAACTGAATGAAGTACCCGCTGAGCTCGAAGAACAGTTCTGGGTTCTCCTCGTCCCCAAGCTTCGTAATTTTAGAATATATAGGATGCAGGCTGGGCTCCAGTGCACAGTTTCTGGGGGGTATCTTTTTTTTTTTTTTTTAATAGTTCCATTCATGCTTCAGACAGCCAGCAGATTCACTCTGGTCAGAACTCTGCCTTCAGTTCAAGTTCCTGTACACATCTCTGCATGAAAAGAGAACAAAAGTGGATCTGGGTGGTTTTTATTCTGTTTGGCAATTGGTTAGATAAAACCATGGTGGACTGACAGCGTCCTTGGAAGACATGTCTGCAGAGAGAGGAGACTAGGTTTCCACGCCCATTCTGCCGCCGAATACTTGTGTGGCCCTGAGTCATCCCGCATCCGCACGGGATGCTTTCCAATGTTCCCTCTGGCCCTGAGGTTGTAGGAGTGGATACAGTTCTAAACAGCATCCAGGCCCCTGGAAAGATCTGGGCACCTCATTGGCGGCCCCTCAGAGCTCAGGTTCAATCTGCAGGATCCTGGATCGAGATGGGAAATGACTTGGGGTCATTTGTTCCAGTGGCCTTTTGGCTACACCCTTTAATGTCTGGGTTACTTGGGCCCCCTCACACATCTATGTGTCTTGGGGCTCTCTGGAGAGTCACTGCTGGGACCCCTAATCCCTGTTAGGAGGCATGACATTAAGACTAAGACAGGATGGGTCATCCCTGTGCAAGGTGAAACCCACCGCCAGCCCCGCCGAGCACCACCCTAGAGGCCAGAGCCCCAGGCTGCCTGCCCAGTGATTCCATGACGGCTCCCTAGCAGTCAGGGCCCAAGGGGGCGCTGGCTTCTCTTCCCTCTTCCCACCCTGGCAAGGGGAGGCTTTTGTGTGGCAACTTCCTGATTTCACATTTTAATTTTCAAAAAGGAAATAAATTTTCTCCAGCCTGTAGCTGTAATTGACTTTGGAGTTGTGACTTTATCATGCAAATGGTTATTTGTAGACTTTTAGAAACCTGCGTCATGGAGCGAAATTACATACTTAGAGACTTCTGAAGCCATGGATTATGGTCCCAACAGATCCTAATGATTCTCTGGGTGCCATTAGGGTATAACGTGAAAACGCATATTTAGAGGATGATTAAAAAGCAAATGAGCACGCACGGAGAAATTCCTCGTGGAAAGTGGTGATTAGACTCACTGTGAGGCTGCTTTCTCCTGTTAGGGATCTCACTGACCAGCCCCCCAGTCCCTGCCCTGCAGAGCCCTGGGAGGCCCGGCTGATAGGTTATAAACAATCACAGACACAGATCTGAAGGAGGGGAGACGCCTGCCCCTTGCAGAAGGAGCCTGCTGGCTGTGTCGCTGCAACCACCAGAGGGTTCTGGGAACATCCTCTCCAAAGATCCAGGTGCAATTTTTGCACTGCACACACACACACTGCACCCCCTTCAAGCTGGGCCACCATCACATCACGTACCCTGGAAACAGTCCAGTATGACATCACTTTGGCGACTCCCCACCCAGGTGGGGAGGGCAGTTTGCAGGGACAGGAGCTTTAGTCCTGAGTAGGGTTTGAAACCCAGGTTTCAGACTCAGTGCTGCCACTCCAGTGTTACCAGTGTGCCTTTAGCTCCGGATGGCAAATGGGATTCTATATAGAAAAGATCTTTAAAAGCTGGAAAGGGCTGAAGAGCAAGGGTTCTCATCACTCCCTCCATGTCTGTTTCTTGGTCTTGGTGAAAGCAGGTGCTTTCTGACTGGGCTGTAGGTTCAACTCCCGAGATCATTTCCCAAATCTGTGACATGGCCCTGGCGGCCTGCGGGGCTGGCCACGTCCACCCTCCAGCCTCATCGCCCACCTCCTTGCCCTCTGGGCTCCAACCACATGACCCGACGACCTCTCAGTCCCCAGAGCTCACCGTGTTCCTCCTTCCATAGTCTTGGAACATGCTGCAGTCTCGGTCTGGAACATTCTCTCACTGCTTCGGTCCCCTGCCAACTCCCCGGTCTGGGCTTCTTCACTGTTTTCTCTGGCAGCACCTTGGACCCTGCCCTCAGAACGCTTCCTTGGTTCGGGGCCCCCCTGTCTGTGTGCATGATGACTGTTTCTGTCTTCCTGTTGGGACTCAGCCCCGCAGGAGCAGCGTCTGGCATCCAGTCCTGCTCCCTCGCATGGCACTTTTAGTCCTTCTCTCACCCCACAGATACCCACCAAGGGCCTGTCAGGCTCTAGTCACTGCTCTGGGCTCCAGGGGACGCGGGAGTGAACAGAACAGCTGCATAGTCCTGCTCAGAGGACACTCACCAGCCATAAGCGAACGTCTCCCTTTCACCTTCCCTTCCAGTTCCCTCTCCTGGTCCCTCTAGGATGGACAGGATGGGGACCCAGTGCCCGGTAGTGAGCTCCAAGGCTAGGGGAGGGGGTAGGAATGAGTGGCTGCCTCCTGTGAACATGGGCAGTATTTCCAAGGGTTTATAACTTCCTCTCTTTCTTTTCTGATTCATCCTGACCGCTGCTCCTGCCCAGAGGATGTCCATTCTGCCTCTAAAATGCCCCCTCCTTCACGTCTTCCTTGAAGGCCTCTGGGATGACCCACCTGTGGCTCTCAGTGCTGGCTGCACTCGTGTGACTCACTGGAGCTCTCTGGGCTCCAGCCTCCTCATCAGGGAAAGGGGGATGATGAGGCTCCCCGAGAGGGCTGCTGTAGAATCCAGGGAAGTCAGGTACGCGAGGGTGTGCTGAGCCCATCAGGCCCTGTGCAAATGGAGGGGTCCTTATTTTCACTGTTTTGTCACTTAACACTGCAGGGCTGCCTCCCTTACAGGTGCTACGTTCTTAGCTGCTCACACCCTTTCTGGATCCTCACTGGGTTCATGGGGCCAGACACGTAGAGGCAGGACTTGGTGGAGCGACTGACAATCAAACACATAATAAGTAAGGCAGAGGGTTGAGACTCCCCAGGAGGGCCCCACTGCATCTCTAACTCCACTCCCCGTGGGCCCAGCTCCCCAGTTCCATCAGGCCTTCTACCCTCACCTGGCCACATTCACGAGGACAGCTGTTCTCCTCTTTTCATGGTCCTGCCGGGCCCCCAAGCCAGAGTGTTGGGGGAAAGAGGGGCACATTGGTACAGGGCTGGCCCAAACCCTGGAATATTTTGGTCCAAAGTGTCCTAGATTCTCCCAATGTAAAATTTTAGTTTGATTATTTAAAAGCTAGTGCTTATTGTAGAAAATTTAGAAAGTGCAGGTAAATGTAAAAACTTACCCACAATCCCATCATCCTAGATAATCTCTGTTAACATTTTGTGCTTCCTTTCAGTGCTTTAATTAAATTAAAATATTATATCTAATAGTAATATTTCAATTGTGTTAGACAGCTATATATAACATAATGTGTGTGTGTATATATGAGATTTTGCTTATTTTCACTTAACATTTTATGATATTTCTTTTCCCATGGCACTAAATATTTTTTTTAATATTTTTTTAGATTTTATTTTTTATTGAAGTATAGTTAATTTACAATGTTAATTTCAGGTGTACAGCAAAGCATTTCCGTTATACATTTACATACATATATATATACACACATATATTTTTAGATTCTTTTCCATTATAGCTTATATAGTTGCACCTGTATTATTAATAACGTCTAGTCAATAGAGTAATTTTTGCTCAATACAGAAAAGGGAAAAAAACCCCACAGAAATGTGCAAAGGTAAAAAAATAATCACTGCCCATAATTCACATATTCAAGAATAACACAGTTGACATTTGCATATGTCCTTCACATACATTCTGTTTCCACACCTGCAGATATATTATTTTCCATGGCATTCAGGCTGTTTGAGGCCCACTGTCTTCCTTAGAGGGGTCATGAATATTCCCCAGTGTTGGTGAATATTTTGCACTCATCACTTTTCTGAATAGTTGCAGTCTGGTCACTGTCTGGATCACTCAATCAATGCCTAATAATCAGACCTCTAGGTTCCTTCCATTTTTGTCACTATAAAAAACACTGTGATGAACATCCTTGTGTGAAAACCCTTGTGTACAGCCATGATTATCTCCTTGTACGTTGCTGCTTTCACTGTCCCCCAAAGTATTTAAAGAAGGGACTCTTCACAAAGGTGTAGGCAGAGTTGACAGGTCAACAAGGATGACCAGAGGCCATTAGCTACCCACCCCCGGCCAGTACAGCAGTGAGACGCTGAAGCCAGAGGGAGTATGAGCAGAAGCACCCAGCCTCACTCTCCTCCTGTCCTCTGACCTCTCATTGGCCAGACCCAAGTGAACATGAGAAGATAAGGGGCCTGGGGGGTACAGTGCATAGAAGCCAGCCTCCTGGAGCACAGAGCTGGGTGAGGAAGCCTTCAGAGAGGACGGAGGGGCAAACAGAATAGTCAGTTCAGTGGTGGCCTCTAGTCCCCAGTAGGAGAGAGCTCCATCCTGCATCCATCCCACAGGCAGGGAGCTGGATGCCACTGTCTGGAGAGAAGGGATAAGGGTGGGAGGCTGACAGAGCCAACATCCTCTGAACTATTTCCAGGGCCTCCTCTGAATAAGTGTATACAGTAGTTTAATATATACTATGTAGACTTGTTTATACTCACAAAATCCCTATGAGGCAGGTGCTATTGTTTTTCCATTTTACAGATGGAAACTAAGGCACAGAGAGGTTTTAAAACAATCTTGCTCCCACAGCTGGTAGAAGGCAGAGCTGGGAACCAAACCTGGGTCAGTGGCCCCAAATCTGCCACCCTGGACCCACTATCAAGCCAACAGATCACTGGCCTCAGGTTGGGACCAGCCACAGACCCAGCTTTCCGACTTCTCTGCCCACTCTTTCTGCTGCCACTCTCTCCAGCAGAGGCATAAAGAGAAACCACACACACACACACACACACACACACACAGGCCACCTGAAGAGGAGCCCCACCAAGTCCTAAATCCACTCCAATTGCATTTTCTCTCTGTCCTTTGGAAAAGAAAAACTGCTGAGCATCTGCTGTTTTCCCTGAAACTGTGTAGCAGAAATCTTCTCCTGGGCTCTGACCCTGGGAGTCAGCTTTCCGCCCAAAGCACATTTTTACAGCCAAGTTATTTCTGATTCTTTAAAAGCAAAAGCAGTAGCAAAAAAAAAAAAAAAAAAAAAAAATGTCTGGAAGGAACGCGCTCTGTTGTAATGTAACATCTCAGCAAAACACCCCGGCCGCTGGGCCCGCGCTCAGGTCCTATCCTGATGGCACAAGGCTGGGAGACGTCTTGAGCAGCAAGAGGGGAGCTCAAGGCTGCAGGCAGCCCCTGGCGCTGTCACTACTCCAGGGACATGAGAGGGAGGGGTGGAGAAGATGCTGTGAGGCTGAAGGAGAAGCTCACACAGCCAGGGAGAGCAATGGACAATTTCCAGATCTGACTTTGGACCTGGAAGGGCCCTACCCTTCACTCTAAGTGAGCTGCTTCCTGGGGCCTTGTGAAAATGCCTTGACTTTGGATTTGGATTTAGAGTCACCAAAAGCCTGTGTGTGTTGTGCGTGTGTGTGTGCGCGTCGTGGTGTGTGTGAAGTTTTGGGGCCCACGTTTGTGAGTGTGCCTTTGTGGGTGTGTCATGAAGGTGGGAACCATATTGGTCTTGCTCACCTGTGTCTCTTCCACACCAAGCACAGTTCCAGGAACAAAGTAGGTGATCAACAAATATTTGGAGTCTCTTTGAGGACCTGCACGTGTGTGAACAGTCTGTGTGCAGGAGCCTGAGGGGACATGTGTCTCTGTGGGTAGTGCCTGAGTACCACCTCCCTGAGGGCAGGGATCCTAGCCGGCTTCATTCCCCTACATCCCCCAGGCGCCTAGTGCAGAGCTGTGTGTGTCCACACGTCCCTGTGGGGTCTCAGCGGGCCTGGGCGTGCGCACCGTGAGAGAGAGGCACGTGTGAGACAAGTGTCTTTGGATATCCAGGTGCCTGGGAGTCTCCGGGTTGGATGGATCTGCATTTGGGAGGGAGTGTACGTGCTTGTTTAAGATATGGGAAAAAAAAACCTACGTTAAGACAGTGACATTTTTGGCGACTGGAAGCAGAAACATCAGGGAAATACCTAGAAATATCTTCACAGATATGTCTGGCTCATCTCCTGCAGGCACCGGCCTCTCTGTCCATGGCCCTTGGCATGTCTGGATTCAAGTCTTAATTGTAGACCCTTCAGCTGCAAATGCAGCTTAGATTCAATTATTAGGAAGGACCTGAAGGCAGGAGTGTGGACTGTGTGGCACAGACACTCATTACTTACTCCTCTAGCGGCGGCAGACCTGACAGCTCTCTCCCATCTCCCGTTTACACTTTCAGTGCTGGTTTCCCCACTTGGTCTCCCCAGGTTTCCCTGACATTCTGGAAGAGCCTTTAGTGTGGACACAGGTCTTATAAGCAGACTGTCATCTGGTCCGTGTCCCCTCTGGACAGTCTGGACTTTGTCCCCCTCGCCTTGCGCCCCCAGTCTCCACCCCACCCTCCCATGGCCCTGGTCCCTCAGCACCCCGGTGGGCACCCTTGGAAGTGATTCTCTCCTTCCTCAAGGTCAGCTCCGTCTCAGGACTGCCCCCTAACAGTAAGGATGATAAATGGCTGTTGTGTCCAAGGCTGGGGAGGTGACATTTCTCTAGCCTTCCAAGAATCCCCTGTGTCCCTGCTGCTGTTGTCCCAATCTTGTTTTTTTTTGTTTTGTTTTGTTTTTTGTTTTTGATCATCCTAGCTTCCTGTGGAGCCCACAGCCCTCTCTGCAAAGGCCATGCATCAATCCTGGGGAAGACAGGAAGGTGGTGGGGGAGGAGGGTGTTATGGAAAATCTAGGGCATCTGCCCTGCAGAGCCTCCTCCATGCAGACGTGGAAACTGAGGCATTGCCAGACACTCAGCTTCCTCTTCTCTCCCTAGTTTTGTCCTATTGTAAGCTCATCCTTCTCTGTTTCACCATGCATTCTGTGCAGCACAAGGGACTTGTAAGATGCAGTATGGTCAAGAGTGTCTCCTAGAAAAGGAGAAAACAAAGTGAAAAGACAGGTTTGGAGTCAGGTGTCTGGGTGGGGGTGGTGGGGGCAGGGCAGAAAAGACCAGGAGAGTCCTGGGGACAGTCAGGGATTGACATGGACACCAGGTAGAGTCCAGGGGTCTTGGAGCAGATGCTGGAAGAGAAGGGTGCTGGAGTCCTCGGCAGGTAGGAATAGGGGAGTAGTCTGCTGGTCAGGGTCAGAGTCAGGGACATCTAGGGGAACCACCGAGGGAGCTTTAAGGCTGGGACAAGGAGCAGAAACAAAGGTAAAACTGAAAGAAGGAGACTTCTGAGCTAGACAGGCAGGTGGGACCAGAGGGGTCTCACTCTGGGGTGCTGTAAACTCCTCTCCATTTCAGGTCCCTGTCCCTTTCTGCAGAGTCAGGTAGGGGACTGAAGTCTTTGCATGGTGGTTTACAGATTGTAAAGCTCTGTCACATTCAATAACCTTATACCAGCCCCTGGAGGCACATCAGGTATTAAAACTCTTACATTATAAATGGAGAAGGCCCAGAGTGATTAACCAGCATTTTCAGGATAATCAGCAAGGAACTAAAGATCTAGGACTATTAGGTCAACTTGATAAGCACCTACTGTGTGCCAAGTGCTTTTTAGGTGATGGAATTAGAGTCAGGAACCATATGTATGGAATCCCTGCCTTCAAGGATCTTGTATTCCAGAGAGAAGAAGCAGAGAATCACACACAAACCCATTGGTAAGATGCTTTCAAATACCTAGGAACGAGATAAAGTAGCTTAGTGTATGAGAGGGTGGCAGTGGGCTTGGGGTTAGGGCCCTTTGACCAAGGTGGTCAGGGGATGCCTCTCAGAGGAGGTGACATGAAATGACATCTGAGTGATGAGAGGTGGGCGTATGAAGACTGGGGCAGGGAGAAGAAGGGTTGAGCAGAAGGGATAATATTGTGCCAAGATCTCCCAAGACTGGAATGAGCTGCAGCCAGGGTGTCTGGAGTGTCCTGTCCAGGAGCAGGGCTGGGGGAAGATGAGGCTGGAGAAGGAGGCAGGGGCCGGACCACACGGGCCTTGTCGGCTGCAGTGAGGACTGTGGCTTTTATCTCCTGTGCAGCAGGAGCCTCTGAAAGGTTTTAAAACAGTGGGCTGACCTGACCTGATTCTGGTTTAGATAGACTCCCTCCAGTTGCTCTGTGGAGGGCAGATTGGAGGCGGGCCAGAGTTACAGGATGGAGATAAATTGAGGGATAAATGTAGTGGTCCAGGTGAGAGATGATGGCGACTTGGGCCAGGCAGTAGCAGCAGGGGTGGTGAGAAGGAGTCAGATTCAGGATATATTTTGGAAGTTCAACCAACAAGATGCAGTGATGAGTGAGATATTAGGTGTGAGGGGGAGAGGAATGAAGAGCAGTTGGGAGGGAGCACAGTGGGGCATTCTGGAGATGGAAAAGGCTCCAAGGGGGGCAGGTTTGGAATGGGAAGAGGGAATTTATTGTTCTGTTTTGTTTCGAGATGCCAAATAGACATCCAGGTGGAGACAGTAGTTGGTAGCAGGCTGTGCGGTTCTGGCAGAGTTCAGGGGAAAGGTGTGGGCTGGAGGTAAAATTTCAAGAGTCTTTATCAAATAGAAGGTGCTGGAAGTTGTATGATGTGAATTAGTAAGACGTGTTTGTCAATCGAGCTGATCCAAGGAGAGAGAGACAGTGGTGATGCAGGGGACAGAGGAAATCACTGCAGGAGAACCTTTGAGAAGATGAGTCCAGGTAGGACCCTGTTCACAGTGGAGGGCTGGGTCCTAGAAACCAACCGGGAGCTATATATCCCCAAAAAGGAGGCAGAAAATGTGAGGACAGATGCACGTAGGTGGGTGAACTACAGGCGGAAAGAAGAGACAAGCCTTTGATTGCACTGATTTCTCTCTGAAGTATGCATCAAAGCCATCATGTGGGGAAAGGGGGCCAAGCTGAGAAGATGATAATTTGAGAAATGGGTGAAATTTTTGAAATAATTTTCTCAGAGAGTTGGAAAGTGGATTTACTAGAAAAGTAAAGAAACATTACCTGGCAGAGTGAGTTCAAAAGTGTGCCCAATCATAAATCTGAGCCAGTCAACATGGCGGTGTGATCTTTTCTAGAGAGAATTCCTGGAGCCATCAGCGGATGGCGTGCAGGGGCCGAGCAAGTGGATGGTGGGGTGTAACCAGGGCTGGGGGTTTTCTAGATGAGTATGAGAGAGGGAGAGGGGGCCAAGGACATCAGGAGTGCTAGGAAGAGGATGGCTTGGGGACTGGTCCATGAAATCTGGACTGAGTAATGAATGGATGGGGAGGTCTCAGCAGGCGGGGGTATTGTTAGCCCAGGAGCAGTGGAGTGCCACGGGTGTATGCACTTAGGCAAGGGCATCGCTGAAGTCAAGCATTCAGGGAAGGGGTAGTTATTGGTGATGCTGAGGTCTGGGGTATGACCGTGTGTGCGGAAGGTGGAGAAGAAGGGCAGGGAAAGATCTTTGGTGCTAAGGGGTGGGGGTGGACAGTCCATGAACTGAGAGGCCAGCTTATGAACAGATCATCGGCCGGGACACTGGAGACATTGAGAATGGTGGCAGGAACAGTGGTGGAGAGAGAAATAGCCAAGTGCTGAGGTCATCAATTGGTGTCTAATCTCTAATTCTTGGAATTTCAAAGTCATCTCGTGAAGTGGTCTTAAAGCGATTGGTAAAATCTCTCAACTTGCTTACAGGAAGCATTTTGAGGCAGCTTGAAACAAAGAGCAGAAGTAAAAGCATATCTACTGTTGGGAATGGGGTGGGGGAAACTGAACGCCTAGACTCACCTCCCATCTGAGGGGCCTTTGAGAGGGCTCCACAGAACCCTCCATGGCACACACTGATTTAACCCAATGCCCCTGTTCTCCATTTGAGGAACAATAGTGCTATTCATCCAAGGTCACCCTGGTGGCCAGGAACAGAGGCGGGAGCAGAGCCGGGCTTCCTGTCTCCCCTGGACTACTCCAGAGCTCTCTTCCTATTCTATGTTGCTTTTCCCTGAGGCTCCTAACAGTCTGTGTTGGAAACACAAGACTGACCACAGCATTAGCAGGAAGCTCCTCTCCAGCCTGTCCCTAGGGAGGTCCATTTCATTCTGCTGGCCTTTTCCAGAGCTATAAGACAAAACTGTCCTGTCATACTAAGGGTAGGCTCAGGGGAAAGCCAGGCCGGGCTGGCAGAGGGACTCACCTAGCTACAGGGTCCAGGTAACTGCAACCTGGTTGTAACAGGCAGTCGGATTACAACCTCCCTGACCCTGGCCTTAGTTCAGACCCCAGTGCACAGAAGACTCCAGGATGTCCCCTCTGCCCTGAAGCCCTTCCCGCCATGTCAGCAAGGCCCAGGTCCCTCGTTCATCCTCTCCCTGGAGAGGCCCTCCATGACTGTCCTGTCTAAAAGAGCGCCCAGGCCTCATTCCTCATTCCTTTCCCAGCCTTCAGCCTGCTCTCTGTTCCTGGAAGCACATATTCTGGCCGGACCCATTAGAATGTGCGTGTTTACTTGTTATTGTCCGCCTTCCACACTGGCAGCAGACTGAAAGGCCCCCCAAGTCCGGGAATTGGGTTTCCCTGTCATCCAGACCCCAGGATGGGGGCCAGCCCCGCAGTGAGCTGGGAGCGGTGCCCCCGTGGCCCTCTCCTGCTTCTCCACCTCCAAGGGCACAGCTGAGTTGTGGGCATTCCTGCTCTGGACGCCTCACCTCTCTGTGGAGCTGGGTCTGGGTCTAGGTCTGCAGGGAGGCCTGCCCCAATGTCCAGGCCCATCTGGCCACTCCTGCTGGGCGCCCTGTCCTCACTGCTGCCCTCGGCCCGCAGCATAGGAGGGGTCGCTGGCTGCCCTGCTGTGATGTTCACTCCCTCCCTGGGACCTGGGCTGTTGCTAGCCTGAGGGCAGGTAAGCAGCTCTGGGCTCCTGGAAACCTCAGGCCAGTTGTATCAAGGCCGATAAGCCTCAGTAAGTGGCTCTAAAGATAATCAATTGTTTTCATTCGGAGTGAAACAATCGGCTCCAAGGAATCTCTATTTAAAAACCGCACACATACGCCAGATCCATCTTTTGTTAAATTATTGCACACGCTGATCTGATTTGACCTGGCAGCTTCAATGAGCTTCCTGCTCAGTGCCAGAGATGGGGCTGGGAGGGGAGCTGGGCGGGGATGGACAGAGCACCGGGGAGCTGGGGATGGGGCGAGGTGGGGAGGGCAGGGGCAGCTGAGCAGGGAGAGGAGGCAGGGAGCCTCCCCTCCCAGCTTCATCCACTTTTGAAACTCAGGTGAGGGCTCCCCTCCCTTTGGGAAATCCTGTCCTGATCGTCCTCCTCCTCCTCTGATCCAGAATTAGTGGTCAGACTGGAAGGGACCTTGATTTTTCACAGAGGAAAACAGATTCAGAGAGGGTAAGCTGCTTTCCCAAACTCACACAGCAAAACAGTGGTAGAGTGGAGTCAGGGCCTGGGACCAGAGGCCCACCTTGTATAATTTCTAGGCATTGAGGGGGACTCTTGTCTCTTCTTCGAGGTGGTGGCCTTGACAAGTGCAAGGGTGCATCCTTCTCTTTCCCTGCTCTCCAGGCACACTCTGAGATGGGCATTGTTAACAGTGAGCGTAGTTAAATGAGTGAAGGGAGGGGTCCATTCTGTCCCAGGAAGGGAGAGGAGATATTGTGGAGAGGGAATGGACCAACTTGAACAGATGAGGCCCCAGAGAACAGGTGAGCAGTAATCTTTGACTGCATAAAGCAGATCACTCCCTTCTTCTGCTCCAGATCCTGCTGTGGCTCCCCAGTTCTCTTAGAGTAAAGCTGAAGTCCTTCCAATGGCCCTCAAGGCCCTACTGGATCCAACCCTGCTCATTGCTACTCCCCTCCCCTCTCATGACCCTACAGCTATGTTAGCCTCCATACTGCCCTTCCCGCCTGCCGCATGTGCTCCCCCATTTGACAAATGAGAGCCATAGACTGTGAAGGAGTCAAGGCTGTGAGGCATCACTTGAGGCTGAGTGAGGTGGCAGCCAGGGAGGGTGGGAGGTCAGGCAGGATGCAGGATGCCAAGACAGGCAGGTAATAGAGGGCTGGGAAGTAAAGGGGAGGGTGGGAGGTCAGGCAGGATGCAGGATGCCACCGCAGGCAGGTAGACAGCAGAGGGGGCCTAACACCCATCCTCTGAGCCCTGGAGCAGGTCTCCAGCAGCCGGGTCTGGTGATATCCTGTCCTAGCAGGCCTAACATGAGGGATGGCTGCTGAGGGACCCCAGAGCACCAGCCATGGTGAGTTCCCAAAGGAGGTCAGGGAATGGGCAGTGTGGAGAGGAGTTGGCAGGCAGAGGAGGGCCCCAAGAGCAATTTTTTCACGTGACAGTCTTGAGAGTGACTTGGGACTCAGTCCCAATGAAAGGCACTTCTACAGAGGAGCTGCCCGTGGCCTGTGGGGGGCAGGGGGCTCCGGGGTATCAGTGATTGAACCCTGAGACTGAGTTTGTGGTCCAGGCAGCCCTTCCTCTCTCCAAGGGGCAGCTGCGGCCGCTCCACCCCTCCTCCGTCTTTCCACATCAGTGGTGGCCTGAGCCACGGACATGGCCATAAATAATAGTAATAACGAGAGAGTCTGTTCCAAGCGAGATGATTTTATGAAATCACATTTTTGAAAAGGTTAATTCTTCCATCTCCCCACTTGTACTCCAATCTAGAGAGGCAAATGTGGATTAATTGGTCCCGTTTTCTCCCCGGCCTCCACAAAACCCTGACAAGATGTTTGCTTCCACGGGGGCCCAACTTTTCCCGCAGGCTTGCCGGAAGCAGCAGGTGCTGGGCCCTTCGTCCTTCTGGGGCTGGCTGGCCTCCTGGTCCCAGCTTGTGACAAGTGGCAGCCCTCCCTGTGCCGCCCACGCCATCCTGGACAAAGGGGGAGGCATAACGTCCAGCGGGCTGATCCACAGCTGGCCCGGGAGATCCTGGCAGATGGAGGGCTAGACGGTGCAGGAATGAGGACCTGGAGAGATCATGGGGAATGGGCTTAGAGGGCAGCGTGTGGGGGGAGCAGATGGGGGTGCAGTGGTACAAGTGGGGAGACTGGAGCAGGGGGCCCCCAGGCGTACGTATGGACTGGGCAGGATGGGTGAGTCAGAGAGGGGAAGTGAATGGAGACAGATGGACAGACTGAATGAGGAGCTGGTGGGTAGGCCCTCTCTGGTCTCCACTTTGTACCTTTTCATTGATATTTTTCCCTAAATCAGGCAGAGGAATCAGGCTAAGCTGGGATGGCATCAGCGGGTCAGCTTTGTCCTTGGCCCTGCCGCTCCTTAGCTGGGCCATCTCAGACAAGCGCTGCCCCACTCTGGGCCTCAGTTTCCCCATCTGTGAAGTTAAGAGGTTGGGCAAGTTTATTCCAAACCCTCTTCCAGCTCTGCAGTGTGGGGATTATGTGAGCGGAGTTTAGGGGAAAGGGATGTGCTCTGCGGTTTTGTTGTATGAAGGCTTTGGTTTGGTAGGAGCGCATCACTGTTTTCAAGTACAATAAAGTGGACCAGCAGGGACCAGAAAGGGCAGTGAGGTGGGGGCAGGCTGTGTGGGGATGTCTGTCCGTCTGTCTCAGGATGCGCTGGGAGGCGAGTGCGTCTATGTATGTGTGTGGGGTGGGTATGCTTGTACAAAGGACGAAGTTTACATCAGGCTATGTGCTTAGTGCTATGTGAAATGTTTGCTCTAACACCTTGAAACGAAATAAAATTGACCGTAGTCAACACTCCTCCAGCAAGTGCTTTTTGTGTGGTGTGGCTGAGTCAGTCCCCCTCCTTTCGTTTGCTCCTAACATTTCACACTTCCTAGAGTGTCCCTAATCCTAGTCATTCCCTCACGCACCACCCTGAAGCCTTGGGGAATACAGAGTAGACCTGCCTTCAAGGAGACAGAGAAGGCAGCAGTCCTTCACATGAGGAGTGATTCACCTTTAGACCAGACCAGGCTGGTGCTGTAATTGGATTTATCCTAGTTTGCAGTGGGTACAGGGAGGAGGCATTAAATCCACTAGAGAGTTGTGGGGATCTGGGAGGGCTTCCTGGAGGAGGAGACATTGACACAGATAAATTATACTGTAAGGGCCATGGGAGGCTGGGCAAATGGCTCAGTCAAGGGATAGATAGGGTGAGTGCCCAGGATGTGTGGGGACAGGAGGAGGGTTGGTCAGTTGTATGGTCGTGAGGCGAGAGGTGAGGGAGGCTTCCACAGGAAGTGACGCTTAGAGGAGAGGTGGGTTTGTTCTGGTGGAGGGAAGACAGCTGGGCAGAGGCGCGTTGTGTCAGGCAGGGGCCAGGCCGAGGGAAAGGAGGACGGTGTGGTTGGCTCAGGACAGGCAGGTAGCCAGCACAGTGGGCTCCTGATGCCTGGTGGTTCCAGGGAAGGAAAGTCTGGGCTGGAGAGAAGACTCGGGTTCCCGGGCACCTCCTCCTCTGGGGCTCCTGACATGGCCAAGCCACCCATTACCCAGTAAGTTCGCTCCTGACAGACGCTCTTCCTGTTTATTCCTGTTCAAAGAGCGGGGAAGACCTAGTTCCTTCCCCGGAGCCTATTTATTCGGCTTTCTCATTTTCCAATCCAGTGACTTTATGGCTTTTTATCATTCGGCCTCATCCTCCTGACAACAAGCCATTCCTTCTCATTCTTGACCCCTGGCTGGGGAAGAAATGGGGCCGCGGCCAGGGCTGGGGGCCTGGGGCCTGTGACGCAGAGCCCCTATCTGTGTGCCAGCCAGGTGGGTCTGGGGGCCCCACTCTCCACTCCACACCATCCCAAGCTGGGCTCAGTGCTCACACCAGATCTGCCGCTGTGGGGCGAGGGGTGCAGAGGTTGGGTGGCTCTGACTGCCTCACAGCCCGGGGAGGGGGGGCGGTTGGATGAGAGAGGAACTGAGGTTGAGAAAAGCAGGGAGCTGGGCAGGCAGAGTGGGACTCCCAGTACGGCAGGGGGTGCTGGGCCTGAGGGGCTCCTTGGATTTGCTCCGATCATGTATCTTCCCACACTTCTGAGGGAGGTCCCTAATCCTAGCCATTCCTTAATCCCATCAACCTCGGATTGGCTGTGAAACCCATTGACTTCTCAGCATCTCCATCACGGTTCCTTGGGCTCCCAACCGCCCTCTCACCTCTCTTTCCCAAGGAAGAGGTCCTTGCCCCTTTCACAGCCAACCTCCCCTTCTTCCCACTGACTTTCTCGGGACACGTTCGTGGCACAGAAATGGAAGGACAGGCTCCGTGGGGTTGCTGTTTGCTGAGCCGAGGAAGACTGTAGGTTCCGGGGGGAGCACCAAGAGCCTGTGTGTTCAGTCTGGGATTCCTGTTAGACGCCCCAGTGGAAGTGACCCGAGAGGCAAATTGTGGGTCAGGGCGAAGTCAGAGCTGGGGACAGGGATCGAGACTCATCAGCATACGATGGTCTTTCCAGGGGAAGAGTAAGAAAGAAAAGAAAGGGCCAGTAAGGGCCTGGAGCCCTTCAATGTTTTGCTGAAAGAACCAGCAAAAGCGGCGGAGCAGGCCAGGCCAGAGAAGAGGGGCAGCCGGGAGCACGTGGCATCTGTCCCCAGTATCCTCCTAGTGTGGCCGGCCCCTGGTGGGCCACTTCACAAGTGGGGCGCGTGCCTCAGGGAACGGACCAGAGAGAACAAAGAATCAGAGCCGCAGGCCCCGCCCCGCCCAGCTCCGGGGCCTCGGGCAGCCGGCTTGGCGCCTCTGAACCGTGCTTCTTGACGCCGCATGTGCAAAACTCAGTGGCGCTGATGTGTTTTATTTACCTGGCACCTAGTAGCCGCTCCGTGCACGTCGGTTCTCCCTCCCCTCCTTGCTCTTCCTAAAATGAACCCACCATGGTGCGCATCATCTCAGAAGGAAGTCCTGTAGAATTTGAGATTCTGGTCTTTAAATACACGAGCCCACACCTGCCCACACCGCATCTCATCTGTTACTTTTCTGCCCACTCGCACACACCCTTGTGGGATTCTGTAGTGTATCCCCATTGGCTTGACATTTCACTTCCTCCAAAAAACTTAGTGCCATTTGCAGATCTCCAGCTCTCCCTGTGTTCTCCCTCTTCCAGAAGATACATTAAAATTTCACAATAAGACTCCCCGTCCTAGCGACAGGGTGCCTCTGTTGGCCGTTCTCCACCCAGGAAAGTGCCCAGCACATCTTCCAACCTTCTGCTCATTTCTAACCCAGGAACAGTGCCACTGAGATGCCCTTCCGCCATTCCAGGAGCCCTCTGTAAGCCCAAATGAATCCACCACGAGGCCTCACTACCCACTGAATTCCCTGAAGAGTCTTGGTGCTCTGGGGCTCGGAGCTCCTGCCCTTTTTAGAGATGCACCCAGTTCTTACAGGATCAGAAAGTTAAACTCATTAGTCCATGGGTCCTGAGTCTCTGCTCAGGTGACTCTTGCAGGGGTTATAGTCCTACTGGGTTCTGCTCACTCTCCATGGAGCAGGCACCCCCCTCAACCCCACCATTTTGGTTTACACCAGCTCGCATCGCCTCCACTTGCATCTTTGGCTTCAGGGCCTTCTCTGGCCTCTGGAGCACGCTCTCACCCCACCAAGTACCTAGGCCAGAAGTGCTGGGGGATTTCACTGCTGGAGCTGCTCTCAAACACTGACTGATGGGCACCTCCATCCCAGAGCCGTCACCCCTCAGCAGAGAGAACTCAGACATGGGCCCTACAAGTTGCCTGGAGGCCCCAGTGGGACTGAGCCCTATCGCCCACCATTGTAACTTGCTTGATAACACAACTTCTTACTGGCCACCTTCTCTTCATATCACTTCTCCTAAACCCCTCCCAGTGTTTTCAGGGACTACCTCCTGGATAAACTATGTGCCCTTGAATCCTAGCCTCAGGGTCTCCTAGGAGAACTTAAACCAAGACACTCCAGCTCCTTGGCCCATGATAATCGAGAGTCTTTGGGCTGCAGCTGGCCTGATTCACCCTGGGTTCTTTGGGGGCTGAAAGTCCAGCGCCTGGGTCTTTTCCACTGTAAGAATTCTTCCCAGCAGCCTGGCCTGGTCAAAGACCTCGTGGGGTGCCGAGCCAGAGACTTCTCTAGGTCAGGGCATTTCTGAGCACTGATGTTGATGTTGAAAGAGTTTATCTTGTCACTATCTGCATTGTCTGTTGATTTATCTCTGTCCAGAGGAGTGGGGCCCAGCTGCAGACAGCAAACATATTGAGTAAATTCCTAATGAACTGATTACTCAGCTTAGCATTTTAACTGCAGCATTAAGCATCCTCTCACCCTCGTAAACATGTTGAACTACTGAAGGGATTATGGCTTCCAGGCTGGCCACTCTGTCACTGGAAAAAATTAATCTTGAGATTTAATCAAAGCCAAAACCACAAACTGCAGTAGGAAAGGGGCTTTTTCTCTCCATGATGCCCAGGAGATGGCAGGGAATTCATAGATTCCTCCGACTTGCGAGTGACCTTGAGATGTCGTCTGGTTCATCCTCTATATCTGAGTGCACACAGACCCTCTTGGCCTGATGGATTAAATCTTTTCTAGAAATGACCTGGCTGAGAAATACCCCTCTTACAGATACAAGAGTAAACCCAGAGGAAGTAAGTTGATGACCTTTCTGTACAAGGTTGGAGTGCAATGCAGAAAGCAGAGGTGTGGGGTTCTTACCTATTCTTAGCCTCTTCTGTGAGTGTTCCACTGTGACCCTCAGATCCTTGTCTGGGAGCTTTTCTAGCAGCCAAGACTACATCTGGACTATCACTGTGTCTTCCCTGAGCTTTCTCATCTCTCTGAACTCTGCCAGCTCCCATGGAATCAGGCTGCGGAGTGAGTGGGGTTGGCATTAACCCTTCTGTGCAGCTCTCACGTGGGTGTGCTTGTCAGTGTGTGAGGGTTCGTGAGGTCTCAGAACTGCTTTCCTCCGAGGAAGGGATGAGATCCTGCACCGCATGGCTCAAAGCTCATGGACTTAGTTTGAAGGTGCTCATAGGCAGACCTGTATGACTGGGAGGCAGCAGCTGGGAACAACTGTCTGATGTCTAGTTCCTGAAGGAGAGATCCCAGAAGAAGGCAGTTATGTGTGGATCTGGGGGCCCTGGGCCCTTGGTTCTCAAAGAGAGGCTCTCTGGTGTGATTCTGAGTCATCTCGGTCCTCCCTGCTCCCAGGTCATGTCCAGACAGCTAAAAATGCAGCATCTCAGGCCCCACCCAGTCCTAGTACATCAGGGTCTGCCCTTTTCTGGAGTCCCCAGGTGGTCCCTGTGTGCATTTAAGCGTGTGTAGCTCTGGCCCAGCCATTTAGAGAAGTGGCTAGGAGAGACGGCTTTGGGACTCAGAAGGTGCGGTAGGATCCTGCGAGGGGAGCCCTCCCTCCCCGGTTCGGGCCTGCAGTAGAGCAGGTGAGAAATAGAAGTGGCCAATAACCAGGGAGCAAAGGGAAAAACTGATGAGTGGTAGTAACTGGGCAGAGGCCTCCAGAAATGAGAGCTTTCAGCCAGCCCTGTCCTTCGACCGGTCACCACACTCTGTCCCCGTCAGGGCCTGCCATCTGCCTGCTAGTAAATCCTTGCTCTTGGAATGAGATAGTTTCCTTGACAGTGGGGAGGCGGCTGGTGCAGTCTCACTGCTGAGAAGAGGTGGTGAGAGGTAGGTAGCTGGGCCGCGGCCTCGCAGAGCTGGCACAGGCCAGCAGGATGGTAAAGGATTTGCCAAAGGAGACTGACAATTCTGCCCGCTGTGTGTGCAGCGACGGCCTGGCTCCTGGCAGGGGGAGTGGATGGAGATGGCCACGCTCTCTGCATCAGGCACACTGACAGGAGGAGAGGCTCTGTGGGTGACCTTGAACTTGAACCAAGGATGCTTCCAGGGATTCAGATGCTCCTCCAGGGTATTTGGGATGTAATGGCAGAACCTGTCTCAAAGCTAAGTACGACCTGACAAAAAGAAGGGCAGGAAGACCCTGCTTGTGCCTCTGAGCTGCTGGGTCCTCTCCTCCTTCTTCCTTCTCATGTTCTGCACCGTAGAATTGCAGCTCCTCATTTCCTTGATGTCTCTAGACGTGCACTGCTTGGTGTCTCTAGACGTGCAGTGGGGGTGGCAAGGGTAGGCACCGCATAGGTGCGGTGTGACCATCACGTGAGCTGTTGTGGAAAACTCCTCAGTAGAATCTGGCACATTGTAGGTGCTCAATAAATGGTGTCCATCACAATGTGTCCACCAATGGAGGCTCTCGTTGACTTCCTATCAGAGGTCAAGGCTGTCCCCACTGGAGATGGAGCGTCTCCCACCCCCACCTTCCCCAGGAAGCCCTATGACCCGGGAAGAATGGGCAAACCCCAGAGTGGAAGCCGGGACTGCACCAGCGGGAAAGCCTGGGGAGGGAGGGGTGGAGCGGAGCAGAGCCAGGAGGGTAGTGGGTAGGAGAGGAAAGCACAGTGGGCTCACAGAGCAGGAGAAGGTGGCGCAGGGGACGTGGAACAATGGGAAGCAGAGGAGGAAAGGAGCACTGCTCTGGCATCTGTTGTGTCTCTGGTACTGGCACATGTTTGTTCATTTATGCCCCACACGACCCTTAAGGTACATCTTAGTTACCCTTTGTGGATGGGGAAAGTGAGGCTCTTGGCCAGGATTAAGCTAATCAGTTTTCAAAGTTCTTGACAATACTGGAACCTTCTGGGCTTTGGTGGAAGAAGAGAGAGCCCAAAGGACAGAGGAGAGGCCAGGGGACCAGAAGGGACAGAGGCTGCAGCAGGGACAGAGAGCTGGTGGCTAAGTGGGCACGGCCCCTTGGGCAGTTCAGTCATGTCCAGGCATCCCTGGCAGGTCTGTGCCACCTGGGAGCTCATTACTGTCACTTACCCGCCGGGGCGGCTGGTTCTTCTGAAGTCTTCCTCCACCCCAGCCTGCGCCGTCTCCCCCTCTGCCCATGGCATCTGAGCCAGCCTGGCCAGGAGGAACAGGAGGCTGAGCCTGGGGACCTGTGAGGGAAGGGACGGGCAGGGTGAGGAGGTGGGGGGCAGGAGGAGGGTGCAATGGGGGAGGCTGCCAAGGCCTCTGGAGGGAGCTAAGCCCTGACTTCAGAGAAGCTGGCAGGTGTCGCCATGGCAACCAGACAGGCAACATCTTTGAAAAAGAAAAAAAGACAACAAGTTTGGTGATTTTATTTGCTGTCTTTGCATCCTTTGACAGGAGGAGAAGTGGGGATCTTGGGGAGTGTTGCAGAAGGCTGGGCAGACGTGTGGGTGGGAGTCAGAGGCAGGACCCCTCGTGAGGAGAGGATGTGGTTTCACCCCTGAGGAAGGCTCCTCCATGTGGGCCTCAGGACCCCCAGGCCTTGGCATCCTCTCCTGATGCTGATCCAGCTACACTCCTTCCAGGCTTTGTTTTGGGAACTGGGGACTCCATGGGGCTTGTCATCTGGGTCTGGCTAAGTGACCCGCAGAGAAACCCTCTTCAGACTTGGACCCACCAGGAAGAGGGAATTTCAGAAATCAAGATTTCTCCTGTCTGTTCTCCCCCACTTCTGCCTAAAAGTACCTCCTTCATTTACACGGCACTTGAAATGTGTCCAAGAAGCACAGGGAACAAAAGTCCAGACCCCAGAGTCACACTGCCTGGCTCCACCAGCCCAGCAGCATCCCTTCTGGCTACTTGGGCAAGCTGGTTAACTACGATGCCTCAGTTTCTCCACTGTGAAGCAGAGACAATGATAACA
The DNA here is from genome assembly GCF_009834535.1 of Camelus ferus. Lineage (NCBI taxonomy): Eukaryota > Metazoa > Chordata > Mammalia > Artiodactyla > Camelidae > Camelus > Camelus ferus. Next base: position 27,197,293 of record NC_045715.1, on the reverse strand, counting down.
TCCACCTCACTGGGTTGTTGGAAGGAGTTAACGAGTTAGTGTAAATAAAACACTTAGAATGTGTCACAGGTCTGGCCTGGTGCTGCAGGGTTTCTGCAGTCTTCAACCATCGGGCTGTGGAACAGAGGCCTTGGATGGCTGGGTCGTGGGACTGAGCTCCCAGCCACCCCATCTCCTGCCCCAGCCACAGGGACATCTCAGACCTGGGCCCAGGGACCCCCCAGCACACACACCCAGGTATGTGGCAGGCAGAGGAGGGGAGCCCCCTCTCCTCCCCTGTCTACTCAGACTTGCCTTTCTAGACACCTTCAGCCTGGCAGCCCGCTCAGAGTCCCTGGACCTCAGTTTCTTCGAACTGCTTCCCATCCCTGGCATGTTAGGACTCTAAGCAAGAAAAATAAGCAAATCCAAAATAAGCTGAGTTCGATCCTCGGGGAAAGACTTGTCTGCACTGACGTGACTCTGAACCAGACACTGCTTTTCAATAAGTAGTTTCCTGCCTTCCAAACCCAAGCCCGGACAGACCCAGACACTTGTCAGGGGCCCGTCAGCAACTGATGACTCACTCAGATTAGCATGCAGTTGCAAATAACACGTAAGTGCGCTAAAAATGTTCTCTAAGGATGTTTTCCCCAGAACGGTTTTTTGGAACCTTCTCTCTGGATGTATAGGTGACATTATTTTAGGCACCATCTTAGTTACTGTGGATTTCAAAGTAATTAGGTTCTGCAGTAAGTGCCCAGTCAGCAGTCTGATATTCCTATGAACTGCAAATAATAACTACCACTTGGTGAGGGCTTATGTCCCACGAGGCCCCTTCTGAGACTTGGTGATAGACATTATCAATAACTCCTAATCACAATTCTGCAGGGTAGGCTGTCTTACCCTGATTTCCAGGGGAGGAATGCGAGGCCCAGAGGTCATGGACTCGTTCAAGGTCACACAGTGACGGGGCAAGGAGTCAGGCTTCAAGTCTCAGAGCACCCAGCTCTAAGATATTCCAGCCCTAAGACGTGAGCTCTGACTTACAGGCAGCCTAGATGGCGATTAAGAGCCTGAACTCCCCACCAGACAAGAGGGATGGAATCCCAGCTTTACTGGTGTCTAGCTGTGTGAAATCACCTTTCAGAGCTCTGTTTCCTCATCTGAAAAACAGAGATCATACTGCTAATCTGGTGCTGTTAAAAAAGTAAGTAAGTTAATATATGCAAAGCTCTTAGAACAAAGCCTGATATGCAGTAAATGCTGAATTAGTGTTTACTTTTATCCTTTCTACTTGCTCGCAAGGCTTCCATATATGGACCTGAAAAGGGGGAATAGGTGCACATGTCTCGACTCAGACACTGATTTTTCAATAGTCCTTGAAATTCTCTTAGAAGCAGGCCTTTAAAAAAAAAATCACAGGTTTTAAGCCCAAACTATTTTCCCAAACTAATTTCATGGCCGTTCTTAGCTGGCTGGGCCTCGCCTGGTGGAGAAAAGAAGGAATATGGAGCCAGATGGACTTGAGTTAGAATTCAGGCTCTGCCCTTCCTAAAAGTGGGACCCTGACACAGGGTTCAACCTCCCTGGCAACCCAGGGTTTCTAGGGAGACTCTGTGGTGACACAGAGAGCCAGCGGCCCCCACCCCTAGACCGGTCCTGCCACTAGCTTGACTGGGTTCCTGTTCTGGGTCTCAGCTTCCTTACCTGTAAATCAAGGACCTTGCTCTGTGTGGTTTTAGCAACACAGACATAGATTTATGTCTTCCACCCAAAGTACCCCCAACTTAGGGTGCCCCTCAGAATCCTGGGTGGCAGGACCAGGTGCATATAGCAGGAAGGAGACAGGAGAGAGATCCTAGAAATTTCAGGAAGTGAGAGCTAGGGGGAACCTTTAAAAGTCACGTAGTATACTTCCCATTTTACAGATGAGAAAAGTGAGGCCCCAGCCACAGCAGGGGAAGGGCCTTATGTGATATCAGAGCTGGAACTAGAACCCACGTGTCTTGTCTTGTAGACCCAGTGCCCTTGACGCTGTAGCCACTGTCAGCTCAGAAGTGTGAAGTCTGATCCTCCCCTCCTCTGGGTTTTTACCACTTGTCAGCTTCAGGAAAGCAAATCTTCTCAAGTGTGCTTCAGCAGATATGGGGAGAGACACATGTCCTATTAATTGTAATGATGATGATGAAGATAGCTGTAATTTATTGAGTGCCAGAGCCAGGCATTGTTCTAAGTGCTTTCCATGCATCCAACCCTGTGGGATGGGAACCATTCTCATCTCCCTTTACAATGAGAAAGCTGAGGCACAGAGAAGGTAGGCAGTTTGCCTGAGGTTTCCCAGCTGGTACGTGTAGGAACTTGGTCTTGACAAAATTCTAGAGCCTGCCTTTCACCTCTTTGTCTATACTGATTCCTTGGAATGTAGTGTTTCTACATCTCTAGTCTGTAAACGCCCAGGGTAGGAAACTTGCTGGATTTGACGCACTTTAACTCCATCAGTATATTTGTTGAGACCTACCGTATGATCAGCAGGACGGCCCAAAACAGTGACTGGTTCTAAATTAAGTGGATCAATCTAAAACAAATTTCAGATCTGGCCTCTGACATACTACACAGGTGTGTGTGCACACATACACATGCACGCATTCACACCCCCCCCCACACACACACATGCATTAGAAAAGGCCGAGAGCCTGGTCAAGCAGCAAGTGTACTGAATTCAGAGAACCAGAGCTCCTAGTTCAAGTCCTGGCCTCACTGCTGTCCAGCCAAGGGATGCTCAGCAGGTTCATTTGTCTGCCCCGTGAGAGATGGTGCTGTGTCTATATCATTTGCTCCTGAATTACCAGTTCTTCTCACTCAACAAATGAATAGATTATTTCCTCATTTCTGCTTTCTAGCTGTGTGACCATTATCAATTTACTCAACCTCTCTGTTCCTGTTTCTCCCGTTTGTAAAATAAGGATAATAATTGTACCTGCTCATAAGACTATTGCAAGGATTAAATGAACTGATATGAATAAAGGACTTAGAATGTGGCACAGAGTAAATATGCACAAATATTAACCATGTTGGTGGTGATAATGGTGACGATATGATTTATAGCTTTTTGCCTATAAAATGAGCCATAATAGCATTTACCTCCTAGATTTACTCTAAGGACCAAGTAAGATAATAGTACAGAGTACGTGCTTATGTCTCATGTCTCGGGTCAGGGACAAGAGAAGTAAGAGTGTGTAGGTACCAGGACACACTGTCCCTCCACCCAGGAGGAAGAGGAGGGTGGCCAAAGGGACCTTGGCTGAGGGCCTAGCATGGCAGCGGACAGGACACTTCATCCCCATGTGCCAGCTTATCCCTGTGGCTTCCCTCCCTGATGATGCCACTTTGCACGTGTCACCCAAGCTGTCTCTTTAATTATCACGCGGAGGAGGAGAAGCCACAAACAGGTTTACGATATTCACGGTTTGCTTCGTCTGTGTTACATCCCATGTGCGTGTAAACAACATCTTGTGGCATTGTCTGAGAAATTAAACATCGCTCCTTCCTGGGCTTGGAGAGGAGCGTCGGGTCCCCGAAGAGGGGCGAGGGTGACTCATTGCCCGGGCTGCTAAAGAGCTTCACTTGCAGCGATTAGAGCAAATGCTCTGGAAAGAACAGGGAGTGGAGCCTGTGCGGCCGCAGCTCAGGGGTCTGGTTACTGGGAGGAGGTGACGAGACGTGCCTTAAGCTGGCCACTTAGAAGAGGCCGGGAAGATGTTACCGAGGAGAACAGAGTAGGCACACCTCTGCAGCCCTGGGTGCCATAATTTATTATAAAATGCATGCCACATACCATCCGCAGGACTCAATGGTCCCCTAGCGAGAGTCCCTCTGCCCTACCCACTGCTGAATCAAATCACCTGTTGTAAGAACCTAACTTACCAACTCAGCTTTGCCATTCACTAGCTGGGGGACCTTGTGAAAGACACCCAATCTCTCTGGTTTTTTTTTTTTTTTTTTCTCACGGGACCACAGACAGTGGAGATAACCTTGTTTAAGGCAGGCAGCTGAATCACACCGTCTGTTGTAAACTCTTCCCAGCCAGCCATGGGGGAGATCCCTTCGGCTTAGGAAATGAGCCAAAAGAAAGACATCATGAGAACAGAAGGGGACACTTTTGATGAGAAAACCCACCAGCAGGATGAGTGCTTTTCACCCCACTGATATTTGGAATCACCTGAAGAGACTCTTAAAGAAGACTGAAAATACTGATACCAGCTCCCATTCCCAGAATTTCTGATGTAATTGATCTGCCGAAAGCCCAGGCTTTGGAATTTTGTAAAAGCTTCACATAAGTCTGACGTGCAGCCGGGGCTGAGAACCACTGACCTAGATAATCCATTCCCCGAAGATCGCAAGTTGAAGGTGATTTTAATTAATGAAGAAGATGGAAAGAGATTCTGGGGGAACCGGATGTCTAGGCATTTTGGCATCTGGACTTGAAATGTTTCTCGGGGTCCAGCCCAACTAGGCTGGAAACAGGATGCTGCCTCTGACTCTGCTTCCTACTGAGTACAGGCTGAGGCTAGGGTGGAATATGTCTATCAGGCCACCAATGACTCCTGCCTGGGCTGGGCCCTGCTGTCAGGAAAGCCCCAGTGTGGTGGGAAAACAGCCCCATAAAGCATGACGAGGGGTGATGTGATCTGTCCTCGAGTGGGTTGTGCACTGGGAACTAGGGAAAGGGTAAGGGGAGAGACGGATTCTGTCTGGAAAGGTAGAGGAGGGCTTCCAGAGGCAGGAGACTTGAGCTGGGGCTTTGAAGAATGCATACAAGTTTGCCAGATGGAAAGCAGGAGAGTTAGTAACATTCCTGGACGGGGAAATGGAAACAGTAAGTACTTCAGTGTGTGTGGCCCACGGGCTGCTCCTACTAACCCAGCACCCTGGGGGCTCCCTGTGGGCCCAGCTCTTTAGCAGGCTTTGCCAGTGTAGATGGGAGGTGGTGCCTGCAAGAGAGGACGGGCCCACCTCAAATACTTACAGTGAGTCTGGGAGACACAAAATTCAAAGGGAATTTCAAGATGGTTTCATACAAAATGAGTTCCTAATGGGGGCTTCTGGTAGGTCTGTGTTGGAAGGAAGGCTGCTTGGAGGAGGTGAGTCTGGAGAAAGCTACAACAGCCAGGAGGCAGGTGATGTCTCAGGGGACTAGGGTAGATAGGGCAGAGGAAAGGCCTGCATATCTGATGCTCCAGCCCCTGCATGACTTGGGATGTGGGCAGGCCAGGAGGGGCCCCATGTGATCAAGGTCCAGGGAGGTGGCCTGGGTGGAACAGCACCAGGTCAGGCTCGGGCAGGGCAGTAAGTGGCCCCAGAAGCCACGTTGGGCCGATTAGACCCATTCCCAACCTTTAGGGCTGAAGAAAACATTTTAATGTTTAATCATACTTGTATTATAGCCATCTTTATACCAATTCAATCATAAAATGTAATTTTTCATATCTTTTTGTAGCGAAGGAGCCCAGGAAGGCCACAGTGCTGCCCTGGGGCAGCCTGCTTGGCTGGAATTCTGCATCCATAGATCTTCTTCAGAGCTCTACCTTTGATTAGGTAGTTTTGAGGCAAATCACCAATCCTCTTTGGACCTCTGTTTTCCCTTCTGTAGCCCATCCCATAGGCAGCAGCCTCTCCAGGGGTGGGGGTGCCATCAACCTGGGATCCACAGGGAATGGTGTCCCTAGAAGGTGCAACAGGGCGGAAGGGGCCACGAGAGGGAGGACAAAAAAAGAGACATGAAGCCACTTTTTAAAAAAGCAGCTCTGAGGAGGCCTTAGTCTTAGCACTTGGGGATGGGATCAGGGGCCCCTCGTTCAGTCTCACTACCCCCATCCCTACACATGCCATCAGATCTTCCCCCTGAAACTGTTGCCAGTGCTGATAACACCCTTTGTTGGCACAACCTACAGACTCTCTGTGCGCCCTGTCTGTGCACACCCTTGCCCCACTGGCGACACTTCGCCAGCCCTGAGGCCCAGGACCCCTCTCTGTCCATCCCCTCCCTGAGCCCCCTGCACACAGCTCAGCTTCATGCAGGAGCATCCGCAGTACTGAGCAGAATCCCCAAGTCCACCCTCCGCCACTTTCCCTCTGGGGACCCCGCTGGGCTCACGACCTGGTCTCTGTTCCCTGCAATGCTCTTTCTGCCAACTCAGAGCAGGACAGTGACAGCAATCAGTCAAATGCAGCGTCAAGTTCTCAGAGCTGGTGCTGGGATCCCCAGCCCAGCCCAGATGCCAACTTCTGGCACACTCTGGGGGCTACACCGACCTCTGGCGGCTCCACCTCCGTGTATGGGGTGCACATGGCTGTCCACTCACGCAACCCCAGCCTCCAGCACCCGTGAGAGTGAGCGCAGCCGGGGCTGTCTCCACTACCCGCCGTCCAGCCTCGGTGGTGGACGTGATGCGATACTCAGCTTCCTCAAAGACCCAGAAGAGCACAGGGTCTTCTCTCACCATCTTCTCTGCTTAAGGAGCATAAAGAATGCAGAGTGGGCTGAATAGTGGCCCCTAAACGGTAAGTCCACCCAGAACCTCAGAGTGGGACCTTATTTGGAATAAGGATCTTGGGATAGAATTGTCCTGGACTAAAGTGGGCCCTAATCCGAGGTGGGTGTCCTCACAAGAGGCAGAAAGGCGTCATTTTCCCCAGGCCTCATAAGACACCAAAGAGGCCCAGAGAAGCCCTCTCCGTGAAGATGAGGCAGAAGTCTGAGGGGTGCAGCCAAGGATTCTGAGGAGCCCCTAGAAGCTGCAAGAGACAGTGTAGGCTTCTTCCCAAGAGCCTTCAGAGGGTTTTCAGACTTCTGGCCTCCAGAACTCTGAGAGGGTACATTTCTGCTTTCAGCCCCCCAGTTTATGGCAACGTGTTACAGCCGCCCCAGGAAACTGCTGCAGAATAATGACTCGATTTACCTACGCGTGCCCTGCTCTCCCTTTCCAGTCTACCTCACTGCACCTAAGCCATCCCACTGGCCTGCCTGAAGCCCCCATGTCTAAATTACCAACAACCATAAGACCACCTTTCATGTATTGAGTGCCTGCTGTGTGCCAGGGAGTATCTGGGGCTTTGCATCCCAGGAGCGAGAAAAGCCTATGTGAGAGGCAGTGCATGATAGTGATCAAGGCCACGGTGGATCTAGGCGGCCCCTTTCTAGTCATGTATCCCTGGGCAGGTGATGTAAACACTCGGTGCCTCAGTTTCTTCATCAGTAAAATGGGGGTGGTAACAGCAATGCCCACCTTCAGAGTGGTCAGGAGGAGTGAATGAATTAGCCCATATATCACCCTTGGAACCACACCTGGGACTCAGCAAGTGTTGGCCGCCGCGTGTCATCTCCCCATGGCTCAGGCGAGGAAATGGAGGCCCAGGTGGGTTATGTCGCTTTCCTGACACAGCTAGCAGATGGCCGTTTAAGCTCAGGTTTTTCTGACTTTGAAGCAGAGGCACTTTCTAGTCTGACACACTGTCTCCTTTTCGGAGTTTCCTGGAGACTTGACATTTAAGCTGCTGTTACCTGAGATGCTTCACAGGACAGCTTGTCGAGGGGTGGCAGCTGGAGGCTGCTTGTTAGTTCATAACCGTCACTCCTGGCCATCACCTGGCAGAGAGCGGGGCTCTGGAGCTGGGCTGGGGCCCAGGAAGTCACCTTTGCTGAGAGGAAGAAGGTAGAGGAGGGACTGGAGGCATGGAAGGGAGAGAGCCAGACTCAGAGGGGCAGGGATGGGCCAGGTGGGTGTTGTGTCCCTCCGATGGCACAAGAGGGGCCCCCTGTCCCAGCATCTCACCCAATCAGACCCATTTCCATAACAGCCTGAGAAACAGGTGCTTGAGAAACTGCTGGGGGAACGCAGACCAGAGTGGATGAAGGATGTGAACACCAGGGCAGAAAGAGACGAGATTCCAGGCCAAGGAGAATAAGAGCTGTGGAAGGTTGAGAGCCAATGAAAATGAGGTCTGGGCAATGAGTGAGTGACATGGTTCTTGCCTGCCAGCTGCCAGGATAGCTGAAGGTGGGGTCACAGGCACAGGCAGACGAGAGGCTGAGGAGGAGAATGCGACATAGTTGTCTCAAGGGATGCTCGGAGTCATAACATGTCCAGGGGTCTCCATGGGATCTCCGTGGAAACACAGGGTGCAGTTTCTCAAGTGATTTATACCAACATCAGCAGCGGGAGGAGGGAGGTGTGCCTGGGCCAGGCTTTCCGAGGAATGGGGCTGCGGGTTCACAGCGGGTAGATCTGGGAGCTCTATGGGGATGGACGGGGTGTTCAGCAGACGGACACTCTGGGGGTGACCCTGCCACTCCTGGTCCTCAGCCTCATCTGTAGAGAGAGAGGCTGGCTCAGGTGGCTCTGCCATCATCTCCAGCCCTGATGCTCCAGGTGGTGTTGTAGGTGCACCCCCACCCCTGTCCTGTCTCCTGCCCTCGGGTTCCGCCCCCATCCCGGTGCTCCCTGAAGTGGGGCCCTGGCCTGGTGGCTGCATGTCTCCACTGAACTGTCAGAGCAACAGGAGGTGATGTGGGGACAGGAAAGAGGAGGCTGCAGGTGCTGAGACTGGGGAGATGGAATGGGTGGGGGGTCACCACAGGCTGCTAGGTCTTCCAAATGTCTCTCTCTCTCTCCCTCTCTCGGGGAATTCCTCTGAGAGCAGGCAGGGAACAGCCTCTTAAATCCTTCGTTAAGTGGAAAGTACCTGGCATCTCTTCCCCGTTGGTTTCTGCTGCACAGGGAGTGGGGAGGAGGGGCACACCCACGCCGTGATTGCCCCTTCCCCGGCCAGCGGCCTCGGGGGACCGAGCCAGTAGGGGCAGGGAAGTCCTAGGTGGGGGTCCACAGGGAAACTGGGGCATGTGTCAGGTGAGGACACTGAGGTCCAGACACATGCTTCAGGTGCCAGAGGGCCCACTGTCACCCAATGTGATTGTCTAGAGAGAAAACTCTGCCAGTGAGAATTCAAATGGAAGGGGCTGAGTCTGAGGCTGCTAGTCTGTCCCTCTGCCCTAGGCAGGTGGACACTGGCTGGCATGGACTCAGCTACAAGGATGACCAACTCCCAGTGTTAATCAGAGGGAGAAGCGAAGGGACAGTTTACAGAAGTGAGGGCAGCACAGCAGGACACCCCAGAGCCGGTGCACTGGGCACTACAAGGTGGGAAAAAGTCACCACCCCTGGGGCCCACAGAGCAAGGAGAGGGAGCAGAGGCACCACTGAGCGCTGCAGCTGGAGAGAGGGACCGTCCCATAAGAGCTGTAGCCAAGGGACAGCCACCACCAGCACAGCCACGAAGCAGGTGAGCTGGCAGGGTCGGTGCGAGAAATACCCTGACCTCACTCTCCAGTCTCTTGTTGGTGCCCCCCGGTGACCAAACCCAAGAAAGCCAGAGGGAGGGGGAGCCTGAGAGACGCAGCTGGTGGGGGAGCGGACCCCAGGGGTCGAAGCAAGGAAGGGAATGGATGGGAGAGGAGATGGATTCATGGAGGGTAAACAGCATGAACACAAGTGATGATGATCGTGTTAGATTCCTGGGGCTGCTGTCACAAATGACCACAAACTGGGTGGCTTAACACAACAGGAGGTTGTTCTCTCACAGTTCTGGAGGCCACCAGTCTGGAATGAAGGCACTGGTGTGGTGCCCCCTCCCATGGCTCTGGGGGACAGTCCTTCCTCCCTCTTCCGGCCTCTGGTAGCTCTGGGCTTTCCTTGGCAGGAACGTTCCAATCTCTGCCTCTGTCTTCACATGGCCTTCTCCCCTGTGTCTTTGCATCTCCTCTTCTGTCATTGGATTTGGGGCCCAGGATGACCTCATCACGTTAACTAGATTACATCGTCAAAGACCCTTTCCCCAAATAAGGCTGCACACAAGTTCTGGGAGTTGGGAGGTGGACTTATCTTTTGGGGTAGACGGTTTAGCCCACTTTAATAGTTATCACAGGTGAGCTCCTGTCCCTTCTCAATGTCCCCTACACGTGTCACCTTAGTGCATTTCAAAACTGGCCAGGGAGGAAGAAAGGGCTGCTGTTATTTCCGGTTTACAGATGAAGCCAGAGAGGAGAAGAGACGTACCTGAGAGGGTGGGAGTAAGAGGCAGAGATGGAAGGGGAGCCCAGGAGCGTAGCTTTCCTGTGCCGTGTGCCCCCACCCCTGCCCCCTCCCAACAGGCGCAGATAAGCCCCTCTCTGCTCCTCAGCACTTTGTTAGTATTGTTTCCACTCTGTAGTTCTTTCCTCTTTGGACTTCAGGTGCTCAGACCTGGTTGAGTCTCATGCCTCACTGGTTTTATATGACCCACTTTTATTTGGATATTTAGTTAGTCTTCTTTAGAATGCAAAGTATGCACTAACTCACCACCCAACAAACAGCTTGACTATAACCTACATCTGAGCTCAGTGCCCCATCCCCCACCCTCACCTCCCCTGAATCTGAATCTTCCCCCATCACTCTGAATCCTAGCCACTTCCCTTTACTTGCCTTTCTATGTGGTTTTATTGCATGTCGTTTGCATCATGCTTCTTTTCTTAAATTATGAATATTTCAAGTATACAAAAGAGTGTAGAAAACAGTGTATTGATACCTTCCTTCTGTGTGTCAAATACAGCCAATAATTGTTGAGTGCTAGCTTTGGGGCTGAACTCTGTGCTGGACACAGGTCACGGACATGGCCAAGGCAAGCCCTCCAGCCAGCGAGGTTAGAACATGTAAACAGAACGTTATGGGCCTCCGGGTGGTTGGGGCAGGGAGGAAAGGCAGTGTGGGAGAGGGGATGGGAATTTCTGGAAGGCAGAGGCCAGATTAAAAGAGGTTCATCTCTGAAGCCCCACTGCCTGGCTGAGAGCTGGTGCTCAGTAGATGTTGATAGAATTAAGGACAAGGAGGGGTTTGGGAAAAGATGCAAAACCTCCCATTCTAGGTCAGCAGGGAAAGTCATGAGCAAGACTTGGGGTTGGATGGGTGGAGGGGTTTGCAAGGCAGCCCCACCCCACTTCCAATTCAGGGGATTCATTCCCTAATGAACCCAGTATATCCCTTTCCACATTATGACACTTGCACTGGCTTGTGACAGACTCCATAAACGTGTTCTGATCCTCTCACTAGAAGTTCCTGTAGGCCAGGGCTTGGGGATCTGAGGTCAGGGGCTGAGTCCTGCATCGGGTTTGGAGATTCCTGAAGCAGAGGCTTTCCACCCCATGAGACTGGGGCCACCTGCAGCAGGGACTAGGTCTCTTCCATCGGGATGGGCGATACCATAAGTTAGGTCTGTTTCCCCTATGAGACTGGGGCATCCTAAGGTTCAGGTGTTTTTCACCTGATAGATCTTCCTGAAACCGGAGGTGGTTTTCCTCCTTTGACTAGGAGGTCCCTGAAGACCCAGGCTGTATCTCCCCCATCAAACTGGGACATCCATGGGGCTGGGGAGGCTTTTTTCCCATCAGAAGCTCCTGCAGTCAGAGCTGTCTCCTTGCCACTGCAGAGAGACAGGGCATACTTTCCCTGTGTGCTTCTGGAGAGCAGAGATGGCCCCCTGCCTCCTGCCTTACAATGTCCTTGATCAGTGCCAGACCTCTCTGAGGCATCCTTGTTTGCTTACCTCCCATCCTGGAGATAACTCGCCTGAAGAATGCCTGTTGCATCATATGGACTTTGCCAGGAGTCACTTACCATGTCCCCCAGACACTGTGTCTCTAGGTCTGAGCTGCTGAGACCTGAGCATGGCCAGACTGCAAGGGGGTGTGGTCGCAGGAGGAGGGGAGGTCATGTCCTGTAATCTAGGCATTGGCTTCAGCTCAGAGCCTGCTACAGTATCTGCAGGCTGAGTCCAGCCTCTGGGGACACAGGCAGCTGGGCAGATGGGATCTGGAGGAAGCCCTTCCCCTTGGCTCACCAAATGATATCAAAGAAAGGACATACGGGACCTAGGAGTGGGGCAGATGGGAAGGGGAGAGAGCCTCATTTTTGGACCACACGCACCATCATCATCATCATCATCTCATTCAAATTTCCAAATACTGAGATAAGTAAAACACATGTCCTCTTCATTTTGCAGATGAGAAAATTAAGGTGGAGAGAGGAGAAGCTTGCCTGAGGTGATCTGAGTAGGGGTAGAGAAGCAGAAGTGGGTCAGAGTTCTACCTGTAAACCTCATGCTTTATCCAGTCCAGGACACCGTGACTTGCCCTCCAGAAGGAGCAGTTCTGGTAGATTCTTGAGTGGGGTCCTCTCCTTTCTGTCCACATCACCTCCTGGTGAAGACATCCACTCATCCAGGAGTGGATTTGTGGCCAGTGGTTATCTTTCAGATGGGTGCCCTCCTCCACTATATCAGGGTCTCCTTAGAGACAGGGCTGAGTCTCTTCGCTCAGATCGGGAGCTCTCCAAGGCCAAGCTCTGTCTCCCACTCTGGGCCGTCCCCCAGAGGAGGCAGTATTTGTACTGGGAAAACCTTTGCTTAGTGCATTTATAGGTTCTTCCACTTTTCCCTCTTTGGCTCTGCTGCCTGCTCCCTGGGGTGGTCCGGTCATCTTATCTTAAGGCCATAAAACTCCAAACTTCAGATCTGAATGGGCCTGCAAAGGTCATCCCATTTATTATATCTCCTGGGTCCTCTGCAGAGAACATCCCTCTATCCCACACTCAAAAGAAGTGCTTGGTGGGAAAGAGAGACGGTGCTAATGTCTGACTTCTGCTGCACCACCTCCTTCTTCTTTCCGCCCACTGGCGGGGCCTTTACAGCATCGCGCCTCACCACCACCACCCTGTTCTCCCAAATGCTGTCCTTCTCCATCCTTTTTGTCTCCGGGTTAAAGCCTCCTATTTCCTATGGACATCTTTATGAGGGAAGCAGGGGGCAGGTTGGCTGTCACTGCCACCCTTCTCTGGGGGGCTGTTCTAAGCCCAATGCTGCTCTACCTGCCCTCCCTCCCCTCTGTTCCATCCCATCCAGCCTGCCTCTCCCTTTGAGCCAGTTCTAGGCTTTCCCTCACCCCAGGTAACTGGAGGGGGTGCAGTATCTCTTGAGTCTCCAAATTCCCATAAATTTGATCATCTTGGGAACTTAATTGCCCCAAAGTTCCTGAAGCTGTCAGGTACAAGATCTGGGTCAAATCCTGCGTTGGGAGAGCCCAGTCCTTTTTGGTCAAGTATCACTCTATTCCCTCCATCTTATGCTGGGTTCCTCTAGAAGCAAACTCACCTCTTGGTCCAAGATGGCCAGAGCAACTCCAGCCATCACATTCCTCATTCCAGGCAGCAGGAAGGAGAAGAGGGAAAGGCCCAAACCTTCTACGATTCTGACACTAATTCTGCTGTGTGCTTTTCCCCCAGCACCACCAAGTATTTCTCCAACACCAGCTGTGTGTCCTACAGGTCAACTCAATTCTGACACCATCTAACTGGAGACAGCGTCAGATCCCACAGGTTAAGGGCCCAGTCCCACAAGATCGTCCCCCGCTTCAGGAGCCAGTTGCAAGTCCAGTTTGTCTCCTGTGCTTCTGACCAGCTGGCTATAGATCAGAGGTTTCCATGACCCTCTCCTTGGGTTTGATTAAATTGCTAGAGCAGCTCACTGAACTCAGAGAACCATTTTACTTACAAGCTCACCCATTTATTACAAAAAAGGTATAACTCAGGAACAGCCAGTTGGAAGAGACGCCCAGGACAAGCTGTGTAGGAAGGGGCAGAGCTGCCTCGCCCTGTCCAGGTGAGCCACGCTCCCAGCACTTCCAGGTGTTCACCAACCTGGAAGTTGTCCACATGCTTTTTATGGAGGCTTCATCGCAGACGTATGATTGATTGATCTTTGGCTACTGGTGATTGATTCAGCCTCTCTCCCCTCCTAAGAGGTCAGGAGGGTGGGACTGAGAGTTCTAATCCTCTAATGAGGTGGCAGGCTCCTCTAGAACGAGCCCCCATCCTTAGGTGTTTTCCAAAAGTCACCATTAACATAGCAAAAGACACCTCTATGGCGCTCATCACAGGACGTTAGAAAGGTTTTTAAGAGCTCTGTGCCAGGACTAGAATGAAGACCAACTTATATTCTAAAAAGAGTTTATCACACCTTCCTTTAAGGATACTTCTGCCACGTACGCCTCATTGGCCAGAACTTAGTCGTGGCCACACCTAGTTGTGAGAAGGGCTGGGAAATGTTGTCTTCTTTCTGGAAGCCATATGCCCAGCCACAAAGGAAGGGTACAGTGGACACTGGAGGTGACTGGCCATGATGAGGTCATGGTGGACGTGTGCATTGTGGTCAGACCAGTCGGGCTTCCATCCTTTGTTACTTTGGGCATGTCCTCTGAATCTTGGTGCCTGCTTCCATAAACAGACACATGAGATTCTTGTGAGGGTTTTATGAAATAACGGACACAAAAGACTTTATAAACTGTCACGTGCTATCAGTTGTGAAGTCTCCCTGTGGTTGTATTCCTTTGGCCCCACCGATAAGTCAGAATTGCTTTATGAGGGCTACCTGAGAGATACGGATGCAGAGATGCCTAGATGCCAGTGAAAAAGCTTGGGATGGAAGAGAGAAGAGAGGAATGTGTTGGCAGGTTTTCTTCCAGACAGAGAGGGCTTGGGGCAGGAAGGCTGTGAATCAAGTAATGAGGGCACCTGTGGGGTGTCCTGGGATGGAGTCTGCGTATCCTGGAGGAGACATCTTCAGCCAAAGCCCAGCAATTGTACCTGGAATTGGGCAAGAGAGTAAGAGGGTTGGAGAACTTCCTTCGTAATCCACACACTCCTGCCAGCCATCTCCCGGGTCTCCTGCATCCGTCTGAGCCCAGCAACGCTTCCGTCCTTGGACCAAGCCAAGGTGAAGATTCCTTGCTTAGGCTCTGTTTTTCTCTTCATTGACAGATGAAATCACTTCTTGGTTTAGTCGAGGTGGCCTTAGTTCCTTGTGGTAATTATTGCTCTATCAGTAAACGGAAAGGTTTTAATTTCACAAGGGTGCGTGCAAATCGCGCATTTTGCATTTGCTCAGCCTTAATCAATACTGTAACAGAATTACGAGGTCCCAGCAAACCTTGTGATCTTACCTAAGCTGATAAAAAATGAGTCTACCTAACTACAAACAAGACCTTAGCTAATGCACTTGTCGATAACTGGTGACCACATTTTTCTGCCTTGTATCAAATTTTCTCTAGTTTATTCAGGTATTGACTAAAACTATGTGTTCTTTAGAGACAGGAGCAGTCTATCGTTGCTACCACATTTTAAGGTTTTAGGTCATCTTCTTTCATGTCACTCTAATTACATTCAAATTCAACCTCAAGCCCAGTGTCAGTTATCTCCACCCTCTCTTTCCCTTTATTTTTCCTCAGCACTTACCACCTTCTGTTGTGCTCTTTATTTTATTTGTTTGTCTCATTTATTCTCTGTCTTCCCAAACTAGAACGCAGGGATTTGTTCTTGGTGTTTTTGTTTTGTCTCATTTATCCACTGCTGTGTTCTCAGAGCCTAGAACAGTGCTTGGCACGTGGTAGAAACTCAATGACTTATTTGCCACTAGAAGGCGTGAAGTCCTGGTACAGTTGTTGTATGCGCAGTGAGCGTAATTTCTAACGTCACTTTTGGTTCTAAAATTCTGTATTTCCAGATACTTGGTATATGGCGTGTGCTCGCCTGGCTGCTTGATTAAATAAATGGACGAAACAAACGTTACATTACAATGATGGAAAATAATGTCGTGTTCCATCCAATAGCCTCCCCCTCCCCCGCTTTGCTGTTCCACAGACCCAGCTGGCCAGAAGGAAGGAGGCATGGAGAACAAGCATATATTCTCTGCCCTTATCTCTTCAGCACACGGCCAATTTTTAAAACAGCATTTAATGACCATTGCATAAAGATGTCACTGCGTCAGTGCTGTCCCCAAGCAGCTGAGAGACTGTGTAGCCCCCGTGTCTTTCTGTGACATCCCTCCCAGGGACCGCAGAGGGGGCTTCCTGGCCCAGCTCACCTACTTCATTTGTAACCCAACTCCCAGGATAGGATATTCTGCTAAATACACCCTTATTGGCCTCTCCTATGGTAATGCTCTTGCTACACAAGCCAGACAATTAGAGGTAATTGGGATAATCGGCATTTATTATGGCAATTTGCATTTCTACAGCAAGCAGTAGAGAATTTACCACCCGGCTCTGTGCTTTTTGGATCCGCCCTGAATTCAGTTCTTCATTCTGAAGCGCTTTTTAGAGCCGGCAGGATTTGTCCCTCCTTGGCTCACATGATGTCCTTAGGGCTGCGGTAGGTGTGAATCTCACCAGCCAATCAAAGGGGAGCGTGCAAATTAGGGCCTGGGAATTAGAGAGGCCTCACTTCCATCATCTGGGGCCTGGGGAAGAATCTACTGCCTGGAAGGAGCCCTGGGTCTGTGGCCAGACCCCTGGTGACGGATTTTTTTGCTACATTGACCAGATGTTTGACTTAATTGACAGACTTGTTTTGCTGTCTCAGCTGAGTAACTCAAAGCTCAAGCCTGCTGTTAGTAGGAGCCTCAGCAAGGGAGGCCCTGCGTGGGCTCCGCACTCCCGAGCCCAAGGGGCTTCTGAACACAGAGGTGCCTGTTCCTGGCTGCGGCCACCTTCTCTGGTATGGACACTTCCCTTGTGCCTGGCTTCGTGGGCACCACTCGTCCTTTTCATGAACAAGGGCGGCATTGTGCAGCGATCATAACTGTCAGGTCTCCACTGCAGCTTCCTGGGTTGGCATCTCTTCTCCACCAGGTGTTAGCTGGGAGACCATGAGTTACTTAACCTCTTGGAGCTGCATCAGCCTCATCCTTAAAGTGGAGGTTAAGAATAGTACCTGAATCGAGGGTTGACATAGGAATCAAATGAGATCACATATATGAGTCCCCTAGCAGCATGCAGGAGAAAGATGTTAGACGTTCTCATTAAAAGGCCCGCTCTCCAGCCACTCCGCGAGCCTTCATCCTGCATCTTCACCAACCCATTTACAAGGTGCAAGGCTCCAAGTGTCCCCAAGGAAGCACAGAAAAATGTGCTTTAGCAGATTGGACAAGGGGGCGATTGATCTGGTGTGGACAACATGCAGGTTTTTCGAGGGGAAGAGGTGGCATTTGTTCTCAGTCTTGAAAGATTAAGGGCCTGAAGAGATGAGATGGAGGCCATTAAGGAAGCAGAACAGGGTAGGGTGTGCATGAAGAGAAGTTCACAGCAAAGGGCACATGTCTGTATCTGTACCTGAAATATTTGTTTTCGTAAGAAGACAGTGTTTTCCATTTTACTGCCATTTATAAGGGAATTACACACTGCATGCAGCCTCCCTCAGCCTCTTAACTCTGTTCTGTCACCGCCTGGGCAGGAAGACCAGGGGGACCTGTCATCCCCTTCCACGGCAGCTCCTCTGGTCTAAAACTTTACTCCTGTGATGGTCCCATCATAGACTTTGTCCATTTTGTTGAGAATGTGGCGGACAACCCAGGAAAATTTCCTGGGGTTACTGGGGAAAGTAAGGAGTGTTAGATGGTGGGGGCAACAGATCTCTAGACGCTTCAGGGCCCACAGCCTACCTGCCTCGGAGAAGGGCCTGGCTTTCCTTCTTAGGGAAGGCAGAGATCTTTAGCCAGTCTCACAAACAAGAAAGATTGCTTTTGGTCCTACGGGTTCTTAGAAATCATGTGTGAAATAAACTAAAACATTTGCTGCAGCCTCTTTTTATCCAGCCTATCAGTTAGGATAAAGGTGAAGTTGCTATAACAGAGAGTCCCAGCAGAGTGGCTTAAATAAGATGAAAGTGTGTTTTACTCTCACATAACAGGCTAGCTGGCTCAGGCTGGTGGGGCTTCTGTGACTGACAAAGTCATTCAGACCTGGGTTCCTTCCATCGTGTGGCTTGACTCTCCCTGGGCATTGTGCTCAGCTGCATGCTTGGATCTGTGTGGCTGGCACATTCGCTTTCCAGCACATGGGGACTGGAAAGAGAAGCTGAGCATAAAGTCTTTTCTTTAGAGCAAGGGATGCAGAAGATGCACTCATCACTTCTGCACATCTTCCTCTGGAACACACAAGACCACATGGCCACACACAACTCTGTGAGGTGCTGGGAAATAGCCTTTGGTTGTACCTTGTGTCCAGTGGAGCCCTGGGGGAAAGATGGGGTCTGTTAGTGTAAGGAATTGGGGTACTTAGCATCTCTGCTCTATCTGACTATTGAGGAACTAGAGGGAGCTGAGAGGTTTGTCATGTTGTTCTGGACCATCACCTCCCACTGGAGCCAGGACTGAGAACCCAATTATGCAGATTGCAGTGGACAGCTCTGGGCTGAGCACTAAAAGAAACATACGTTGCTGTTTTCTCAGCTGTTTGGGCTTTTGCTGGTCTCAAGCATCACCTCATTTCATGAGAATGTCCACCTCCCAGCTCTCCCTGCCTCGTGTGTGAGGGCCTCTTGCACAAGGGCCATCCTTGTTGACGTGTAGGGATAGTACTGTCGACAAAACCCCCATTCTGGTGAGCCACCCATTCTCTGATCTAATCTGACAGGGATTCATGTTTGCAAAGCTGGTGTCTGTGGCTTCACCTGTTCTTCATGGCTACCCTGGGATGAAGGCTGGCAGGTTTTCTCCACATTATGAAAGAGAAGACAGGCTCAGTGAAGTTAAGTGATGCATTAGTTAGAATAAACTAGTTACGCTTTAATAACAAGCAGCCCCCAGTCTCAGCACCTGAACACAACAAAGGTTTAATTCTCACCCCACATGAAGTAAAGGGGAACTGAGGAATCTTCAAGGCAACTGTCCTCCATGTGGTCCTCAAAGTTCCAGGCTGATGTTGGCTCTGCTCTCTCTCAGCTTCATCATCTGGAACATGCAGCCTCCTTGGTCCTCCTGGCAGAGAGAGGGGGAGACTGGATAAGCAGGTCTGACAATGACACACGTTGTCTGCTCATATTCCCTCAGCCAGACACAGTCACAGGGCTCACAGACCTGCAAGGGGGCTGAGGAATGTTGTCCGGAAGTGGGGGAGTGTCTGGTATCGGTGAACGCCAGACATATCAACTGCAAGTGTTTTGCTCAAGACCCCATGTAAATCATAGCACCTTAAGCTTTTACAAGAGTTTTCTCGCTTCTGATGTAACTCTAGGTTGACAATAAGGCAACCTCCACCTACTTTTCCCCAGGAATAACGACAAATATTTACCTTTGTGGCTGATCAGATAATCATTTGGGAGAGAAAAAGGCTAATCCCACACCCAGAGCCTCCTCGTAAGGAGCTGGGCTTGCTTGCAGGGTAGGCAGCTCACCTATATTTCAAGGCCCCAGATCCACATAATTAGAATCCTTTTTTTTGGATTAGGGCCTTGGGAAAACCGTCTTAAATTGTACACTTTTTCTTGGCGTGGAGACAGGAATGTACAGCCGTCATTATTCATTCACACCTCCGTATGGCGGTGGTATTCTTAGTGGGCGGAGACTGGGGATAAGAAGAGGTGCGTTTCAACACGGGAAGAGGAGGAAAAAGAGGAAAGGTTGGTGGGAGGAGGTGTGGAGCCGGGAGTGCGGGATGGCTAGAGGGGAGGGATGATGGCCAGTCTGATCTTCCACTGAGAGAAAGCCGAAGAGCTGCACAGTTGAACTGTTCCTGGTTAGAGAAGAACATATGGAGGGCGAGGATATTCTGTGACGCATTTTCCCCAGGTGCCAGAATCACCATCAGTAAGTATGCCTAGGTCTGCCTTTGACACTTGTACTCGTGGCCTTGACCCAAGGAGCACAGCTGCCCCCTTTTCATCCCTCTCTTTTCTGTCCCTCCTTGGAGGGAGCCATGAGCCTTGGGTCCCGGACAGCCATTTAATAACTGTGTGACCAAGGAGAGGCTTCAACTATCTGTGCTGGTTTTCTTCACTTGTAAGGTGGAGATGAAGATATTCTCTCCAGGGTTCTTGGAGAATCAAACATGCAAACAATCATACCAGTTTTGTTAACTATCGAGGGCTGTGCAAACTGTCATTACGACCATCATCACCATTGGCTTTTACTCCATATGCGACAGCAGAAAATGCGTCAGTTATAAGCATCCAGAGCGGCTACGGAGTCTGTCTATTTCTGGCTTCACGAGCGAATCTCGTTGGCACACCTGGGTCTCATTTCTCTCCGTCTCTCTTTCCTAGATCCACTTTCCCCAGTGCAGTGTCTCTCCTCTGGCTCTCCGTGCAGTTAGCTGCCTCCTCCTTTCAGTCTGAAGTGAGCCCACACTTCTGGGTCTCTGTATTAGTTTTCTATTCCTGCCTAGCAAACAACCACAGACATTGTGGCTTAAACAGCTCAGATGTATTGCCTCACTGTGTCTGTAGAGCCTCTGCTCGGGGCCTCACGTGGCTGAAATCAAGGCATTCTTACCTGAAAGCTCAGCGAGAGAAATATTCACTCCCAAGCTCTCTTACATTGTTGGCCAGACTCAGTTTCTTGTGGTTTTAAAACAGAGGCCTCTGCTTTCTCATTGGTTGTCAACTGGGGGCCTCCCTCAGCTCCTAGAGGCTGCCCGCTGTTCCCTGCCCCATGGCCCTTCCACAGCATCGGAGTTTGTTCCTTCAAGGCCAGCAGAAGAAATCACTCTGATTTTAAGAAAGGCTGAGTCCCTTTTAAGGGCTCACCTGATTAAGGCAGGCCCATGCAGGATATCTCCCTTTCGGTTAACTCACAGCCAATGGATTAAGGACCTTCCTGAGTAACATGTGGAAAACTCATCCCATACAATGTAACATAATCACAGGAGGGATGTGCCATCATATTCACAAGTCCCACGTCCCACTTTCTCACCCACAAGGGCGGGGAGTCTTCAAGAGGTGGGACTCTCAGAGGCCATCTGAGAATTCTTCCTACTGTAATATCCAAGAGGTCTCAGACAAGCTGAACTTCAGTCCAACAAAGGTTGAGATGCTCCCGGGTACTCTAAGTTTGGAAGACGCAAAGAGGCCTAGAGTGGGGGAGGGTACAGCTCAGTGGTAGCACATGTGCTTAGCATGCATGAGGTCCTGGGTTCAATCCCCAGTACCTCCATTAAAAAAAGGAAAGCAAAAAGAGGCCTAGAGACCAGTAATCGTTAGAGAGGCTGTGTAGACCCGGGGTTCCTAGAAGCGGGGCCTGGGGCAGGGATTAAATGCTGATGCACATTTGGGAGGTACAGTCCCAGGGCAGAGAGAGTAAGGGCAAAGGGTAGGGAGGCGGTGAAGGACGGGAAGTATTGTATGGTGCTGTGTCACTGTCACTCTGACGGCCACTGCTTCACAACAAGCCACAAGGAAGCAGAGCTGAGCATTTATCAGATGCACCTGCTCAGCTGAGCAGAAATTCTCTGGACATGTTGTATGGAGAATCCATGCTTTGGAGGGAAGAGGCGATAGGGGAAGCTAGCTGCCTGGCTTTCTCCTGTCTCCTCTTTTCCATCGACCCCTTTGGGGAGCTGTTCTAGACACCAGATCCCATGCCCTGGGGTGAGGCATCTTGTTCCAGGCCATGACTGCATGGAAGAGATCTGCCGTGGTGGCAACTGAGATGGAGCAAGTCACTCACAACCTGGGAGGCCGGTGAGGCCAGGAGATCCTGGTGTGTTTGGCAGAGCGATACACACTAATCCTGTGCTGATGCAAAGGCACCCACTCACAGAGGAAGGAGAGCAAGGGCAGCGGAGAGTGCCTGCTGTGTGCCAAGTCTGGGGAAATGGCCCAAAGGCAGGAACAATGGGAATACGGGGGCGGGGGGTGGGGGATCAAGACATATTCATTTATTTAAGGTATTTATAACTACTTTTTTAAATTATAGAGGTAGTACCTTTAAATAAAGAATGGAAACAGTAAAAAAAAAAAAATGTGAATGATAAAAATGAAAGTCTTTTTTTATGCCCCAGATTTCCGGTTACAGTTCCCAGAGAAACCACAATTTTTCTGTGTTCTTCCAAAAATTGTCTGGCTTATAAATCAAAGATGGATAGTAGATAGATAGACAGACAGACAGCTAGATAAAGTGTGTGTCCTTTTCTGGGGTACATGTAGGATCTCACAATATATTAGGTTTTGGCAATTCAGCATTTCAGATGTGGATGTGCTAAAGGTGAACACTTAAATTACATATAGTCTTTGTCTGTTATAAACAATGCTGTAATGAAATACTTGTACCTATTTCTTTGTGCATATGTGCAAGTATCTGTGTAGAATTAACTTCCTAGATATGGAATAGTGAACGTCATTTAAATTCCTATAGATATTGCTAAAGTGTCTTCCAGGAAGTCTGTCTTAATTTGCACCCCCACCCCTCCCCGCCCAGTAGTGTTCGGTTGTGCTTGTTTGCCTATAGCCCCAGCAGCACTGGGTATCAACAGTCTTTACTAGTCTCTCAATGAAAAGCAATATTGAGATGTTCTCATTTTCATTTTCTTAATTACGGATGAGGTTGAGTATATTAGACATTGAGGAAGTTTTAAGTAATGAAGTTCTGACTTTTTACCCATCCACTGGATCTGGCAGTCTGCCCTCTTGGTCTGGAGCAACCCAGCTGAAAAGGGGACCTGACTTCCCTAGTGAACCTGGGGTCACTCCTAACAGGATGAGATGGAGCAGAGAGATAGTCCAGCACAAAAGTATGTGGGGACTAAGGGTTAACCCAAAGCAGGGAGAGGCCGGGAGGTGTTTGAACTTGATGAACGATGGATAGGGCTGGACACTGACGTGTATGTTGACTTTGAGCTTTGGCGTGTCTGCCAGAACCTCAGAATTAGTTTGCTGTAGAGAATAGTCAGTATGAGTGACTTTCTGACCGTGGGCATGAAGCATGCCCCCAGCAAATCAGAGACCCTGAGAGGCATCTGTGAGGAAAACTTTGAACCCTCCTGCAAAGCACCCAGTCCTGACCATGCTTCCTTTGGGGAAATGCCTTTGAAGAAAAAAGAGGGGCTTTTGAGCCCAGAGGGAAGAAACATCTGGACATCAAAGCCAACTCAAAGAGAGTTGTGTGTGTCTGTGAATGTCTGGGTAGGGGAAAGGGGAGAGGCTTCCACTGTGGGGGAGCTATGGTGGGAGTGGCATTGCTAAGCATGGTGGCTGTGGGTGTGGTGGGGCGATGCTCTTTATAACAAAGCTTCCCTCTTGGATCCTTAAAGCTAGAGAGGGCTGAGACTTCCTTCATCCATCCTCCACAGTGGGATGTAGGTAAGCATATCAGTGCCAACCAATCACTACCCCCTTTCTCTACAATAGCATTGCCACATCCTCACTCTCCAACTCTCCTTTCCCCCTCTTGCCTCTTCCTTCCAGCCTCTTGGCACTACCAGTGACTTTTCCAGGGTGACAGTTCCTTATGGGGCACACACAGGATAGCACACACAGGCAAGGGGTCGCTCTTATTCTGCATCAGCAGCTTAAGCTACAACCAAGCCTCTGACCCTCGGTGGCTGGTGTGTGTCCATTTATAGTCTCTCTCCCTCTCTCCCTCTTTCCCTCCCCCTTCCCTTCCGTCCTTTCTCTCTCTTCCTCTTCCCCTCTCTCTCTATCCTCTCTCTCCCTCTCTCTGTGTGTGTTTTCTTTCCATGTGATAAGGAAGTGTTGGGGAGAAGGGCAGTTCCAGATTGTTCCCACAGCTGGGAACCTCGCCAGCGTCATCGGTCTTCTCTCTCCTGTTTGTGGTCTGGGCGGCTCCTCTCAGAGCCCATGTGTAAGGTTTGCGGAACCTGATGGGACAGTCAGGTGGGTCTAGTCCCTCAGTTCTTCTAGCTTCTGACGTAGAGAATTTAGGGAGGGTTACTCTCACACACCGCAGACCCACAGACTGAAGTGTACTTCTCTCCCCCACATATCAGGATGAGCTAGGCTAAGAATCAGCTGAGCTCAGAACTCATCCATGTGGACAGTGACATTGTAATCCTGGTTGGTGACACCACTGATTAGTGTGGCTTTGATAGCTCATGTGGTTAATTCTGGCTTGGGGTGCCAACAGGAACAGACCGATGGCATGGTGGACCTTAGACTGGGTGACCTTGCTATTGACCAGACATGACTCTGGTCTTGAGGCCAGTTGATACTATGGATGTTAAGCAGACTGACCTAGAGAAACTCTGACATGCACTGTCACATTACACAGCAAATCTGGTCTGTGCCTCCCCCTTTGTTCCCAGAAGACTTTCATTGGAGAGGTAAGATTGGATACTTAGAAGTTGTCCCAGCATCTTCTACCAAAGCCCCAGCCTCTTTCCTGTGCCTCTGTTTCTCCTCATGTAGAAGGGAAGATGATGGAGATCCCAAGAGTGACCTGGAATGTCCATAATATCATTGTCATTGGGAGAGGTACCCTTGGAAGTGACAAGACGAAGGAGTGATGGTTCCTGGAAGATTGCCCACCAGCAGCCTGTGGAGTTCTTGCTCATTCCTAATCTGGAAGGGAGAAGTGATAGGTCTCCTCATCTCTCTGCAGACAGAGTGGTCCAGGCCCAAGGGCCCTTCCCCACAAGGCCTTCCTTTTATACTTTGGAACCTCCTACGAGGGGCTTCTTGCCTCCCCAGTCACCCAGAGCTACATGTGAGACTAGGGAGTGGAAGACAGCTTGTGTGTTTTGAACAAGGCGAGGCTCATGAAAGGATGCTACTTGGCATTCTGGTTCCTTCTTGTAATTGTCAGGAAACCAGGATCAACACAGCACCACTGGACTCTGGTAATGAAATGTCTGGTCTCATGCACACAGGTCTCGTGGTCAGTCCAGAGAGATGTCCATTAAGTGAAAGGACTGATAATTCAATCACTGCGGGGCTGGACATAAGCAGAGGATGCTGCTTCCCTGGAGAAGGTTTGGCCTACCCTCCTTCTCCCGCCCCTAGTTCTCGGCCTCATGCCCCACCCCCTCGAGCTGGGGCTGGTTTCGTCTCTCTAAATCAGTCACGTAATGCAGGTCTCAGGAATTAGAGCTTGTGCAGGAAGAACCACATCTAGAAATCTCCAACCTCTCTTCCCCAAGTGGATTCACTCAGATAAGTAATGGTCTGAGATCCAGTGAGGACTTGCTTCTTGCCAGCCTCTAGAATAGGGGTTCAGCTTTGGGGGAAATCACCTCTACCTTGCAGAGTCTGATGGGGGCTGTGGACATTCTTCTGAGAAAAATGCTTGATCACATACAATTCAGCACACGATTCCAATAAGTCCATAGACCCCAGAAACCCTTTCTGTGCTGAGTTGTAGCACATATATCTAGCTCCATAGGTGTACTTCCCTCCAGTTCGCGGGGAATAATGCTAGTAAAGCTAATAATAATGTGGGCAGGGATGCCTTGGGGCTATCTTGAGATGAATGGCACCTTCAGTCCATATCTGCACACGTCTAAATGTTGTCCATCCTTTGGCCTCATAGCAAAGCCTCTGAAATTCATCCCTGGTTCTCCTTCCTTCTTGTTTATCTGAAAACCCAAAGAACATTGTAACCCTAACAATGACGACTATTTACTTCTTATATTATATGTGTATATGTGTATATGCCTTCTGTCTTCTCTAAGGGAGACGCATTCCCAGGAGGTGGGGACCAGCCAGATTTGCTCCATCATTGGTTGCCCCTCAGCACCTACTGCGGAATCCTTTCTACATAGTGCATGCTCAGTAAGTGTTCTCGGGACGGATGGATGGATGCTGCATGAGTGTCCTCTCTTAGGGACTACCCGTGTCTAACCACAGTGGGATGAGGCTGGACGTTGACAAACACCGCCCACTTGGCCCTCCTTGCAGGCTCCCAGCACAGTTGCATCTCCCACCCTCACCTACTTAGGGACACAGAGGAG
The DNA here is from genome assembly GCF_009834535.1 of Camelus ferus. Taxonomy (NCBI): domain Eukaryota; kingdom Metazoa; phylum Chordata; class Mammalia; order Artiodactyla; family Camelidae; genus Camelus; species Camelus ferus. Next base: position 27,171,495 of record NC_045715.1, on the reverse strand, counting down.
GCTGTGTCTGAGAGGAGATGTCCCTCCCTTCCTCCCAACAACATGCTCAAGAGCCTTTGACATTTAACTGCAGTGCAATTTGTTTGTTTTCACTTGAGTTGAAAATACCAACAAATGTCACCCGCCTTCGCTCTCCTGTCCTGACATGTGACTTTGATGGGCCAGGAACCAGCAACACTAATGAGCATCTCAAGTTTCCATAATTAGCAGAGGGATACAGAGCTCTGCGTAGGTACGAGGTGGGTGTGGAGGTGGGCCCAGCAAAAGAAGGGTGAGCACAGAGCTAGGCATGGGGGCAAGGATGCCTGCTGAGGTCTGTGGTGGAGCAAGGAGGTAGGAGAGGACGGTCCTTTTGCCAGCGCCATCAGAGGGAAAGATGACTTAAAAGTCCAGTGCCTCTCACTGTTTAAAAGGACTTCTCCACATTGCCCTGAAGGTTGTCGGGTTGTCCCCTGCACCTGGGCCAGCTCCTTCTGCCTACCACGTGCCTTCCTCAGAGGTGGGGCTTGCATACCACCTTGTACTTTTGGAAATCATATCCCATTGTGAGCAATAAAACAAAACAAAGTAGCCTAAATGAGAAAAGCTTTTATTTCTCTTTTATGTAGAAAGTGCAGGGAAAAGGGTCAACATTTGAGTGAATGGCATCATGCCAATGTCAGTCTCCTGCTTCGATGTGCACCGCGGGTATGTGAGGTGTTTTCATGGGGGCAGTGGGGTGAAGAGTCTGTGGGACTTCTTACTATTTTTGAAATTTCTTATGAGTCAAACTAATTTTTTTAAGTTAAAATTAAACAAAAACTTCAGAGAGTCCAGGACTGTGCCGTGGTGCTGGGATCACCAGGTGCCCAGGTGCCTTCTATTTTGTCATTTTGTATCCTCAACACGTGGCTACCAGTTCTTGGACCAAGAGTCGTTCACATTCTATCCATGCATGGGAACTTAAGCCAGAGGCATTCATCCTTTCTGGCTCTGCTTGATGTCAAAAAGCAGGAAGCACTTATGTGATGCGAATTAGGAGAAATGCTTACACTCTCCCTGGCCTTGCAGTCCCTCCAAATACTACTCCTACAAGTCAGGGGACAGTGCCTAAAATTTCATTAGGGACTCTTGGTTGAGACAGTGCAGAATTCTCAGTTAACCTAAGTAGCCATTAATACTTCAACCATTGATTGATTTGATCTTTTTAAGTGTTGCATCAAGAATAAGATCGTGAAAGGTTAGGGCTGGAAGAATTCAGAGATCGCCTTTCTCCCAAACACCCTTCCCATGACGTTTGAGGCAACGGAGGGTAACAGGAGTGATGTAGACGGTTGTGGGCATCCCTGCTTTGGCCTCAAGCTCACTCCAATCTCCTGATTATCAGAAGAATGATTTTTTTCACCCTACCTGAGGCTGCTTGAGTTGGGGTCTCAAGCGGAGCACTTGCTTGCTGAGTACTAAACCCCGAGGGTTGCAGGAGAAACACAAAACTCCCTGCCTCACCTGGGCACTGATCTGCTTCTCCCATTCATAACGGGAAGGTGTGAGTCCCTTCCCCAAGTCGGCAACCCCCCCGAATCCTGAGGCCAAGTGATGGGGTGAGTAAAGAGGGAGTTGTACGCCCCCACTGGGACCAGTGTGGAGGGTTCTCTTCTCAGGAGCAGCCAGCCCCCTGATCTCTCACCTGCTTGTGCTCTAACTCTGGGAGCACCCTGACCTCTGAAACATCAGGGCAGGGAACCCCGCCCCAAAACTCTGGGCTGAGCTCCCATTCTCCCTCAGTTAAGTGCTTGATAATAAAATGACTCTGCCGATTGTTTGGCTAGAGCCTTGCCTACATTTTGTTGGTTGGCTCTCCTGGAGAATGAGGGGAGTCCTAGGGTCCCGAGACTGACAGTATTGACAAAACTCTCTGACAGCCTAGAGGGACCAGTGGTCACTGACTAGGAGGGGGACTCCGGGCAAGTCAGCTAAACATCTCTCTGAGCCTCACTTGCCTCATCTGTAAAATAGGGATAATTATCCCAACCACACATAGGGTGGATGAGAGGATGAAAAGATTAAAGTATAAAGTGATTAGCATATAATTAACACTCAGCTAGTGTTCACCATTAGATGGTGATAAGATGATGATGATGATGATGACAAAGATGTCATCTACATTTCAGTGCTAAAGAGTAAGAATTATTGAAGCCAAATTCACATCTTTGGCCTTCGGAGAAGTTCACCAAAAAATATAGGTTTAAGGACATAACTTTTTCAAGATTCCCTAATCACAGATCCCCAGTTAGTTCAGGTGGGAGAAGACATCACCAGACAGTGACAGCTGTCCTTATGGTGATGCTAAAAGGCAGCCAAGTTAGGGGACAGAAGAGCGACCGAAGGTGAAACTCACTGCTGTATCTGTAGTTAAGATCATAACATCACAGCAACTTTAAAACCAATTAATGCTCACATTTACATGGGGGAAACTGATGCACAGAGTAGGGATACGCTGAGCCTGAGGTTAATGAGGTCAATGAGGCAGTCATTTCTTGCACAAAAAAAGCATACAGTTTCTATGAAGAACTAGTATCATGACTTAGGTGCAAAGAATTCCCAGTTTGAGGGGAGACATAGCCCCTGCTTCTCTGTGAGTTCCAGTCTGAGGAGGCAGACAAGGCAGATTTTGCTTCTGTCATTTGTCCCCTGCCAGGTACACCTCTCCCTCTTCCCTCAGTGCTGGCTCTCTGTCTTGCCTTTAATAGATTGCACTCTCCCAGAGGGCAGAAAGGAACTGTTTATTGAGAACCTGCATGGCGCCCAGCACAGTAGGTGCTCCATAAACATTTATAGCTGCTAATGATGTAGCGCGATAAGTAAGTACAGACAACGTAAATGACAGAAGCCTGGTGAACAGAGCACAGAGCATCTGTGCTGGCAGGGCCCTGGTGGCAAGGAACAGGCTGGGGACAGAATTACTAAGAAGCCTGGAGTGAGCAGAGAGGAGCGGCTGGACCCTTTCTCTTTGGCCCCCGTGGTGAGTGGCCATAAAATACCCTGAGCAGGGCTTCATCATGACTTTCATGGTTTCTAAGCACTTTTGCCTTTGAAGGCTCTTTCCCTCCACCTCTGGCCACCTCTCCCCTGGGCTGGAGGCATCCAACTTCCAAACTAATCCTCAAGCCTAGCTCTGGAATCAGAGCAGCTGGGTTGGAAGAAGATTCACTTATTGCTCCTGGATTCCAGCGTCACTTGCCTTAACTCCTGCCCATGGAACCTACAGCAACAGAATTGCTTAAACTGGTGGTTGAGATCCCCTGGGGGTACTGAGTTCTATGAATATGTTCTACATTTTAGCTTTTGATTTTAGTGGCAATCTGAAAGAACAGCCGATTGTGACTTAAAGACAGTCCCCAGAAGAAGAATTACAGTGGGTGACACTGGCAAGATCTCTCTCTGCACCACCTGCTGAAGTGTTTTACATGGAGGGACCCAGTCATCTTCACAGCCCTATGAGATCATCCAACTTTACTTCATCAGAGGTAGTAGGAGGTCAGGCAACTTGCCCAAACCATAGGGCTAGTGAGTGGTAGAGGCAGGATTCAAGCACAGGGTGAAATGGTGTTTTGCCCATGAGGTGGCTGGACTACCACAGCACCTGGAATCTTTGTTCTTTTAGAATGTTCTTGGTAAGATAACCAGCTTTAACTGCTGAAATCCTACCACCTATCCTTTAAGACCACAGTCCAGGGCCCTCCTCACCTGGTTAGGAGGGCTGTCTTCTGAAGAATTCCCATAGAATTCTGCCACTTCCTTTTCCCTCTACTGTGAGGACAGTGTCACCCATCGTGGGGTAAGGCATACCTGGGCTGGGATTCTAGCTCTGCCTTTTGTCTTCAGTCATTGAGCAAGTTATGTAAGCTTCCGAAGCCTCAGTTTCTCCATCTGTAAAATGGAAAAACAGTATTGCTTTATCAAATGGTTGTACGCACTGTCCTCCTCTGCTGGCTTGCAGTTATCCAAGTATGGGTTTGTAAGTTCCTCCTGAGAAGAGAGGAGATGTCCCACTTGGCTCGTCCATTCTCATGTCCACATCCTGCATGCCATGTGGGACAGGTGCTCCACAGATGCCTGATTGAATGATTGAGCCTTTGCTGTGGAGACAGGCACGTTCCTGTGTCTGTTGGGGTGGGGGTGAAGTGGAGGGTCAGAGCATAGGAGGGAGAATGGACTGCACTGTTCCAGATCTCGACTCCAGACAGAGTCTCCAGATAGGAGGCCAAAGGAGAAAGGAAGGAGAGGGTGAAGCAGATAGGGAGAGGCGGAGGGAAACGGGGAAGGAAGGAGGATCATGGAGAGAAAGGGGGGACAGGAGTGGACTGAGTGCTCGGCTGGTCTGTGTCTTCATTGCTCCCCTCCCAGATCTCACCAAACTGGGGCTAGAAATGGATTTGAATACATGAACCACACCAAACACACACACACACACACACACACACACTCACTCACTCACTCACTCACTCTCTCTCTCTGTCATCTAGCCAAATTGCCCAGATGAGGAAACTGAGGCACACAGAGGAGAGGTGGCTTGCTGAGGCCCCGGGCAGGGCAGGGATGGGGACTCAGGTCACAGAACTCCTACACCAGGCTCTTCCTGCTGTATGAGTCTGTCCCTGGGAGCCAGGGAGCTCACATTCCGACATGAAGAAAGACAACATTAGGAATGCAGAGAGCAAATCCCAGGGTAATGGAGCCTGGTGTTTGCAATAAAAATTTAAATGTGCCGTCCTGGTGGCAAAAGCGACTTTTATCTGATCAGCCTGTCAGCGCTTAAGAAGGCTGGGCTGTGTAAATGGCAAAAGCAAATTGAATTCATATTTACTGCCCTTGAGTCTGTGGGGGTTTATTGTTTCCAATGGATTCACCTCTCCTCTTTCTCCTCTTCCTTCTTTCTCTTCCCCCTCCTCCTCCTTTTCCTCCCTGTTCTTCTTACACTTCCAAGTGGTTTCATTATCCAACAACTCACTGGGAAAGTTGACAAGAAAGAAAGCAGCTTTATCTGTGTGCAGATTATTTCCCATCTGCTCCTGCAAGTAAACTCTCCACCTTTATCCACCCTGCCCTGTGCCCCGGGAGGCTGGCCTGTGAGGACAGCTTCGTGCAGGCTCCCTTGTCCTCTGGCTTCCTGGGTTTGGCCGCTGGGAGGCCCAGCAGGAGGTGAGAGGGCAGGGTGAGAGAGAGGGGCCTGTCCCCTTGGCCGCTCCCACCCAGGCTGCAGGTGGTCAGTAGGTTGGATCCATCCCTATTGCGCTCCCGTGGCTGTAACCCTGCGTGGGTTCTGGGAACTGCCCTCTGCCCTCACCCCTTCAGGCCTAGGGGTGAAAGTGTTTGAAAAGACTCCCTCTGCTGCCAGCTGCTGGTGGTCACACCACCCTTCTTGGGTTCCCCTAACCCTGCCCACACCTCTGTAAATAGTCCCTTCACTAAAATTCCATCAGGTACCCCTTCAGCTCTGCCGTCTGTTCCTCCCTGACTGATATGCGTCTCTGTCCTCTCTCCTGTGAGCTTTAATGATATTACGCCAGGGGCAGCGCCTGCTGAGGCCCAGCTATGGACTTACAGGGAAGGGCTGCTTCAGGGATGCCTGACCCTCACCTGGGCTTCCAAGGGTCAGGTGATGAGAGGGGGCTGTGAGGCGCAGGAAGACACTGCTAATATCAGCCTCAGATCCCAGAGGCAGAACTATGGGAAGATAGATACTGGACACAGCCCTGTCCTCGGGGAGCCTCAGTCTGAGGGAGACACAGCCCCGCCCTCAGGGAGCCCCAGTCTGAGGGGAGACACAGCCCCGCCCTCAGGGAGCCCCAGTCTGAGGGGAGACACAGCCCCACCCTCAGGGACCCCAGTCTGAGGGGAGACACAGCCCCGCCCTCAGGGAGCCCCATTCACTGAGGGAGATCCAACCCCTACCTTTACTGACCTTTAAGTCTGATGTCCTGGTCAGATATTGACCCGTAATTAAGTTCTCTAGCTGGAGTAAACTTTAATGCTACCCAACCATTGCCTACCCTGTAGCCTGGGTGGCTTGAAGAAGAAAAGACAATTTTAATTTTAGCCTGAGCCAAACATAATGAGGAGAGTAAATCATAGAGTGAACATTCCGCAGCCAAATGGAAATGAGTTTTGGATTATCTGCCGCGTTGAATTATCCACCCCACTGCTCCCTTCATCGACAGGGTCCTAGAGGGGCCCCCACACTCCGCTTGCTCCCTTAAGTGTGGAGACTAGAGGGAGACCAGGGGTGCTTGAGGATGGGGGTGGTGCTGGTGAGGCAGTGAACCTGGGGGTGCTCTGTGATTTAGAAAGGGCTAAGATGGCAAAGATTGAGTCCTTGTACATGACTCTGCCAGGGAAAACCTTGGACAAGGGAGAAAGGACTGGAAAGGCCCTGCTGACTAGACACACATCCCTGTGTGTCCACATTCTGCACATTCCCCCTCCAAAGTGAGCAGGAGGTGGTCCACCCAGGTTCCCAGAGCTGGAGCCTTGCTTGAGGCTTCAGGTGATGGAAACTGAGAGATGCTTGAAGTGGGGGCAGGGGGTAGATACTTCAGGGAGAGTCTTGAAAGCCATGACTGAATCAAAGCACAGATCTCTCTGTGTGAAATCAGAGCCCCCACACCCTCACACCTGAGGGCTGGCGTGGAGGCTGACGGGCGGAAACGGGGAGGAAGGCTGAGGCCTAAGCTGATGCTGAGAGCTGCCAGCCCTGTGGGCTGTCTGAGTCCCCTAAGCAGGGACAGATCACAGGCAGCCATGGAGATTAATGCATTTGCAGTTGACAACACGGCAGCAAAACAGCATTTGTTCCCATCAAAGCTGAACAAACAGGCTTGCTCCCTCTCCCTTCCTCACGCGCCCTCAACTTGCAGGCAGCCTCATTCACATCCAGGTCCTCATTCGTAAAACCAGGCCCTCCTTCACCCACACAGGTCTCCATTCACACAAACACACCCATTCACTCAGGCAATCACCTCCATTCATGCGACGCCCCCTCACTCACACACCGAGGCGGCTCCAGGCACAGTCAGTCAGACACGCCTGCTTCTTCATGCACACACCTACCTCTCCACTCACCCTGCACACCCATCTGTACATGGGCCTCCCTCATTCACACACACACATTCATCCACATGCTGCCGCACACAGAGCTCAAGACAAAAGAGGGCTGGTGCTCCCCAGCCCCGGTGGTGAACACGCTGTGTAGAAGACGTTTTCCATTCAACTATTAATGTCAATCTTTTGTGGAGGAGCCAAGGTCTCCTTCTTTTAATAGGTTGCTGGTTTAGTCATTGATAAGAATGTGCATGGCTTTCATCATTTTTTATTTCCATGTATCTGACATTTCCACAGTGGCCCAGGCTCAGTGGGTAACTTATATCATGAGAGCTATAATTAAGAATTGTGACCTGGGCTGGATTGCCCATAAATGGACCTGAAACAAGGATCTGAGTGTAGGTGATTTATTTGATGGTGCTTGCAGGACATATGAGAAGGGGAAGAGTCATGGGAGGTGAGATGAGGAGGGGAAGGCAGCCAGTACAAGCTGTGTTAGGAGCAGGTGACTTCAAAGGGCCACTGCACTTCTGGGAGACTGTGCAGAACGTGCTTCAGAATCGTCCCATCCAAGCAGTGAGGAAGTTGAAGTATTTATCCTCCATCCCATCCCCTTCTTAGCCTGCCCGGCCTGCCCCAGATAGAGGCGAGCACACTTCTGCAGTAAGTCAGCCTGTACCGAGTGATGAAGGTGCCAGGGAGTACGGCTCTTCATGCTGGCGCACTCATCATTCATTCATTCATTCATTCTCTCATCAAACATGTCCCTGGTGCCTACTCTGAGCCAGGTCCTGGGCTTGCTCCTGGGAATTCAGAGCTGAACAAAACATAGTCCCTGACAAGAAGGGGTTCCCAGGTGAATGGGGTAGAAGACACGGAAACACAGAATTACACTGCAGCACAATAAAAGCTATCATGGACACGTTTGCAGCGGGGCAGAGTGCTGTAACTGAAAGCAGGGAGGAAGCAATTCAGAGCTTAATAACTCACTTACAATCACAACTGCTTACCTTGCACAACAGAAGTTTAAACAGAGTCTAAATGGGCTCACTCTGCCCTTTGAATGTTTTAGATACCTTTTCCCCTTGTCTTCCCTGTCACCTGTCCTATCTAAGACCACTGTTTTAAGCTAGTTTATGAAGAAGTCCCAGGATTGGGGATGTGGCCTCTTTCTCCGTGGCTTGGCTTGGGGACAGCACAGGGAATGTTTTTGCCCATCCTGTCCAGAAAGGAGCCATGGAGCTGGGACCTTCCCAGGGCAGGGGGCCCCCTTGGGGATTTGGCTTGCTCTGTCTCTCTCTTCTTCTCAACCTCTCCCTTCAAACTAGAAGCTGTAACTCCAAGACCAAAATAGGAGCTGCCTGCAGTCAAAGGCTGTGCCTCCCCTGTCAGACTGGAGCTCTTTGAGGTCAGGAGCTATCTCCCCCTCCAGCACACATTCGTTGAACTTGCCGCCTCCCCTCTTCCTCAAAGTTCTAGAAGGATCCCTGTACAAGGCAGCATCATGGAGAGGGTGTAGAGGAATCAGTTCTGTGATGTTAATTCACTCTTCTTACCCTTAGAAGAAGCCCCGCACTTACTTCCTGAGGGCCTGGGAGGAGGAGGTGCCGGTGTGGGACAAGGGCAGAGCTGAAAGCCTCGAACTGGAATCACACCAGGAGACTCCCAGACAAGAGAAGCAACCCCTTTGTGAAGCTCATGTCTGGGAATCAAGTTTCCCTTTCTGGTCCCCTGGCTCCAGAGCTGGTCCCTTCAGGGCTCCCCTTGAATGGTGTGATTTACGGGGAGCAGCAAGTCCTCTGAGAGGGCAAGTCTGGAAGGACGCAGGCGGCTACCTCTCCTGGCAGATCCAAACCCCTCCCACTCATTAATTCACACTTTCCTGTTGGCCTGGAGCACCCTGGAGGGGCCGTTTCTTTTTACCTGAAGCAGAGACAGGCATCTTACTTGATTTACAGGCTCCAGGGGCGGGTGGCTCCTCGGCTGGTTGCTAAGGTATCTTTTAAATGGAAATCGGGGTGGAGAGATATCACATACATCGTGCCAGCCATCTGCTAAATGTTGCCTCTTCTGTCTGGAACAGCTCGACGTGGTTCTGACAGGGAGGCAGGGCCCAGGGGCTGGGGGGAGGAGGGGAAGTCTGTGGTGTCCACAGCAAGTGAAAAAACAGGAACTTTCCTTTTGTGCCGCCATGTCCGCCATGTCTCTTAGTTTTCCTCTTTCTGTCCTCATCTTTCTTTTTTTCCTTTTGTTTTAAATATAAAATCCCATCTGGAGATTCTGATGACAAGCCACCAGCCTAGCTCCACAACTCTATATTTATTGCCAGTATATTGAATTGTGCGCGTGCGCGTGTGTCTGTATGTGACTCACGACCATCGGGCCTGGCAGGTGGGTCTTTCTGAGCCAATTAGGCCCCTGCTCCTGAGAACACCAGCGTCCCTTCCAGGCCCATCCCCTAGAAGCAGGAAACACAAGTGCCCACATTTAGTCGAACAGCTGGCTGCCACAGGTTACTACGCAATCCGTAGTAGAGGCAGCTAGTTTCTGGGCACACCGGGTACGTGGGGGCCTCTGGAGGGGCCTTTTCCGCTGTAAAGACAGCCTGGAGCCAGACTGTACTCGGTTCGAATCGTAGTTCTTCTCAGGAGAGCTGGGAGAACTTGGCCAGGCCCAAACCTCTTTGAACCTCACTCCCTGGTGGTTAAATCAGGGATAGTAATACTCAGGATGTGAGGTATGGCAGGGCAGGCTGCTCACAGCACAAGGCTGTTCAGCTAAGGGGCTCTTTCTAATTACACAAAAGCACCTCATGGATGAGTGGCAGAGCTGTGAAAACCGCTCACAGACACGGGGCCAGGGTTGGGGTGGGCAGGGAGACACTGCCCCTACTCTGGGTAAATGCCCAGAGGCGCTGATTCCTACGGCACAGCAGGTCCAGGTTCAGGGGAGACTGTCTCTCCTCCCCACCAGCTCAGCCGCCGCTGGCTCCCTGGTAACTCCCCCTGCTCTCCCCTTCCCTCCCCGCTCCTGGCTCATAGACATTCTGAGCAGACAAGCTCTTGCTCCTTTGCAGATGGATTCCTTCCATGAAGGCTGATTCTGACATTTGATACCAGCATCCATTTCACAGCCTCGCTTCTGATCCCCATGCACCTCTCTCAGCTTTGCCCACAAATAATCCCATGACCCCTCCTGCCGGCTTTCATCTGCTTCTTTGTTCCTGATACCAGCCCTCTACTCCTAATCTCCACATCTCCGTGGTCCCCTCCACCACCTACACCACTCCGAGATGCTTAGAGGGACCTAGGTTGCTCCTTCTAATATTCATTCAAATCCCAGCTCAAAAGAGAGATCCTTCCATCCCCCCGGCGTGTGCACTAATTGCCTGTTATCCACCCGCTCCCCTCACCTCCCTCCCAACTTAGGGTTTAAGCTGCTTTTTGTTTGGCTGTGAGAGTAATATATTAAGTGACAGTTCTCAGAATACAATTTTAATTAAGATTCAATAGTCACTTCTCCGTCAGTAATCTTCCATGCTGATTACTTAAAATATATTTACCCAGTTCTATTATGTCACAGATTTGAATTCATTAGACGTTTGTTAATCCTCAACAAACTTTCTTTTTAGTGTGGTTTGTTTAGCATAATTTACAAGGACAAAACCGCTCGGAACGATGGGCCCCAAGCAGGGTGTGCATCCCAGTGTCCAGGTCTTTCCTGCCTGCTGCACCGCCGTCGCTCTCCATCAGAGGGCAGGCGACAGAAGCAAGGAGGGAAAGGCCCAAGGATGCTGTAGGCTGAGGCAGTCCATCCACATTGCCCTGAAGCAGCCCCTACCGGTCAGCCTTACAGGACACAGGGTGGGGTCGGAGACAGTGGAGAAGGGGTCAGGAGAGACAGTGAGAAGAATCCCACAGAGGCCACCGACAGCCTTGGCCCTGGACTCAGATACACCTGACAAACATTGCCATTTCCTGCGTGTGCCGAGATGGGAAGATGTTGGGAAGTCCTGCTTAGCCTTAGAAACTTGCAGAGTTTACTGACAAGGGCTCTTGAGGAGGCCACCTTTCTCAGGGGGCCAGAGGCTTTCCGAACCCTATCCCCCCATACACATGCACACACACACACACACAAACGCATGTACACATCCACCTCCAACTTAACTAGCAAGGGACTTCCCTGGGTGTGGTTTTCTTTCTGTCCCCAGTGGGTAGAGGGGGTACTGCTCACCTCTCCTTGAGCAGACACAGTGACCAGGGACTTATGGCCTCCCTAACACTGAACACAGTGAGCCATGCTGGGAAGCACGGTTAGCAGAAGATGCTTCTAAAGCTTCTGTGAGACTAGGCTGCTCCATGAAAATGGTTTTCTCAGCTGATTAGCCAAGTGAACCTTGGACAGTGTTGATACAGAACTCAGAACCTCAGTGACAATGCCAGAAACTCACTTGGCTCAGCACCTAATTTTATTCATTTATTCATTTATTCATTTGATATGTATTGGGCACTTACTATGAGTCAGGTGTGGTACTGGGAGCTGTGATACAGTGATGGGTGGATAAGATAGATAAGTTCCCTGCCTTGTGGAGTTTACAGTCTAGGAACCCATACATGTACATGATTAAGGAATTATAATTAAAAATGTGGTGAGCGATACGTAGCACAAGTACAGGGTGCTAAGGCGCAAACAGCAGGAGGGCCTAATTTGGTCCAGGGTTTGGAGAGGCTTCCTGGAGCAGGTGGTGTTTAAGCTGAGCCTGGAGGTGGACTAGGAGCGGAGTTGAGGGAGAAGCCGGGAAGAGACCAGAGCATGGAGGAAGTCCTGGAGGAAGATCAAGCCTGGCATTTAGACGTGAAAGGGGTTGAGTGTAGCTGGAGCAAGAACAAGGGAAGAGAGAGTGGTGAGAGATAAAGTGGGGAGATGGGCAGAGCCGGCTTTTGCAAAGACTTTTTCTTCTGTTAAAACAAAAAGAAGGTCAATGCAGATGAAAAAAAGATTCCTATTTGTTATATCAGGCCCCAGCTAAGCATGGACCAGAACACATTTGAATGTGGAGAAGATGGCAGATGGAAAGCTTCCACATGTAGGCACCTCTGGGATGGATGTGCCTGGTGGGACCTGGGTCAGGGCAGGCTGGTTCCCCTCAGGGAAGAGGTCATTGAGGGACTGGCAGGGTGGGCAGTTGCTCATGGGAGCTCAGAGCAGAGCTGGTGGAATAAGGCACATTGATAACAGCTTTTAATGCAGGTGACCATAATGAAGATGAAAAGAAAAAAAAAATTTTGGAACAAAAATAAGCAAGCTTTTTCTGTAAAGGGCAAGACAGCAAATATTTTAGGCTTTGCTGGCCACATTCTATCTGCTGCAACTACTTACTTCCATCATTACTGCATGAAAAAAAGCCATAGACGATACGTAAAGGAATGATCATGGCCATGTCCTAATAAAACTTTATTTACAAATACAAGAAGCAGGCTGGATTTGGCCCGTGGGCTATAGTTAGCTCACACCTGCTCTAATGGTGCTGTCCAGTGTGGTAGCCTATAGCTGCATAGGGCTACTGAGCAGTTGAAATGTGCTCTAAGTGTTAAATACACTTAGATTTTGAAGACTTAGTACAAATAAAAGAAAGTTAAACATCTCATTCATAATTGTTTGCATTGATTACACATTGAAATACTATTCTGGATATGGTGGGTTAAATAAAATACATTATCAAAATTGATTTTACTTGTTTCTTTTCACTTTTTTTATTATGGTCATGTAATTTAAATGTAATTCAATATGTAATATAAAATTACATTTGTGGCTAGTACCATATTTCTGTTAGACATTTCTGTTCAGGAATAATGCTCAGTTCAGATGAAATGTAGAGTTAAGTCTCTGGCGCTGAAGGGTCTCAGGTGGGAGATTTGCCCTTAAAGAAACATGATAATGGAATTCAAATCTTCACAATAAAGTAATATCTGATTGGAATAGGTTTTTGTTTATTATATGTCTTTTTTTTTATCAGCTAGTTCTTTTGTCAGCATCTGTGCTCCTCAAACTGGGAGCTATGGAGCTTTACTTCCCCAAGGTATTAATAGTCGTTATGCAAAAAAAAAGGAGTCTGTTTAGCTAAAAAAAAAAAAAAACCAGCAATGTAGAATTAAACATTAAGCCAAATTTCTTTACTGCCGCAGAATTTCTCAACCCTTCTGAACTTGCTAAGGCGTAGAGAGCTTTCCAAGAGTGAGCAAGAGTGGGCTGCACTTCCCCAGTTCATTGGCCTTAGGAGCCTTCCTTGCAGAACCCTAATTAACACTCCTAGAAGGCAAATTGAGAACTGTTGGTCTGTGTGACGCTACTCAACGAGTGTGCCTCATTTTCCAAAAGTCCAACTCAATTGATGTTTTTAGCACTACATAAATAGAGCCACACTGAGTACAACATGGAACAGTGAGAAAACTGTAAGATTCGGAGGCATAAAGACCTGAGCCACAGTCCTGTTCCTTCCTTCCCTGGAGAGTCACTTATGCAAAAGCACCTACTATGTGCCAGGCAGTGCTTTAGGCCTTTTAGTTGGTCAGTAGTCTGGCTCCAGGCCATCCTCAGAAAAACAAATCCCAACCTTTTGGGGCTTTGTTGCCAGTGCAGAAGACAAATAATAACAGGACAAGTAAGCAAAATATACAGTAAATTAGTGAACAGTTCTAAGGAGAAAATGCAGAGCAGGGAAGAGGGATATGCAGAGGGTGGGGCCCCAGTGAGAAGGTGACTTTCGAGTAAGGACCTGAAGGAGGCTCTCAGGCCACAGACAAGTCCTCATCCATACACGCAGATAAGCCCTTCCCTATGAAGGGTGTTCCTGGAGCCTAGATGAGATGATGCACGTGAAGGTTCAGGCAGAGGACCCAGCACATACTAAGTGCTCATACAAAGAAGCCTTTGCCTTTGCCTCTCCTCCAACCCCTTCTTCAGTTCCCTGAACTTCCAGAGATTCATCCACTGTGTGGATTCTCCATGGTGAAGAATTTATCCAAAGCCAGTTCCCCACTAACCCTGGCATCTCCTGGGGCCAGCTCACTCCTTGTCCATGTTCTTGTTCTTAAGGAATGCTGGTCGAATTTGATTCCATGCTGAGCCTAATCCAATTACGGAGGCAAAACTGGCTTCAAAATACAACCATAACACACTTTTCAAATCCAATGATTATTCGATGAACCACTGGTATGGAATTATCCATCTGCCCATCCATCCATTCAACAAATGTTTATTGAGCATCTACTGTGTTCCAGATGCTGTGCTAGATGCAGGGAATACTGCAATTAATAAAACAGACAAAAGTACCAGCCTTCATGGAACTGACTGCCTAGTGGGGGAGATAGAAAATATTCCATGAACATCATTAGTAAGTAAATTAAATAGTCTATCAGAAGGTGATAAGAACCAAGGAGAAAGGAAAAAGCAGAACTGTATTAGAGAGATTGGGAGAAGAGACTACACCTGCCGGAGCAGATGCCACTCTGTGCTGCTCCCCAAGGCAGGGGGTGTGTGTGAGGGAGGAAGCCCTGGGCAAGGGCATTAGAAAGTCGCCTCCTGACCCTGACCTTGTGTCCCTCCCTTCCAGGCACCGTGGCCTGAGTGACCAGACCATGGAGACTCTGCTTGGTGGCCTGCTGGCGTTTGGCATGGCGTTTGCTGTGGTTGACGCCTGCCCCAAGTACTGTGTCTGCCAGAACCTGTCTGAGTCACTGGGCACCCTGTGCCCCTCCAAGGGGCTGCTCTTCGTGCCTCCCGACATTGACCGGCGGACGGTGGAGCTGCGTCTGGGCGGCAACTTCATCATCCACATCGGCCGCCAGGACTTCGCCAACATGACGGGGCTGGTGGACCTGACCCTGTCCAGGAACACCATCAGCCACATCCAGCCCTTCTCCTTCCTGGACCTCGAGAGCCTCCGCTCCCTGCACCTCGACAGCAACCGGCTGCCCAGCCTCGGGGAGGACACCCTGCGGGGCCTGGTCAACCTGCAGCACCTCATCGTGAACAACAACCAGCTGGGCGGCATTGCTGACGAGGCCTTCGAGGACTTCCTGCTGACGCTGGAGGACCTGGACCTCTCCTACAACAACCTCCATGGCCTGCCCTGGGGCTCCGTGCGGCGCATGGTCAACCTGCACCAGCTGAGCCTGGACCACAACCTGCTGGACCACATAGCCGAGGGCACCTTTGCTGACCTGCAGAAACTGGCCCGCTTGGACCTCACCTCCAACAGGCTGCAGAAGCTGCCCCCAGACCCCATCTTCGCCCGCTCCCAGGCCTCTGTTCTGACGGCCACGCCCTTTGCCCCACCCTTGTCCTTTAGTTTTGGGGGCAACCCGCTGCACTGTAACTGCGAGCTTCTCTGGCTGCGGAGGCTGGAGAGGGACGATGACCTGGAGACTTGTGGCTCCCCAGGGGGCCTCAAGGGCCGCTACTTCTGGCACGTGCGCGAGGAGGAGTTTGTGTGCGAACCGCCTCTCATCACCCAGCACACGCACAAGCTGCTGGTGCTGGAGGGCCAGGCGGCTACGCTCAAGTGCAAAGCCATCGGGGACCCCAGCCCCCTCATCCACTGGGTGGCCCCTGATGACCGCCTCGTGGGGAACTCCTCCAGGACGGCCGTGTATGACAATGGCACCCTGGACATCCTTATCACCACATCTCAGGACAGCGGCGCCTTCACCTGCATCGCTGCCAACGCGGCCGGGGAGGCCACGGCCACGGTGGAGGTGTCCATCGTCCAGCTGCCACACCTCAGCAACAGCACCAGCCGCACCGCGCCCCCCAAGTCCCGCCTCTCGGACATCACTGGCTCCAGCAAGACCAGCCGGGGAGGTGGAGGCAGTGGGGGCGGGGAGCCTCCCAAAAGCCCCCCGGAACGGGCCGTGCTGGTGTCCGATGTGACCACCACCTCAGCCCTGGTCAAGTGGTCCGTCAGCAAGTCCGCCCCCCGGGTCAAGATGTACCAGCTGCAGTACAACTGCTCCGACGATGAGGTACTGATTTACAGGTGAGCCGGGGCTGCGGCCAAGCAGGGAGGTGTCTGACGGGGCAAGGAGGAAATGATGGGGAGGGTTTAGAGCTGCTCCCACCTATACCCCACCACCCCAAAGGTGTCTGAGGGATTCTGGGGACAAAGTGTGTCATTTGTGTAGGTAAGAGGGAGTAGAAAGAACATTATCTACACGTTTAAGAAGAAACGACCCCACGTGGGTAGCCCGAAGAGATGTGTTTGTAGGAGGACCATGCCTCCCAGAGGCGTAGCTGTGGTAGGAGGTCTCATGGCTATGAGCCTTCAAACTTTCTGTTTTGAGCTTCAGGTGGAGGACATGCAATAGCAATGACCAGATCTCTCGGCCAAAGGGTCTGACTCCTCCAAGAAGGAATGGATCTGGCCTTCACTTAGGCTTATAGGCAGTGGTGGTTAAGGTCTGGAGGTGTAGAATTCAGATATCACTCTGCCACTTGTTTGTCATTTGAGTCTCCTGGCTGGCCTCAGTTTTCCTCATCTTTAAAATGGGGACAGTCTGTACCTAACTTAGTCTGCGGGTATTTGAACCCAACTCAAACTGGCTGAAAAAAGAAAAAGGGAGAAGTAATGTGTTGGCTCATGTAACTGAAAACTCGAGGTTCAGCTAGATCAAAGGCCTCATAAACATCCTGCATTCTCAGTGTCTCACCTTCCCTAAGTTTCGTTTTCTTCTGGTTTGGCATCACCCCCAGGCAGCTTCTTTCCTCTGAACAGCCCTAGAGGGAGACAAGCTTCCCTGTCCCAGCTGGCCCCACAGGAGTCCTGGATGAGCTCAGATAAACTGGAGCAGGTCATATGAACCTATTGGCTATTAGAGGTGGGGTCATCCTGGCCTCTCTGGGTATCAGTCTCCTCATCTGGAAATGGAGACAGTGATGTTGACCTTGCCAATTTGCTGTGAGGATCAAAGGGTCATTTCCTAGGCTGTTAGAAAGGGAGGTTAAGAAGGAAAAGCTGCAGTAGAATTGCCTGTCGATCAGAGGGAGGGAGGTGCTCATGGATGATGGATCCAAAGGGTCCAAAAGGTCAGGGGCTGAGCACAGGTGTGTTCCCTTCTCAGCCAGCCTCAGCTCGTGTTGAACATGAGAATCTTACAGCTCAAGGAATGCTTGGTTTCTTTTGAAATCCTGTGTGTTTTATTTTAAGCATTTTAAACGATTATTCTGAGAAGGGATCCCATTGGCTTCATCAGACAGCTGAAGGGTCTGTGGTGCAAGAGAGGTCAAGAACCTTGACCCGTCGGTGAGGTTTCTTCTGGCTCTGACTTTCTGAGTTGATGAGTCAGTCTCTAGATGGGAAGGTGTGGGGAAAGGAAGACATTTGTTCACCAGATGGAGTCCATGAGTCGGAGGGTGGGTGCACCATGGACCTAGAGGAGCCAAGAATATCCCTTACCTGGTATCATATGTGTGGCTTGTCTGGAGAGCAGCTTTGTTCTCAGGATGTAAAGAAAATAGCATTAAAACTTAACTGAAATATATGCATATTTATATATATACATATATATGAAATTAAACTTAAATCTACATATGTATTTTTTCTAATTATAAAAATAATATTCTTTGTAGAAATTTTGGAAAGCAGAAGAAATGATAAAGAGAGAAATAAAAATTACCTATAATCCCACCACTCAAAGTTAACCAGAAGCATTTGGCCTCTAAGTTTTATTTCAGTTCGAAACAACGCTTATGATCAGTCTAGTGTGTGCATTTGCTTCTTAATTCTTTCCATTCAACATTGCAGCTTGCTTAGCTCCTATGGTATTAAAGTATTTTTCATTTGGCTATACTATAATTTATTTAATCAATCTTCTATTGTTGAACATTTAGGTTGTTTCCATTTTTCAATATTAAAAGTCATGCAGCAAAAAAAAAAAGTAATGCAGCAATGGATGTATTTTTGTACATAAATATATCTGTGCAACTTCAGTGATTTTCTTAGCATATTTTCCTAGGGGTTGAATCACTGGTTTCATAGGTAAATGATAATCTTTATACATTGCATATGAACATTTATTTATCCTCTCATCAGCGGAAGGTGGCAGTGCCCATTTTGACCACTCCTTCGCCAATTATTGAATATATAATTACTTTCACCTTTGCCAATCTCATAGGTGGAAAATGTAACTTGTTTTAATTTGCATTTCTTTGATAACTTGTGAGGCTGACCTTTTGAAAATAAGTATATTTCCTCACTTGTGAATGTATTATACAGTTTTGACTTTGATACAAAGCGTAGGGGCAGAAGGCTACCAGCTCCGAGGCTTGCACAAGCATAGGGTGAAGGGAAATGCGGTTTGGGAGAGAGGAGAGATGCTGGCATCAAGGTGGCAGCAAGCCAAGGTTGCCAAGATGGGTCCCCTCCCTGGGGGTCTCAGAGACCCTCCAAGGGCCCCCGGAGGGGTTGGAGCTATGCTTCTGAAGTCACTCAAAGCTGAATTCAAACTGCTTTCATTATTTATGGGAGAATGAGATCCTGGAGATACTAGGTTTATAAATAGAAATATAGGCACACCTTGGAGATATTTTGGGTTGGGTTCCAGACCATGACAATAAAGTCAATATTGCAATAAAGTGAGCCACATGAATTTTTGTTTTCCCAGTGAATATATGTTATGCTTACACCATACTGTAGTCTAATAAGTGTGCAATAGCATTGTCTAAAACAAACAATGTGCATACTTTAATTTAAAAAATGCTTTATTGCTAAAAAGTGCCAACTATCATCTGAGCCTTCAGTGAGTCATAGCAGTGACATCAAGATCACTGAGCACAGACATCATAACATGTAATAGTGAAAAAGTTTGAAATGTTGTGAGCATTACCAAAATGTGACACAGAGACATGAAGTGAGCAAATGCTGTTAGAAAAATGTCACCTATAGACTTCCTTGATGCAGTGTTGCCCCAAATCTTCAATTTGTTAAAAAAAAAAACAAAACACCGCAATATCTGCAAATTGCAATAAAGCGAAGCACTGTAAAACAAGGTGTGCTTGTAAATGGAAGCATCAGACAGCTCGGGGGTAAAAAGCAGATAACAATGCTGACTTCCCCTCGTTGTGGTCTTGAAGATTAGAAGCAAAGCAGCATGGAAAACTCTCCAAATAGCGCAGACACATAGTAAGTGTTCAAGGAATACAAATTATTAGTTATTATTATTGTTATTAGCCATAGTGGTAGTAGTGAGGGTAATAGTGAGAGAAAGACCATTGTCTTGTCTGCCACCCTGGGAGATCAAAGGGAAGAGGAAGATTAGATACGGAATTCAGTCTCTAAGAAGATGGAGTTCCAAAGTTCAGAGAAAAAGTCAGTGTGAGTCCGTAGCCAGATAATAGTGACAACAATCGCTAGCCAGCAGTCTCGCCAGCTTACTGTGGGTTTGACACGGAGCTCTGCAGGCAGTAAATATCTCATTTAATTCTCCTAGACATACCAGGAAGTATGGCTGAGAGTATTAAAACCTAAGAGCACGTACGTGCCCAGAAAGAGGCAGGACCAACCTGAACCCAGGCCTCTGGCGTCAGTGCCTGAACTCAGCACCGTCGCCGTGCTGCCCCTCCCCCAACAGCAAATCCAGCTCCAGAGAAATAGGAGACTCCAAGGAAGAAGCTGTAGGGTTTTAGAAAATGAATTGTCTTCATAAGATAGAAGAGACAGGCTGCACAGTGGCTCTCTGACGTGCACACCTTCGACAGGGTGAGTTAAACTGAGTTTTCTCCAAACCCCAGGAGGTGAGAACTACCATAATTCCACTTCCCATATAAGAAACTTGCTCAAGGTGTTACACGGAACTCGAATCCAGGCAACCTGGGAAGGACAAGACCAATACTCAGGGATGGCACCAAGGCCAGTAGAGACACATCATGCTGCCCTGCATGAGTTCTGGTCCCCAGGCCCTGAGGGTCACATCCCAGGACTGAAGGATGCTAAATGAGGTCCCCAAGTCCGTGGGAGTGGGCCTGAGACAACATGGACAGAGAAGTGCCCAAGATGGGAAAAGGGTAGATATTCTGCTTTTGAAGATCAGACCTCCATAAAGCATAGGATGCTCGGCTGGGCATGGGCATTCCAAACTTCAAAAAGGATTGCTCGACAGACGGCTGTAAGCCCTCAGAAAAGAATGACAGGACCCAACATCAGTTCCCAAGGGGTAAATCCTGCCCAAGCATTGAGCTGTCTTCAGGGTACACTATGAACCAGTTGTTCTTCTTTATATTTTTTTGAATAAGATATTGAATATAGTTCCCTGTGCTATAGAGTAGGTCCTTCTTGTTTATCTATTTCATATATAATAATGTGTATGTGTTAATCCCAAACTCCTAATTTAGTCTCCCCATGCTTTCCCCTTTGGTAACCATAAGTTTGTTTTCTATGTCTGTGAGTCTATTTCTATTTTGTAAATAAGTTCATTTGTATCATTTTTTTAGAGTCCACATATAAGTGATATCATATGACATTCATCTTGTTCTGTCTGACTTACTTCACTTAATATGATAATCTCTATGTCCATCCACAATGCTGCAAATGGCATTACTGCCATTCTTTTTTATGGCTGAGTAGTACTCTATTATATATATACACCACATCTTCTTTATCCATTCCTTTGTCTGTGGGCATTTAGGTTGTTCCCATGTCTTGGCTATTGTAAAGAGTGCTGCTATAAACATTGGGGTGCATGTACATTTTCAATTAGAGGTTTCTCTAGATATATGCTCAGGAGTGGGATTGCAGGATCATATTGTAGCTATATTTTTAGTTAGTTTTTTTTTTTAAGGAATCTCCACAGAGATTATGTTCTGCATAGTCAGCCAGTAGTTCTTTTATTCTGCCTCCTCATCGTCCACAAGGGCTGTGCTCCTCAGTGGCATCCCTCCTGACACGGAATTCTCCCCAAGACCCCACCCTCATGAGTCTCCACAGGGGAAGTGGATCAGAACCTCTGGGGTGATGCGTGCTGATGGAAAACGTCCTAGGAGTTCCCACTGGCTGTAACTCACTGCCATAAACAGAGCGCATCACAAGTGTAAAGGACACATGACAGAATCTCACCCTGTGTTTGGGACAAAATGGAGACGTGTGAACTGGTGAAGTGGACTTACAACTGGTCGCATAAGCAGACTGCTTAACAAATTGATGTGAACATGCAGGAAAGCCTCGGCTCGTGTCTCCACGTCTGCCCCCCTTCTGTACTGCTCAGTATGTTTTCTCATTGACATGGGTAATGACACAGAAAATATGTGTTCTTTTTGGTTCAAAAACTCAGTTGCATGAGTTCGGGGTGATGAAAATCTGGCTCAACTGGAATCTTGTGTGGCATAGGCTCAGAGTTTTAGTTGATCTCAAGGACATCATGGCCGCAAAGTTACAGAGCTGCTGAAAGACTCCTGTAATTTGGGGTCTTGTTAACAGAAGTACTCAGATCGTGGAAGGTTACGGTTTTAATCACTGAATCATGCAAGCTGGTTAGAGCAGAGCTGTAATACGTTTAATACAGGATGACACAGTCTTAAGAGATATTTTTACCAATTGCAATGTATCCAGAGATCCGTTGATGAGAATGGGGTTCTGGAATCTTGTGTGAGATGGCCAGAGGTTACCTTGAAGATGACAGGATTTGGGAAAGATGCCATATATGCCTTAATTTATTCAAAGAACTTATGAGTAGAAGAGGGGAACGCACACACACACACACACACACACACACGTAGGCATTGGCCCATTACAATAAAACATTCCAACAGTCAGCAGCTTTTTACGTTCCTCTCTCCTTGCTCTGCATCTGACTGTGAAAGATTTGGCTTTGTGTCTTTCCTCCTCTCTAGCATGTGCTATCTGTGCGTATTCATCTCTGTACTCCCAGCTCCTAGTAAGTCCTGGTCCACTACAGCTATTGAGTCAACAGCTGGGGAACTGAACAGAATGGAAATGAGCATCATCAGCTGCCCAACAGCAGAATAGGCAGGAGTTGCCACGAGGTGGTGAGCTGCCCATCCCAGGAGGGTTCAAGCAGAACCCGGCTGGCTCCATGCCAGGGATGCTAGGTGGGCAGCTTGACTGTAACATTTGACTTAAATAATCTCACCCTGATATCCTGTGACTGTGTAAGACGGATCCCATGATCAAGACAATGTGGTTAGCACAGCTGCAAAATCCACCTGCTTTTGCCAGCTGGGGCCAAATGGCACCTTGCCTCCCAAGGTTAGGGTGCCCTGTCTCATAGGGGTTTGAGCCCCAAGTCCTGAAGTCACAGACAGAGACCTTGGCACAGGCTCAGATTGTCCAACCAGATTGGACATGTCATTGACTGGTCACCATGGACCCAATCCAAGGGCCCACAGAAGCCCTGGGGGCTGTGAGCTGTGTCTGAAACATCAGGTTCTGTTCTACATACAAGGAAGGGGGAGCAGAGGAATGGGTAGTCCCAAACCGTGGGTAACTCAGGATTTGAATTTGGCTATGAAATAGTGTCTCACCTTTTTAAATCAGATGATTAGCTTCCTAATTATCTAATGGTTCTTGCTGACTTCCCAAGGCATGTGCCTTCCCTGAGTACATATGGCCGAGCCCTGCAGGCAGCCCGGGAACACACCGGACACAGACAGTCCGCAAGTGGGGCCTTGCCTATTTCCTGCGTCACTGGGGAAGGCTGACTCCCCCATCTGTCAGCCCCAGGGCCTGCGCTTTCAGGAAGTGGCTAGCATGAGTGGGGGCAGTGTCAGACATGGGGAGAGGAGTCAGTGAGGTGAAGACGAAGGGTGGCGAGAGGGGAGTCAGAAAGAAGGGGACCTCCCCCCTCCCCTCCCCCCAGAGAAAGCAGCAGCCCCTCCCAGCTCTGCATCATCCCTGGTGTGACATGGAAAGTTAAGCGCCCTGCATGTCATTATCAGCCCAAGTGACATTCACAAACATTTGTCTCCAAGAGTCATCAAGAACATCTGTGACCGAGCATGATGTTGGAACAGTCCCCAGGAGGGCCAGGGGAAACAGCTAGCATACTTCTAAAGCACAGTGTGGAATTAGCCAGGATGCAGCCTTGTCTTCCTGCAGCATATTCTGCTGCCAACATCTCCACGTAGGGAAAGTGAGGGATTATGAGGCGAGAGACCCTGAAGGTGGGGGAAGAGAGCAGCCATTCTGTGTCCCTCCCCGCCTACTCTATCTACAGGCCCCCCTTTCCATGCCATATTCTCCCATGATTGTCACACTTACTGCCCATCTTGGAAGAGACTGGACCACCCCACTGAGTTTTGCAGGGGTAGGGGTGGGCCATTTTTTTTACTGTTGCTCTAATAAGAGGGCAGATTCGGCAAGTTTCCACCCCATCAGGATCTTATGAATCAACACCTCAGTGGAGATCAGCCCCCTCCCCATGAAGATGGAGCTGTCTCCACCAGAGGGTGGAGGGAAATTTACTAATGAACTGGGATCTTGGGGACATGGGGAGAAGCTGCTAGGGACAGGTGCTCCCTAAAGGGAGGGGGCACGCCAGGGACAAGACCTGTCACCTATGCAGGGGGAAGCTTCTTTGACTCAGCTGCTTCCCCAGACATCTCAGCTTCTACTGAGGACTGGGCCCCCCACAGGCAGAGGGGAAAAGATGTAAAGGAGGAAATTGGGAAGAGTTGGGGAGGAAGATCCCCTGCAAGTTCCTGGTCAGAGCCAAAATCAGCCTGCCTTGGATTTTATATATTTCTAAATTTCTTTTACATTGTTTGACTATTGAAATCTGACATCCACAAGTGGAGAAGGAAGGACAAAAATTATACCCATTTTACTGGCGGTGAAACCAAGTTTTTAATGAATCAAGCAGATTTCCCAAGATTCCACAAAGCAAAGGCTAGAAAGGTGATCTCCTGTGTCCAATGCCAGGTACCATGCTGTGGGGCACATCTCACTAATATCCCAAAGAGTTTTCTTTAAGACTGGAGAGTTGGGCTGAGGGACACCAGCTGTAACTTCTCTTTCTGAGAAGGATGGGGTAACTTTCTGGGAGTCTGTTGAGATTTTTCTCTTTCAGCTTTAGTGGCTTCCCCATTTCTAAGGTCTAGCCATGTTGGAGCAAAGAGGGAATGGGATGCCAGTGAGAACCTTGGGTCCTACTTGGAAATAGCCAGCTGAGACCAGCTAGCAGAAAATATGGGCAAGGTGAGGATTTCTGGGATCTATGCCTCACCGGGTGAGCCACTGTGAACTGACAAAGTTGCTAGAGGCATCACAGAGAAAAGTGAGTCTGGAGTCAGAAGTCCAGGGTAGCAATTAGGATGAAAAGAAAACTCAACCTGATGAGACTTAAATTCATATGGGTTTCAGTCTCTTGTGTAAAAGAAGTTCAGTGGAAGAGAGTTTGAGTCTGGTTTTCTGGGCAACGTGGCCACCGGGGGCCTAGCTCCTACCTTTCTGTTCTGCCATCCTTAGCACACAGTTTCTGTCCTTAAGGTCCCCTCACGGTGCAGAATGGCTGCTGGCACTGTAGCTGTCACACCTCCTTTCTACACTGCAGGAAAGATGAAAAGCAGAAGGGCAAGAGGGCAAAGGGGAGGAAGTTCTCAGAAGCTCCACTCAATAACTTCTGCTTCTATCTCTTTGGCCACACCTAACTGCAAAGGAGGCTGGGAAATGTAGTTTTTTAAGATAGGCGTAATACACTGCCAGTAATAGAAGCTAAGAAGGCAGCTAGCACTTCTAGAACCTGAGCTTGCACCCCAGCTCTACCATTTACTAGTCCTAGGACCATAGGCAAGTCACTGCACTGCTCTCAATCTCTATTTTCTTGTCTATAAAATGGGAACAGAGATTCGTTTCTGCATATTTCATATAGATAGTGGTGTGAACTGAAGGAGATCACATATTCGAGAGTGCATCTTTCACAGTCAACTACGAAGTTCTGGATGCATGCCAGTGCTTACTGTCGTTAGGAGCCTGTCCACTTTCCCTTCTTGGCGCCCTCTTCTTGTCTCTGTTCTCCAGGCTTCTTCTTGGGGCTCCATTCTTTAAAACCTTACTCCAAGAGAGTGGTAAACTGGGAAAACAATTGGATAGAGTTTTAGGAGATCAAGGTATAAGGTGTCACCCCATTCAGAAATCTTCGTAGTTCAACTGGAAACTCTGAAAGACCCAATGGAGTGAACCTCTAATGGTGGAAATTTCAAAACCCACAGCAGTTCTGTGCATAGGAGAGACTTTGAGCCTGCCTTCCAAAAGTGTCTCAAATCATGTCACTACTTTCTCATCCTGCCCCTCTTGCTCTGTACAAGAAGATGACACCACTCAGATTCAAAAACCTTCAGGACATCTGTTCAGAGGAGACTGCATTCTCTACTTGTCATTCCCTCTTTGGTCTCAGAAAGTTCTGTCTGAAGACATGTCTGAAGATAGAAATAATTAGCAGGAGTAAAGGGTTTGTGATGTGCATCCAGTCTGCCTTTCTTTCGGAATGTGGCTTTTTCCCCTTCTAGTAAGGGGAAACCAGAGAACCAGTCCCTTGTTAATTTTATACACATTTGGTTGTTTTGGGGGTGAGGGTGGGGATATTATTTATTTCTCCCAGGGAAATCACCAAAGAAGGTTTACAGAGGGAGGGGTTAAGCCAGGAGGAGTGTCTGGGACTTGGGGATCGTGCTGGTGGTGGCAGTCATTAGAATAACCCCAAACACAAACTCTCATCTGACAACTAGACTTTCCCCAAGAGTATTCACAGCAGCCAGCTCCTTTCAGCCTCATAACAGTGCTAGGGGAGCCTGGGGTGGAGAAGGCATGAAACCCAGGCATTCTGACTGCGAGCCTGAGGTTTCCCACCAGCCCAGGGTTCCCCAAGCCTGGCCGTGCACTGGAATCCATGGGGGGCTGTATCCTCTCCCCAAGAGATCCCTGAGTCAGTTTGGGGTGGGGCCCAAGCATCCGCGTTTTTAAAGCTCCCCTAGTGACTCTGATGTGCCCTCAGCATCATGCCTTTGTGCCCAGTGAAGTCAGTGGTACAGGCAGAACTGGGGGACAGAGCTGCTATAAATCCCACAGCTGGGGCTTGTTCTCTGAACTTCTGGTGAGGGAACAAGTCAGGAGACCTTCAGGAGACCTGGGTTCCAATCCCAGCTCTACCAAACCCTAGTCATCTCATGTCTCTGAGACCTTGCTTCATCTATGACGTGGAAATATAAACTCCTTCAAATGGGGTGACTCCAAAGAGATTAGTATGTGAAACACTTAGGAAACAAAAAGCACCTTGTGCGTTTTAGTTGTTGGAGTCATTTTTCTTACCCTTCGGCTGAGCCTGAGTGATTTATACTAGGAAGATGGAATCAGGGGCTCCAAACATAGGCTCTTATCTCCCCTCCCTTTCCTTCTCTGAGCCTCAGGCTTCTCATCTACAGAATGGGGATGATAATAACTGCCCTGTCTGTGTCACAAGGTTGTTGTGAAATGGGAAAAGATGTCAGGCCTGAAAGAAGAGAATCTTCAGAAAATGTGAAGCGCCTCTAGGAGCAGAGATTTGATGACAGTGGTTTAAACAAATTGGGGGTTTGTTTCTGTCACGTAATGGAATTCCAGAGGGATGTAGTTTGGAGCTGGTATGGGAGTTCCATGGGATTTGGGGGCCGAGGCTCCTTGTCTGGTCAGTTGCAGTCTTTTAACATGTGGCTTACTGCTCCTGTGCTGGCTGACACTTCCCCTGGAACTTCCTCCAGCCTGCGCAGCCCACTGAGAAGGCAGGCTGAAGTGCGGGGCAGTGGACATTCCCAGGAGCAGCCCCAGCCTGTGACAGAGGGAGCTGGAGGATTAATACCCCAGCTTCCTCCCACAGGGGGAGGGGGAGGCAGGAGGACAACTGAGCTATGTTCCATGTTGTCTCCCAGGGGGCCCCAGCAGGACTGAGCCTAGATTGCTCACAGTGGTAACTTGCTTAGTGAAACACCCGTTATGGACTTTCTTCTCCATTCCAAAGAGTCATGGGCCCACCTCCCAAATGTACTACTGGCACTCAGATCCTTGTCTCAGGGTCTGCTTCCCAGGAAGCCAAACTGAAACAGGCACCAACCTTCCGGATGAGTCAGCCCCTTTAAAGAGCCCCCGGATGTTCCACCCAACAACTCCTTCCATCGCATTGTATTTCCTCAATTCGCATTGCAGGCTAAGAAAGTTGGTCAGTTGTTCAGGCACGTTGCTTTCCCAGACAAAACTGGGTCTCTGCTGGGGAGTTAGGAGAGGAGAATGGAGGATGGGCAGGTATGCAACCGCCACGGAGCTGTATGGATGAAAGCATCAGTGTCGTTAACGCTTCTTGGCACCTGCCCACAAAATCCCAGGAAGCAATAGCCGGAGTGTGGCGGAAGCCAGCCTGGGAAGGAAAATGAGCTGGGCTGCTTTTCTACCTCACTGTGAGTGTTCTTTTCTCATCTCTAGATACACCGAGACAGAGAGAGAAGCTGAGAGGCATGTCTGAGTTCTTGCCAATTAGGCCTGTGGTCTGGCATGTGCATGCGTGATGAGAGTGGGCACCCTGTGGGTGGCAGAAGGTTTCCAGACATGAAGTCAAATTAATGCCCATCATCTTGAGAGTCTCAGAGGGTGGGGGTGGGGGTAAGTGGGCCGAATCACACAAAACCACAGACTGTGATGTGCCAGGGTGAAAGCAGGGCCACGGAGATGTGCAATACGGATGCACGAGCTCATTAACTATTTACAAAGGAGAGCTATTTCTAGCTGGGGTGGGCTCCAAAGATGGGCTCCGACTTGTGCTGTGGCCACGGGCTGAGGCTGTGGGTGGGAGAACTGGCCCAGATGTGGGAACTAACTTCTATTGCATCGTAAAGAAGGTGCCTGTTCGGAAATTAAACATCTCACGGAACTATTAAGCACTTAACCTTCTAACCAGGTAATTAGTTAGTGATGATAGTAAGTTAAGGGAATTTTCAGTTTAGTAATTAGATAAAAGGTGAAAAGGTAAATGAATTGCTTGGTGAACGTGATCCATTTGAGCTTTTTCATGAGCTAACAGAAATGCATTCACATGCCTGGGTTGGGAGGGGTTCTGGGAGCAGGTGGAGTGGGGTACAAGCTGCCTCCTGTGTAGTAGGTAGGGTTTAGAAGGAAGAGGGGAAGAGATAGCTGTTTTACCTATGAAGAAAGAGGCTGAGGCAGGAGTGATCAGGCCTGGCCAAGGATCCCTGAGGGCCCAGTGCCACCACAATAATGCTGCATGACAAACAAATTCAAAATCTGGTTGCCTTTCAACCACTTGTATTTAATTTTCTTACTGGTGGGTCTGCAGGTTGGTTGGAGGTCACTTGGCCTCAGCTGGGCTGGGCCCCAGGCTCCAGGTCTGGTTTAGATCTTCTCTATGTAGCTCATTCTGGAGCCCACGTAGGGGGCAGTGGCCATCCAGGGTATGTTCCTCTCACAGTAATAGCAAAAATGCACGAGGGCAGGTGAAGAAGCAAATGCCAAGCCACTGCTGGCATCACACCTGCTACATCCCATGGGCCAAAGCGAGTTACAAGGCCAAGCCCAAAGTCGAGGGGCAGAGCGTGCCCTGCACCCGCCACCAGGCTGAGGCAAGGCTCAAGGGGTATCATTTTATTAGAAGAAAGTGAAGAAACAGGCCCAGCAGCTCAATCTACCACACCTGGCTTACCTGGTGGAAAGGATCTCGCTAGGACAGTGATTCTCAAACTTGAGCACACATCAGATTCGCACTTGTTAGCACACCTATATAGGACCCTACCCCTTGGAGTTTCTGACTCGGTCTGGAGTAGGGTCTGAGGATATGCAGTTCTAATTCATTCCCCCAGTGATGCTGATACTGTCCATCTGGGGGCCATACTTTAAGAGCTTCTGGTCTAGGGAAATAATGGGAGGTTTGTTCAGAGAGGATAGAAGAGAGCAGACTGTGGGTGGCCTTGGTTGTCACACACAATAGCTGTGTTTACTGAGCCTTTATTACATCCCAGGTATTGTTTTAAAGATGTGCTGTGCATTCCGTTCTCTGACTTGTTACACAAACCCTACAAAGTGTGATATAGCCATTTGACAGATGAGAGCTCTGAGCCAAAGGGAAGTAATGTGACTTACACGGTCCCCCAGCTTGGAGGTGGTGGAGCTGGGGTTTGCAGCTGGTGCTCTGTCTTGACTTCAAGCTTTTTTCTGTTGGCAGTGGGAGCTAGGATCAAGTTCCGAAGGGAGAAATGATTTGTGGTGGAGAAAACTCTGGATTTGGAACTGTATGGTCTAGGTCTTTGACTTTTAGTATATAGATTTTTATTTATTCAATCAATAAATGTTTATTGGGTTGCCTGCTTTGGGATAGAATCTAGTCAAAACCATAGGGTTAGAACAAGATAGGCAAAGTCCTTGTCTACAAGGAGCTTACATTCTTATGGAGGAGAGGGATGGAAATTTTAAATGTGCCCTTGGAATAAAAATAAGTAGTGTGAAGGAGACAGAGACTAGGAGCTACTGTTTTATATGGGTGGTCAGAGATGGCCACCCATAAAGAATTACATTGGAACAGAGACCCTAATGGAGTGAGAGAAAGAACCAGGCAGTGGAAACAGCATGTGCAAAGGCCCTGGGGGTAGGATGCCCTTGTTCTGTCAAAGAAGCAGCAAGACTCCAGTGCATCTGGAAGAAGGGTGATAGTGAATGAAGTTAGAGGACTGGATGTGGCTGGATCATGTAGGGCCCCATAGACCCTGGTGAGGCCTTGGATTTTGACTATAGACTATAAGGGGTAGGGGTGGAAGCAGGGAGACCAGTTACAGGATGGTTGTAGAGGTCCTGGCTATGTCTTAAGACCTTCCTGCTCCTTAAGGTCCACACCTATAAAATGGGAGGACCTCTTCCACCATTCCTGCTTGGGCTTGTTATGACAGTGGAGGGAGGTCAGGGTGTAGGCATGTGAGTGAGCAGGAAATACTCAGGCAGGGAACAAAGCAGCATTTGGTGATGATTTTTCTAGCAGACTTGGGGTTGCATCTGCCTGGCCCCGGAACCTCCCTGAGGCCCAGCCCACAGCCTCCAGTGGAGAGGAGTCTCTGATCGCCCACTCCAGAGCAGAACAGCTCACCCATCACTGTCCCAGCTCCTCCATTTCAGCACCCCCACCTTTTCCCCCCAAGTCCTCTTACTTTGATAGGGAGTAATTATTTATGTTCTTATTTAATTAGCTCATTAGGCATGTGCTGCAGTATTTCTGATAATAAATCTCCTTCTCTAGTGGCTCTTAAGAGTGTTTTTGCAGCAGCCTAGCCACGATGATTAGGGCATCATTTAGGGTATGAGGGTGGCTGGTGGTCAGGGGCTGGGTGACCTGTGTCCTGTCTGCTGCAGGAGGTGGGGTGTGGATGGGTAGGGATGCTTCTGAGGTCCTGTGCATGGAGACAGGATCTTGGAAGCTGAGATAGTAGCAGCAGCCAGTGCTAAACACCAGAGAGATATTTTTACCACCCATCAGAATGCCACCATGTGAGCCAGTGCCAAGGGCTGCTTCCCAAGGCTGCTTCTCCCCCAAGCTTTGATTGTCGATCAAAAGAAGGCCTGTGTAGAACAGGGAGGCTTTGAAAATTCCCAGGTCATCTAGACTGGTGCCCAGCAGCGTTCTCCCTCAGGCAGAGGGGCTGGAAGGAAGCTTGTCTTGCAGCAAGGGTGAGTGGGTGGAGGCTACCTTCCCAAGGTCGGGAAAGTAGTGCCCAGGTAAAGACCCAAACTGCACTCTCCCTCACTTGCCTGGAGTGGGCCTAGGAACAGGATCCTGTCCAAAAATACTGCCTTCACACAGTATCAGAGGGTCTGAAATTCCACCATTAGAGATGTGTTTCTTTGCATCTGCTATGGGCATAAATCTGGGAGATGTTCAAGTGCTTTCCTCTGGGACTGGCCAACAGAGGATGCAGACATGATGGAGGGCACAGTGGAGGTTCCAGCAGCAGGAAGAGGGAGGGGAGTCAGGAAGGGGTCATCAGGTAACCTCAAAACCCAGTTCCCTTGCATGGATATATCACCAAGGGCTTGAGAGAGGTCAGGGAAAGGGAGGGAAAGCCAAGGTCTTGGGACCAATTCAGATGTTCATTCGTTAAAACTCTCTTGTGACTCTGTTTCTATATTTAAAACGAGCCTAGTTCTTACTACTCTCATAGATTGAAAAAAGTGCAGAGTGAAAAAGGGCCAGTTCAAAGTCATCCAGGCCAGCCCTCTCATGTCTTCATGAATCCTTATGATGCCCACCACCCTTGCTACCAGTGGCCCCCACTCCTACCATCGCCTTGGGATGGTGACTGGTCCCATGTGGGAATAACTTCCAGACACAAAAGCCTGCCCTCCTTTTTGTTCAAGAGCCCACACCACTGCTGGCTGCCTTTAAGCTTGGAAGCATTTTCTTACAGGTCCCTAAATCCATCTCCCTTCACCTCCTAGCCTTAAATTCTGTCTTTGTCCTCATCAGAAATAAAACTCATTCTTCTTCCATACCAGGTCAATTTAATTTTTGCAGATAATTCTTATGGTCCACTTTGTGCTATTTTTTCAGGTTCAACATCCTCCCTCCCTGCTATCTTCCATTCTTACCTTTCACTTATAGTCATTCAAGAGGTATTTATTTTCTGCTTCTGATGTCAGATCTGGGCCACTCAAGGGGATAGCCATGAACAGGGCACTCCTGCCCTCCTGCAGCTCATGTTTCCCAGGGAGACAGATGTGAAAGGACTATGTACTTGAGTAGTAACTGATTCAGATAGTATAGCTGTGATAAACTGTGTGAGCCTGTGCAAGAGCAGGTCCTGGGAAGGTCAAGGAAGGCTTCCTGGAGGAGGTCAAGCAGGAACTCAGTGAAGAGACATGGGAAACATTGCAGGTCAAGGGCTGCCGTGTTTGTCCTGGGAGCAAGAAGGGACCTGGGTGCGTCCTGTGCCACATCTCCTGGTCCCTTGCCTCAGGTGCGTACCAGGTTGTGTCATCCCTCTGCAGGTGTGGGGTCCAGCAGTGGGCAGCATGTTGGTATAGCCCAGTCATAGCAGTGGACTGGGGCAGGTCCTCTTGGGCCGGAGGTGCCCCTCATCTGAAGGCAGCTTCAGCCCACTTTGGCCTCCTATGGTCCAAGTCCTACACAGACAGGGTGGCCTTAACAAAGCCACTGCCCTCACGTGCTCTGAGGCCATCATGCTCCCTCTTCCCAAGATGAAGTGGCCCAGGGCTTTGTGGCAGCCTGGCTGGGTGTGGGGTTATAACTGAGGTCAGTGTTTGGACATCACAACAAACATCCTGGGGCCCAGGGCCCCTAGTTCAAGCCTTCTTACTGACTTTTGATCTGTCATAAAACATTTAAAAATTGTACTTGTCTCGTTTTATATGTGTTTTTATGTTGCAAGTCCCTTCATATCGTTGGTTGGGAGTCAGTGGTTTATAAATCACAAAACCAGTGGACGGGAATTAGGTCTAAGGCGCCAAGAGATTGCAGATGGCGCCTTCTCCAGTAACGATGATGACAAGAGCCAGCCTTTCTGGGAAGTCGTTTCATGCCAGGTACTATTCTAAGTGGTTTCCATTTATTATTGGCTCATTTAATTCTTGCAACATCCCGATGAAGAATGTGCTGTCATTATCCTGATGAGAAAACTGAGGCCCAAAGATGTTAAGAAGGCATCCCACCTGGGATTTGGACCCAGGCAGACTGGCTCCAGGGTCTGCACCTTGAGGCCTTGTTAATAGGCAGTTAGCCTTTGAGTGCTTGCTGTGTAATTCCTACAACACTAAGCATGCGCAACCCTCCCCTGGGAGGCAGCTGTTACTATCCCAGGACTCTCTGGGATCAGAGAGGGTAGGTGAGGCTGGAAATGGCAAAACCAGAATTCAGACCCAGGCTGGCTATGCTCCAGAGAACTCCTGACCCTGCTTTTTCCTTCCAGGACACGAGTCAGGGTGGCGAGGAGAGAGATGGATGTCTGGGGGTCACAGATGGTAGGTTCAAAATACAGGCCGGTGACCCCATTTCCATACCAGACTGTCTAGCCATCCCTTCCTAGCCTAACTTATTAGCAAACCCAGGCCATCAGCCTGTTGTCGCTCAGAACCACCATGAGGAAACAGGGGAGAATGAACCAGGCCAACCGTTCCCACCCACCCACATATGAGGAGGACACGAGAGGAAAGAGGTGGGTGCTGCAGGGCGGGGTCTCAGTCAGACTAGTGGAAGAACTTCCAGGCAGTGCTGCTGGCGTCTGACAAGCTACGCCATGCTTCTTTGAAAGCAGGAGGCCTCGGTGTCTGAAGGGCCTGGAGCATTCCACCCGAGTCAGGCAGCCTGATGCAGGCTTTTCGTCTCTTCTCTACGCTTAGAAATCTGATGGCCGTGCCCTGGGCTTCTAATTTATGACTCGCCCTTTGAACCATGTCTGCTCGGCCTTCCCAAGGATGCCTCCTCCCAGGACTGAAATGAAACGCAGGTCATAGGTTCAACCCTAGTGATGGGGTGTGCTCAGGGGAGGCAAGGGAGATTTACGGCTTGGTCTCTGTCCTTGATGAAACATCATCCCCCAGAGCCACCGTGGCTGCTGCTTCCCCAGGCCAAGCGAGGCCCAGCCCAGTGCTGAGGGGCAGGCGGAGTGCGGGGCTGCACAGGGGTCATGAATCTCTGACAGCCGGGGGGCTCCCGGGCTCACAGACAGCCGGTGGAGGGAATCGCCGGTAGATCACAGCTGGGCTGCTGACCTTGAGTCTTAAGCAAAGTGAAGAATAAAAGGTCATATTTATCCCATCAGAGCCACGGGAGCCATGAAATATCAGAGTGTGAATAAAGACAGTGGTAAATCACTCAGCACCGTCGGGGACTTGGCTGATCTGTCTTCTGGCCCCGTCACCCACTGGGCGAGCTGGGGATCAGTGTGCTCAGAGATGCAGAGAAAAGAAGAGATGGGGCACCCCAGAGGCCCCTAAACAGTGCTCTCTCTGGAATAGAGCAGTGCCAAGAATCCCTGAGATTCATAGGTTCCTGGGGTGTGAGGCACCCCTCACCTCAGGTGTCACCTTGTGAGGAGGCTACCCCTGACCGCCCCACGTGGAGCTGAGTCCACCCTCCCTACCCCAGCCCTTCCGCCTTCTCTTAACCTGCCGTGCTTTTCCTTTTACCCATGGCACACTCCACTTTCTAACACACTAAATAATTCACCAGTTGGGTTCATCATTTACTGTCTGCCCTCTCCCCACCCAGAATGTCACCTCCCAGGACGGGGACTTGTGTCTCGTGCTCACGGCTGTATGCCCAGGGTCTAGAGCAGCACCAGCGCATAACCAGGGCTCATGAAAATTTCTCGGATGAATGGATGAGGCTGGAAAGCCTCTAGCAATGGTCTAACATCCCAACCCCTCGCCAGGCAGAATCAGAGACTCAGACTGGGGATGGGACTTACCCCAGGGGGTTGCAGAGCTAGGAGAAGAATCTGGGCACCCGACTCCTGGGCTCAGGTACTGCGTCATCCACGCTGCTCTCGAGTCCACTGTGCTTGTTGGTCACCTGCTACTAGCTATCTACAGGACCTGGAAGCTGTGTAGCCCGGGGTGAGGTGGGCTGGTGTCTTGCTTGCTTCCTCCTTTGATAAAACAACAACAACAAACAATAATAATAATAAGATAATGTACTGATAACTAACATCCTAACTCAAAGGGTGTTCAAAACTATGGGTGCCAGGAAGAGTTCAGGGACTTTTCTTTCTTGGGAATTTGTAGGGGGTGGGGTGGGAGTGAGGTGGCAAGCGTTAATAAGCACCTTCACCCCGGGTTGCTGCTGGCGTGCTCCATCCCTCACCAGGTCGCTCACTTAACTCCGTCTCCCAAGCCCTGATGGAGCGTAACAGTAATAGCTAACGTGTTGCACTGTGCACCAAGTGCTGTTCTCAGTGCTTTTGGGTGTTTATTCACTGAATCTGCCCAGCAAGTCTAAGAAGTGGGTAGCATCTCTTATCGTCCCCATGTCACACGTGGGAAACTAGAGGCAAATATGCTGTAAAATAAATGCGACTGTTCTGGGTGCTCAGGGTGGGCCTGTAAGCAAAGCACCTGGAGATCCTCGTCCTTGTGGGGGAAACAGGCAACAAGGAGGATTAATTAGCAAATTATAAAGGTGTGGGGAGGCAATCAGTGCTCTGCAGAAAGGAATCAGCAGAGCAGGGAAAGGGGCTCGGGGTGGTGGGTGAATCGTAATCTTAAATAGGGTGGCCGGGGGGCCTCGCTTAGAAGGTGAGGCTTGGCAGACTTGAGGGAGGCGGGTCAAGCAGAGGTCGGTGGGGAGGCAGAGGGAACAGCCAGGGCAAGGCCTCATGTCTGAGGAGCAACGGGGGCCCTGGGCAGGGAGGGGGCTGCAGCAGAGGGAGAGAGCGGGGGTCCTGGGCCAGACAACACAGAGCCTGGCGGGCCCTGGAGGACATCTTCTCCAGGCTGTGACTCATTCAAATGCTTACCTCATTTAAATACTCACAGATGCTCAGCTCACAGCCTCAGACCAACACCCTCCTCTCATCTCTTCACACACCAAGGATGCTTCTCCACTGGTCAGTAGACACACACACACACACACACACACACACAACACACCTACACACATACACACCAGTCAGTGGACTCTCATGTGCGCCAACCAATAGGCACACACTCACACAGCTACCCCGCGAGGCTGCACCCTCCATCCCGCCCTCGTGTGTGGAAGCAGGGCAGGCCCAGCACCAGCCTCGCTCCCGCTGTGGCCTGGCATCACCTCTCCCAGACAGAGCAGAAGAGGGAGAAAGGCAAGCCACTTTCCCGGGCCTCAGACCCCTGCACCCCAATAACTGTGCTAGAGAGACTCCTGGAAAATTACAGTTGTAAGTCTGTGATTTACTCACAGGACTACTTCCACACTAAGATCGCAGACCCTCAGGGCTATCCTCCAGGGGCACTGAAGTAAAGGCTCCTTGTCCCCACAGGAGCTGCTGCCCCCAGGCTTGGGGAGAGCGGGTTGGTGGGGAGGATAATAATACTGCTTTTAGTTGCTCCCAGTTAAAACCAGATTGAATGCACCTCTAGGCCAGACCACTAAAGAAATCCCATAGTGAAGTTTATCTTCCCTGTCAGCACAGAGGCCCCAGACAACCGACCAGTGCCCCCAGACAGTTCACCTCCACACTGCAGGAGGGCCTGCTGGGTGGGTTGGATGGTGTGAGTGTTCTCTATGAAAACTATGATGATAGAGGATTGATACGTAGGTAGGTAGACAGACAGATAGACACACAGATAGTTGACAGATGATAAAGTAGGTAAGCATTCACTTGATACATTCATGGTCTATTGAGTATAAATTGTATGCCAGTGCTTTCCATACTTTATTTCAATCCTCATGTGACTCTGCAAATTAGGTTTGCAGACTGCTTTTACAAAAAAGAAGACTGAAGCTCTGGGAAGTTAAATACTGGGGTAAAGATTATTCAGCCAGTAAATTGTGAGCCAGGACTTGAGCCCAGAGCCCAGGTCACTCTGGTGCCAAATCCCATGTGCTCTCAGAATTGGAGGCCTG
This sequence comes from Camelus ferus, assembly GCF_009834535.1. Classification (NCBI taxonomy): domain Eukaryota; kingdom Metazoa; phylum Chordata; class Mammalia; order Artiodactyla; family Camelidae; genus Camelus; species Camelus ferus. Next base: position 27,134,830 of record NC_045715.1, on the reverse strand, counting down.
GTGCCCGAAATCCCACAGCCCTTTGGTGGCTGGACCTCGACTTCCCTCTTCCTCTCTCTTCCTTGCTCCTGTCACCCCTCTCCTGGTGATATGCTTGTGGAATTCTAGAATGTCAGAATTAGACATTGAAGCACAGAGAAGGAAAGTGACTTGCCCACAGTCACAAAGCAAATCTATGACAGAGGCAGAGTTAGAGACTTGTCCATCCGCTAGACTGGAGAACATTTGGTGGGTGGGAAAGCCCTGCTCCCCTATCCACTTGACTGGACAGAGCGGCCTCCCCACTGCCCACTGAGTTCTCGCTTCACTGGTTGATCTCCCCTCCGTGATTAATCCCTTCCCGGCCAGCCTGCTTGTTAGAGGCAGAGGTGTCCGGGGTAGGATCATCAGAAACGGAGGCCGGAGAAGTGCTGAGCAGGCTCCTCCCGACCGCAGCTGGAAAGGGCATCTCTCTGTGGGGTGAGGCAGCAGGCACGATGGCACTGCAGCTTAGCAAGCAGGACATGGAGCCGGCGCCTCAGTCGTGGGGTCCAGCCTCCAGGCACACAGCTTGGAGCGGCCCTTAGGGAGGTGCCAGCCAGTTTCTTGGCCACTGATTCATGCAGGGGTGACGAGAGTCCCCATTATAAAAAAATGACACCTCACTTTTGTGAGCATGTGACCATTTATATACTGCGTCGCAGGAGCTTGGTAGGTTTTCCCAGTAGTCCTATGGGTGTGGGGGAGCAGCACTGTCATTCCCATTTGACAGATGAGGAAACTGAGATTCAGAGGGGTGCAGTGTGCTGGTTCAAGATCACTCAGCCAGCAGCTGGCAGGGCCAGGATTTGAATTGATCTTCAGACACCAAATCCAAGCATAATCATGGCTGCATTTTATTGCACAGACATACCCTGAACACTGAACTCAGTACTGAACAAATATCATTGTATTTAATTTTCACAAAGATACCATAGGATCAATACTATTAATCCACTTTGCAGGCAAGAAAATTGAGTGAGGCTCAGAAGTGACTTACCTACACTGCACAGTCAATAGGCTTTTCCACCACAGCACAGATGTACCTGGGATGAGGGGTGACACAGGTCCCTTCTTCAAGGAGCTTTTCTGGTCTGACAGAGGGAGGGGATTAAAATTAGTGGGAAAAGTCAGAGAGGGCCCCGAAACCCATCCATGAAATGACTGAAGACTTCCTGTCATCTTGATGTTTTCTATCAGGGGTCATCACTGACATTACCATTGTCATTCAAACAAAACCAAGTGTTTGCTGTTCACTGATTTATTGCCAGGTGTCATGCCAAATGTTTGACACACTTTATCTCATTTAATCTTGACACTAGGACTACAAAGTAGGTAGTAGCATCCTACATAACTAATACAGAGAGGCTTAGATAATCCGCCTTGTTTCACACAGCCAGTCAGCAGCAGAGTGGGATTTGAGCCCAGACCCAGCGGACAGCACAGCAGGATGCTGGGAGCCACCACGCTCTGTCTTCTGCAGCCTCTTTGTATGTATTTGTTGTGTGCCAAGCTCTGCTCTGGAGCTGCCTGCTCTTCAACAGACAGGACAGGTGTAAAAGAGAGCAAGCAGATGGCCAGGGGGCCTGCTCTACTCCACCCTACCCCCTCCCCAGATTCTGCCTACAGCCCGAGACCTGACTGGGCCAACCAAGTCCCCGCCCCTGCCGGTGGTGACTGCCACCCGAGTGTGCATCAGCCACACTGAAGTGACAAATGTTTCCAACACCTTCTCCTCTTCCTGCCCACCTGGCAGAATTTGCTTTGTGAGAGCATCTTTTTGGCCACTATTTTTTTTTATTGTGCTAAAATATACACAACATAAAATTTACTGTTTTAACCATTTTTAAGTGTACAGGGCAGGGGCCTGAAGTGCATTCATGTTGTTGTGCAGCCATCGCCGACATCCATCTTCACCACATTTTCATCACCGCCAACTGCAACTCTGTACCCATCAAATGCTAACTCCCCATTCCCACCTCCCCCCAGCCCTGGCAAACACTCTCCTCCCTTCTGTTTATAAATTTGACCACTCTAGATAGCTCACCTAAGAGGAAACACACAGTATTTGCCCTTTTGCATCTGGCTTATTTCACTTAGCATAACAGTCAAGATTCATCCAGGTTGTAAACGTGTGTCAAAATTTCACTAAAATGTGGAACGCTTCATGAACTTGCATGGCATTCTTGTGCAAAAGCCGTACAAATCTTTTCTCGGTAGTCCAATGTTAGCGCATGTGCGGCTGAAGCGATAGCACCATTAAGGAGGTTGGTGCCACAGGTGACTTTGCCCCTGCGTGGTGTCCCCAGGAAATTATGGGCAGTTGTCTATCAAATACATCATTGGGTGGCATTGGCTTGGAGTCTGCTGGTTGTGCTAGAGTGTTTGGATGTGGCTGGTGGGGAACCTTCGTTTTCCTCACTCCTGTGTTTACAACGAGTTGTAATTGGTCTGACACCTTGTACGTTTTTTTTGTTTGTTTGTTTTTTTGTAAGTGATGAACTGTTATTGAACGACTTTTCTCAGCTCCTTGAGGAGATAAATGGCAACTATCATCGCCACCCTCATCATCGTTTGAGTACCAAGTGGCCCTGGGAGGCGAGTGGAGGGGGCAGTTGTGTTTATCCCCATTACACTTTATTTCTCACACTTACTGCAGGTTGGGACTGCTATCCTCGTTTCACACGTGAGCAAACTGAGGCTCAGAGAGAGGAAAAAAATGAACCTGAGTCACACAGTTGGCTGGGAGCAGAACCAGTCTTGGAGGAGAGATTTCTGCCAAATCTCAATGCTTACATTTTTTTCCCTGAGGTATGCTGACCCAGTCCTTGGGGGCTGGGAGCTAAGGACAGTTACATGGAGAGGAAAGTTCCATGTCTACAGAAACTTGGATGAGGAGGGACAGAGAGATCCAGACTTACAGGGAGATGGAGAGAGGCCTGATGTGGGCTGGGGACCTAGCCTGGGTTGGCTCAGCCTACAGTGGTCAGAATGCTGCTTTAGGGGAACAGAATGGGAACAATGGCTGAATAGCAGCCCTGGAAAAATCACAGGGTGTTTCCATTAGCCACCTGCTCAATGTGAGCCTCTGGTGCGGTACAACTTCCAGAAAGTCCAACATTGTCTTGGGTGGGGAGGCCTCAGGAGAAGTAGGATGTCTGGCTGGGGGAATATGACTCTGTTCTCTGGTTCAGGAACCCCCCCCCCCTGCAACACACATGCGCGTTTGCACACACACACACACACACAGGAGGGCTGAAGACAAATTGGCGTGTGATCAGAGGGGAGCAGCTGGGATGCAAGCTGGAAACCTTGCCCCAAAGAAATGGTCAGAAGAGATGGAAATGTTAATTCTGGGAAAGTGGAAACTCCAGGTGGGGTGGGAGAGCCGCTGCAGCATTTGGGAAGCACAGACATGTATGTGTTGGAGAAAGAAACACCTTGTTCCAGGTGCCCCATGGGGTTAAGTTGGGTCCAATGGGAGAAAGTAGCAGCTGCCAGACCACAGCCCAGTGTGAGCAGAGATTCTGACCCACTCAGAGTGGCGTGGAACAGGGGTGGGTGGCCTGGCATGGCCCTGGAAGTGTGTGAGTGGAGGGCTTACAGCCAGAGGAGCCTGCTAAAAGGGGGTTGTGGGCCCCCCTCAGCCTGCCCTTCCTGTGGTCTGCGGGTAGAGATGGCAGAGGGAGAACTGGAAAGGGCCAGCCACATGTTGGGGGGTTGGCCAGAGAAGTGCGGGCTGGAGGGCGGGCTGGGGCCAGCAGCCCGCACAGGGACGACTGCCAGGTCTCGGATGGCTGGGCCTGAGCAAGGCTGTGCGCCTGTGCATCTGCCTCACTAGTCCATATCTAATCTACCCTCCTGCCTGCTGGATTCATCTCTCTGCCCTTGTTGGGACCAGATGACTCCCTCAGTCATAATCAGTAGCACACACTATGGTTGTGTTGGACCAAACACAGCTTCAATTCCAGCCACTGACTCATTTAGTCCTCATAGCAACCCTGTGAGGCAGGCCCTATCACCTGTCTGCCTTTACAGAGAGGTTAAGTGGCTTGCCCAAGGTCACAGAGTCAGTAAGCAGGCTTTAAACACCGGTGGTCCAGTCCCAGTGCCCACACTCTGACCTCCTGGCTTCACCCTCTTCGTGGAGGAGCACCACGGAGCAGGGAAAACTCCCTGCCTGACATTTGTTTCAGCCAAACACAGGGCAGCGATTTCCTAAACTCTTGCCAGGCTGCTGGATCTGCCATGCTTCCTGAGTCAGGGAGCAAAGACAGGGCCTCCCCAGGTCAGGTCCTCACCTGTCACCAGGTAAGCCCTCCCTCCAGGGGATGGACAAAGAGGCAGCCTGCTGGGGCTCGGCTCACTTTGGCTTAGTTTCCAGTAATCTCTGCAATCGCTCAGCCGGGGCTGAACTAACACTGTCACCACGTGTCTTCCGAAAGGGCCTTTTGGAGTCACGTACAAAGGGAACCACACCCTGCTGCTGTGACTGTTGCAGCTGCGACGTCTCCTGTTGGCCGAGCCAGGATCCAGGCACTGCCCGCGTCTCCCGGTTTCTAGCTGACAGATTTGCCAGCCACAAACTCTCGAGGCCTGGATTTCCACTATCAGGGACACGTTTCTTTTAGTTCAGCACCATCCAGTCCTTTATATAACCAGCCCGCCAGTGGTTCTCACTGTGGGCCAGACACTGACCTAGGATCCTCGTGAATCATGACTCATTCAAACCTCATAACAACCCTACAAGGCAGACATTATAAATGCCCCATTTTACAGAACTAGGATATTTCTAGGGAACTACGGCACAGACAGGCTAAGGAGTGGCCCTTGATGGGTTAGGTTATCACAGATAGGAAGAGGCAAAATCAGCATCTGAACCCAGCAGCCCAGCTCTGGAGTCTCTGCTCATCACCACTGCCCCCTGCCGCCTCTCTTTCCAATGGTCGGTATTGCTCAGAGGGGTGATATTGATCGCGGTGACTGGATTTATCAGGGATTTTTCTTTATAGAGACTTAGGCAACAAAAGTATAAGGGTAACTAGTGGATGGGAAGTAGAAAAGCAGGAACAAGGGTATAGCAACAGAGGACCAGAGGGACCCAAAGCCCCCGCCTGAGGACTGTGCATAAAGGGGGCTGCCCTGCCAAGGGGAGGGAGTCTTGGGAGAGGGCTGGACCACAGGCTGAGGGGGAGGCAGAGGAGAGACAGAGCACTCCCAGGGCAGACGAGCTTGAGTCAGGCCTGGAGGAACCGAAGAGGGACCCCTTTGAACCTGGAGGTCCCAGGAGCCGAGGGGAGCTGGAAGAAACAAAAACAAGTGATGCAGCTCTCCAGGGTCACAGAGAGAATGGCTGGGGAGACAGAGCTAGAGGCCCGGATCGAAGCCCTCAAGACCAACCGTCCCAGCACAGGAGCTGTCCCTGAGCCCGACAACACTCCCTGGCCTGGCCCATCTGTCTGGGGCTCATGCAGGAAGTGATGGTATTCCTCCCACCTGCTGGAGGGCGTAACAAGGCTGTTCAGCCCGCTCTCTCAGAGCGCCGGCGGCTGGTAGGACTGCGATGGCCGGCCACCCCACAGCTGTGCTGTCCAGTGTGGCAGCCACAGGCCACACGTGTGCCTACTATGACTGAGGAACTGAATTTTTTATTTAAATTAAATTTAATTAATTTGAAGTTAAATTTAAAAGACCATGTGTAGCTACTATATTGAGCAGTGCCAATACAGAATATTCATTTCGTTCACCTGCCCTACAAAGGTTTTTGAGGGTCTACTGTGTGCCAAGTGTTGTTCTAGAGGCTGGGGAAATATGAGGGAACAAAACAGACCAAAAACCCTGATCTTAGGGAGCTGAGATTCTAGCGGAAGGACAGAAAGAGAGAATTAACAGTAAGCCTAGTAAATAAGCAAATGATAGTGTTTCTCAGGCAATAAAAATGCAATGAGAAAAAAAATAGAGCAGAGTAAGGGGCTTGGTGGTGGGGGGCAATGTTAGATGGGTCGGTCAGAGGAGATAACACTGAGGCAGGAGGAGGTGAGGCAATGAGCATGTGGACATCTGGAGAAAGAGCATCCATGTAAGGGCAACAGGCAGTGCAAAGGCCCCGAGGCAGGAGTACCCCAGGCAAGTCTGAGGAGTAGCAGGGAGGCCAGGAAACTGGTGCAGAGTGAGCAGGGTGAGTAAGAGAAGAGGAAATCAGAGAGGTGAGAGGTAGATCACAAGGGGCCTGTGAGCCATGTGAAGACGTTGACTACATGAGACAAGCCTCACTGGGGTCCTTGAGCAGAGGAAGGACTTGATCTGACCTGGGTGTTAACAGGATCCCTCTGGCTGCTTGTAGAAGAGAGGCTGGGGGAGGAGAGAAAAATGGTTTATCTAGAAGCCAATTCTACAGGGAGTTTTGATCCCTTACCCTGCCTGCTGTCCTGAGGGCTGTGGGAATGGACTTTGGAGTTCTTTGCCTCAGAATCCCAGTCATGTTGAATGTGGCTCCTTTATGTGCTGACAGAGTAAAGTGATTGCCAGTAAGACCAAATGTCCCGGGGCACATGGGGAGCCCCCATCCTCAGGAGGGGCAAAGGCATAGGGCAGCGGCAGAGCCTGGCACCTGGCCCCTCGCCCTTCTCAGAAGTTGAAAAGAGGCTCCTGATCCTTTGAGCCCTGACTGAGTCATGCCAGATCCATGATAATCCCATTCTAAAGAGCAGCCCCGCACCTTCCCCTGTTGTCCCTGAGGGCCGTGCATTCAAGAAAGGCCAGCATCTGGCACCAAAACCAGAAAAGGGATTCTGCAACTTGTACTGATAATTGCAGTAGTTCTCTCTAACTTCTCTCTCATCCCCAGACCAGAAACAGCAAATATAAAACACTGGTTCTTCCAGACCCACAGCACTCTGTCCCACTGAGTTTGAACACAGCCTCAGAATCCTTCTCAGCACTGGCACCCAGCACATCCTCAGAGTCAGAGCACTTCTTTGGTGACTTCATTTCCTACCACTCTCCCTTTCCATCACTCTGTTTGGCCATACCAGCCTCCTCACTGTCCCTGCCTCAGGGCCTTTGCACTGGCAGTGCCCTCTGTGTGTGTGGGTGGGGAGAAACTGCCAAGAGATATCCACGTAGCTCACTTCCTTCAGACCTCCCAAGATTATTCAGAAGTAGCACAACAACCCTCATCACTCATGGGAATTCCATCTCTAACCTGGTTAGCCATGTGGCCTCAGGGCCATTCAGCTAACCACTGTCTCTAGGATGGGGAGCTTAATTATGCAAGGTACTTCCCAGGGTCATCAAGAGCACTGATTGAGGTAATGTGAGAGTGCGGGGTTCAAATCTTGACTAGGCACAAACATTCTCTCTGTGTGATCTTGGGTAAATCATTTAACTTCTCTGAGCCTTGATTTCTTCTTCTGTAACATGGGGATAATAATAGTCCCTCTCTCACAGAGTTGCTATGAGGGTGAAATACGTTCATACAGGTAGAGTGCTCAGAACAGTGCTTGACATATAGCAAGTGTTCAATAAATGTTAGCTGCCAGTGTAATAATGTATGTTTGTGTTTTTGGTTTTGTTTTTTAATTGCTATCAAACTGTTAGCCTGACTCTAATACTTGCTTCCTGTTACAGTCTGATTCTGCTCAATTCAGTTCAAGGTAATACAGTATAGGAGAGATCACTTTCAGTGGCCTGGCAGACCTGGCTTACACTGTTGGCTCAGCCGCTTTCCAGCTGTGTGAACCTGAGCAGGTAACCGATCTGCCCGAGTCTCAGTTTCTTCATCTGTGGTATGGGGATAATTACTCCTGCTGCACAGAGTCGGTGCGCAGAATCTGAGACCCTGCCCGTCAAGTCCCCCATACATGGCACATGTACTCAATAAGTCGTAGGCCAGACAGAACCAGCCACGTGTCCTCAGCAACCTTGCACTTGGACAGGGAAGCAAACAAACCCCTTTGTGGCTGGCAGGGAGAGGGGGAGGCCTGGGAGCTGGCCTTTCATGTGCCCTGAGATCTCATGGCTGGTCAGAGACGTTGTCAGGCTGGTGATTCTGTGAAGAGCCAGTAATGAGGGTGCAGAACCAGGGAAGTGGAGGAAGTAGAGTGAGGGCAGCTTGACGTGGCTTCTCCAAGTTAGTGCTGGGGCTCACAGGCAGCTGGGTGCATGATGGATGGGGGAGGGGAGAGGGAAGGTAGAGCACCTAGACTTGGTGGTGCTGGGGGCTGAGGGGGATGGAGGCTGGAAGTAAGAGAGGTGGCTTGGCTGACAACCCCAGGAAGGCAGGACTTGCCTTTCTTGTGTAGATGCCAGCACCGACTTCTTCCTCTTACGCAAACACACACCCAGCCCCACGCACTCACCCCCTCTCTTTTTCTCTGTCACACACTACACGTAACCCACTCCTCGGGTTCACCTCATCTTATCTGCCGGGGGGCTGTATTAGTCAGGAGAGGCTAACTACTGCAGCAAATGATGCAAATACAAAAGGTCTCAAACTCATTCTCCCAAGAGTCCTGGGCGGTTTACCGCATTAGCCAGGAGGCCCTCCTCCCATGGAAGGGCACCTGGTTTCCACCACCCCTCGGGTAGGCCTCATTGTCATCTACATGGCCAAACCTGACCACCACACCCAGGGTCCAGCCAGCAAAAGGAGAGGAGAATGGGGCAGGTACCCGCCCACCCCCACCTTTTAAGGCTTGGCCCAGCGGTCACACGTACTGCTGCCACCGCATTCCATTTGCCAGAACCTCCCACCTGGACACCGATAACTGTGCAGGCAGCTGGGGAATGCAGTCTGGAGTGAGCCCACGAGAAGGGGTCAGTGGACCTTGGCGGTCAGCTCACAGGCTTTGCCCCGAGGCCCAGGGGGGTACTATGAGGACCTCCCCAATTCCCATCCCCAGACGCCCCACATGGTAGCTTTAACGGTAGCAGTTAGGAAAGGGCAGGCTTGGTCTGCAAGTGTCTCTGGGAGAAGTCACACCGGGAGTCCCATCAGAAGTGTTAGGGGATCTGTAGGAGCCTCTCGGGGCTGGGGGGTGGGGTGGGAGAGGGCCAGGTCAGTGATTAGCATTGTCTGGAACCAGAACCTTTGTGTACCATGTATATGTGAACACCTATACACACATATGCACACATACACACACAGGCTCACAAATAGCCCCACACCCGGTTCTCAAACGATAGACACGCAGATATGCCCCGACACATTTTTCACACACATGCATACACATCCACCTATACTCCTGAACTCGCACACCCCAACACATATCTACATGCGTGTCCATAAGGGTTATCAGGAGTCCACAGGGTGCTCTTCAAGGATGCAGAAAAACGCCTCTCCCGAAAGTTCTCCTCAGGACCAGCCAGTGTCTGAGAGCGCCGTTAGCCAGCCATCACATTTAACTAAGACTCCCTCACATTTGTATAGGCCTTAACTTTTAGCAAAGTGCTCGTTCATTCACTGCTCAACCATAGGGTAAATATTTACTCAGCAGTGACTGGAGGCCAGATATCATGATTGGCAGGGGAGCCGCAAAGATGAAGAAACAGCCCAGCCTGTGTCCTCCAGGAAGACACGCTTCTCCACAGAGAAGGGCTCTAGCAGAGGGATGCGGGGGCTGCTGTGGGAGCAGAGGGCAGGAGGGTTCTGGGTCGGGTCAGAGGTGACGTGGAGTCAGGCCTTGAAAGTCGAGGTCACCGGGTGGAGAAGGACAGCCCCTCTTTCTAGGAAGAGGGGCTGCTCTATGCGAAGGGGTCAGGTGGTGGATTTGGGGAGTGACGAGTGGTTCGGAGGAGGTAGCAGAGTGCTTCCTACAACTGGAGCTCTACTAGGCCCAGAGGTGCGGCTGCTGACATAAAGTAATCATAGTTTTCTCCCAAAGTGCAAGGAGAAAGTTAAGTTTTCCCTTCCTGTCGGGTGAAGTTTATCTCCTTGTCTCATCCAGGATTCAGGCAAGGAACAAAAAGAGCACTCTAGACCTAAGAGGGAATTCAGTACAGGGGTTAGGTTACAGGTGATGGAATTGCTGAGGGGTCAACCAGGGAACAGCTAGGCATCACAGAGATTAGCTACAGCAGGTGCCACCGCCCACCCCCGCCCAAGGATGGAGGTACATGGAGGAGACGGTATGATCAGAGCCTAAGATCCTAAGGTCTGGCAGGAGCTAGACCCCGCCACCCCCACTGAGCTGGTAGCTGACAGGGGGACACTAGTTGAAGCAGAAAAAAAAGGGAAGAAACACCAGGCTTCTCTCTGCCTCCTCCCACCCATCAGTCTTCTTCCAGAGCCTCCACTGGCCAACTCTACCTGGAAGCAAGAAAGCATAGGAGCCTGGGAAAAGACAAGGGAGGCTGCTATCAGCTGTAGAAATCAGCTGTAGATTTGTTTGCTAGTGTTAAATTGAATGAACAAATGCCAAAAGAATATTAATATGAAAAACAGAAAGAAAGAAAGAAAAACATCTCAGAAGCAGCCATTTACCGCCTGTTTTATTTTTTCCTGGGTAAGTGCTTGGGGTTATAGTTTTAAATTGTACTTGAGAGCATATGAGCTTAATTAAAGTTAACACTTTGGAGCAACTTAAAATAGCAATGCATGTTTCCTGCTAAAAGAGATGTCGCTCATTTATGTGATGGAAAGAAATCTATCAGGATTTCAGGATGAGTCTTTCACAAAGAGGGTTGTGACCTGGTGGTTGTGCCAGATACCATGTTTTGCCTCTCCAGATCCACTCTGCCCTCCTCCCCGCTGCTGTGTGACCTGAAAGGCTGACCAGTGTGCACCCATAAACGCTGGCTTTTGGTTAGGTTCAGCCATGGGGGACAAGTAGCAGAAGACTGGGAGGAGGGAAGAGAGTGAGGCCAGGGTACTGTTTATCTGGTCCTCTCAGCCTGTGTGGTTGCCCCTGGCTGCCTCTGTCCCTAAATTTTCTAGACCAGTATGTCTCAACGGGGGAGATTTATCCCCCAGAGGACATTTGGCAATGTTTGGAGACATTTTTAGTTGTGGCAAATGGTGATGCCACTGGTACCCAGAGGGTAGAGGCCAGGGATGCTGTTAAACATCCTACAGCACACAGGACAGCCCCACAACCAAGACTTATCCAGCCTAAGTGTTAGTAGTGCTGAGGCTGAGGACCCCTGCTCTACATCAGTGCTTCTCAAGCTATTTATGGTGGAGGACAAGCTTTGGTTTTTCCCCACTCCGTTGCAGACCAATGCTTTTGTAAGAATAAAGCAGAAAAGATGATCATGCACTTAGATGTCACAATCAGGGCCAAATAGCCACAAAATTTTCTTAAAGCTTACTCTCAGTTTCTGTGTTGTCTGATCATGGACCAGGAACAAAGAGCTCATGGACAAGCATCCACCTGTGGGCCACACTCAGTAGTGCTGACCTGCATGATTCTCTCTCCTTCCTGAGTCTGGAAACAGCTGGGTCACTGCTAGCCCTGGGTTAGTTCATGTTCTCTTGTGGTTCCCCATCCCCATCCACCTCTTTTTAATGAAACCCTTTGAAGGCAAAGTCTTCTGCTATCCCTCTGTGAGTGTGCTTTCTGTCTCTGAAGGGCCCGACTGATTCCAAGATGTTTTAAGAATGTGGGCAAGGTTGAGGGTGTGTGGGTGGAAGGACAAGAACATGATGGGAAGCCTGGTTTGGGAGCCCAGCTCAGGCACCTGGATGTTCCTTGTGGGTCATGGCTAGCCCTTGAAGAGTGTTTCAGTGGCTGAGGGACACGGCCAGAGTTGTGCTTTACTGCAGCACTCTGGAGGCAATGGTGCTGAGCACAGACTTTAAGGGAGCACATCCGGAGGCAGGGAGGCCGCTTTGGAGGCCGCTGCATCCATCCAAACCAGAGATGGCAGGGCCCAAGCAAAAGCATGTGTGGAGATGGAAGGAGGGAGACATTCAGAAGGTGGAACCTACCAGCCAGAGTACCAGTGGGATGTGGGCATGAATGAAGGGGGTGTCCTAGGCTCCCCAGATCCAAGGGGATCCATGGTTCGTATTGTCAGGAGCATGAGGGGGTGGACAGGACCACATGAGCAGGAGATGAGTTTGGTTCTGTCACTAGAGTCTGAATAGTGCCAATTTCACATGACTTTCTCATGCAGCCCATCCTTTCAGCTGCTTGGGGCTGGGAACAGTCTTACTTATGACTAAGAGTGTGGGCTCTGATTCCCAGTGGATCCAGGTCTGGTCTCAGCTCCACTCCTCAGGGAAAGTGAAAACTGCTTAGCTTCCTCCTTCTCTAAGTGGGGATGATAACAGCCGCTTACTCTGGAGGTTGTCAGAAGGCTAAAAGAGATAAAAGCATGTAAACTTCCTGGCTCGAGATTAGCGCTCAATGAACACTGGTTATTATTGTTATTGGCAAAGGAAAACTTGACCACCAAGGCTGTTTAAGCCAGGTGGCTCAAACACACACACACACACACACACACACACACACTCACTCACTCACTCACTCACTCACTCACTCACTCACTCACTCAAGGCAGAAGAACCAGGAGCTGGAGCTGCTTTCCTGCTCTAAATCCTGGGAAGCAGGCCCTTTCCTCCGGCCCTCTTTCCGAAGGGCCATTTACGGTAGGAGACTGTTCCAAGCCTGACCCTTCATTCCTGGTGCCAGCCTCTTCCCAAGGCTCAGCCTCACCCTGTTACTCCTCCTTTAGCAGCAACCCTGTTGCTGCTTCATCGCACCCGATTTTCCAAGACTCGGGAAGCAAGGGGGCTGGGGAGAGACCAGGCAGGGTCCACACGCAGCTGCTGGAGGAGGACAGACAAACAGGGCAGTGGCTGAGGGGCAGCAGGACACAGTGCTCAGGAGCAGAGGCTCTGGGGCCAGACTGCCTGCTTCAGACCCCAGCTCTACCGCTTACTAGCCCGGCACTCTCGGGCAGGCAGCTACACCTTTCTGTAGCTCTGGTTCTTATGTGCAAATGGAGAGGACAATGATAGTAATGACCTCCCAACAACTGTTGGATTAAATGAGGTTAATCCTCTTGAAGATCCTGGCACAGAGCGAGTCCTCACCGCCGGCTACTCTTCTTTATTATTGCTATTATTATTATCAGTAGTAGTAGCAGCAGAAGCAGCAGGGTCTGCCTCCCTCCCAGGATATGATGGCTAGACATTGAGGTGACTTCTGGACTCGCAGTCCATCTCCTGTGTCCTGGGATTGTGGTGAAGTTTAAATCAATATTGAAAGTGGAAACCCTTGTCACATATCAGGTGCTCGATAAACCAGCGACCCAGCCCCTCCTCCAACAGATACCCTTTTCCACTGCTCACCACGCGGAGCTGGTGGAGCGCGGCGAGTCACAGTGGACAGGGCGGGCTCTGCCATGCTGTGTTTGCTTACCACCTCTGCCTCTCTGCTTCCCATCTGCAGAGTGAGGATCACCAGAGTGGCTGCTTCAGAGTTGCTGTAGGGCTAAGTGAGTTGATAGACACAGGGCACTTAAAACAGAGCCTGGCACGCAGTTACCATGAAGTGTTTGCGCTACTATTGTCACTGTTCTCCTGCCCTTCCAACTCATATCACTAGCCCCAAGGGGGAAGGAAATGAGCCTGTGTAGCACTGGGCTCTGCCCGGCAGCTGCCCCAGCAGAACAGAGGTCCTTCTGGTGGAGGAGCAGGAGCCTCGGTGGGCTCTGAGTGTTGCTCCAGGGAAGGGGGTGGCTGGCTTGCCATGAGCCCGGCAGGGTTTTCACTGAGATAAGGAAAAACATCCATGTTTGTGGAAAAGTATTAGCCCAGACTGTGGATCTAGCAGCTAGTGTTGAAGTCCCAACTGCCCCATCCTCGCAGTCCCAGCTGTGTGACCTCAGGCAAATCACTTAGCCTCTCTGAGCTTGGCCATTCCTCCTCTGTGACACAAGGGCACAGGATTGCCATGATGCTCGGGTGAGGCAGATAGACCTAAGGGGCTGGCCTCAGGGCCCTTGCTGGATCCAGGCCTCCACCTCCTCTTTCTGCCTCTTCTGTCCCATGCACTGTAGCTATAGGCCAGGGATGGGGACAAGGTAAGAGGTCTCTATTTCCTCCTTGTGGCTTTCCTAGCAGCCACGCAGGCCGAGAGTGGCAGGGAGGCAGCAGCCTCCATGGCTGCCCATTGACGGGATGTCAATACCTGCCTGTCAGTCCCAGCCTCCGTGCACAGTTCCCAGGTGGAAGTTTTCAGGCTCCAGAATTTCATATTTGAGATCTCAATTAAGCTGCCTGGCTCTGGGTGTGAGGGGTTGACGGGCACGGATAGCACCCTGGAGTAGTAGGGCCCAGGAGAATGGAGGGCTCTCTGGGAGCGGGGTTGGGTAGGGGGGCGATGGGAAAGGCTGCAGAGAGATGTGGCACCTTCAGGCCGAGGTGAGAGTTTCTGCAGGAGTGTTTGTGGGTGAGCAGGCACTGTCTCCAGGAACACTCACCAGAAGGCATGATACCTGAGCACAGGCCATAGAGATCAGGGTTCACATGACACCTGCATCCAGGCTTCCTGAAGGTCCAGGCAGGAGAGGCCCAGGCTACGGTGGACGGGCCCCAGTCTATCAGACTCTCCCTTAAGGTGGAGGGACCAGTCAAGGCCTCCCCGACCAGAGATAACCCTTTGCCAAGTGTCTTTGGATGGGCCTGGCCTACTATGGCAGTGACAGAGGACCTGGCCCCTCCCTCTGGGAAGCAGCGTTGCGCTCCAGTCTTCACCATTGCGCCATCCTCTCCACCTCCAAGCAACACCCCCTTACTGCCTCCAGTTTTCTTCTGCTAGACACCCATTCTCCCTGCCGAGGCACGAGAAAGCCTTTGGAGATGAGGGTGGGGTTGGCTCCTGAGGACAGGACCTTGTGTGTGACTCGGTATAGCACCAGGCTCGGAGTGGGGCTCAGTCAAAGAGGAGGAATCTCCCAGGACAGAGAAGGGGTGGAACCAGCCTCCACTGGCAGCTGCCAGGGGCCAGGGCTGGCCTGACTCTCACCCACCGCTGCCCAGAGATTATTTGCAGCAGAAGGGAGGGGTGGGGGTTCCCTTTTGTTTAATGTCTGCTTCTTCACACCTTTAATCTCTCTGCCTCCCCGTGTCCCTCCCTCTGCCCCTCCCATGGGTTTCCTTTCTCTTTGCTGAGTCTCTCCCCTTCCTTCTCTTAACCTCCGCTGTCTCCACCCTCAACCCTCCCCTTTCTCACTCCCTTCTTCTGTCATACTCATCTATTTTTCCCACATCTTCTGGGTTGTTCCCACACCTGATCGCCGATGTCTCTTCTCTGTGCACCATTCTCTGACACTTCTATCCCCTGCCCCTGAATCTTTCTTTCTCATTTCCTTTTCTACCCCATCCTGTCTCCCTGTTCTCTTACCTGGGCCCCCTCCTCACATCTCTCTCTGATTCCTTCCTATTTCTGGCTCCCTATTCCTATCACCTGCCTGTCCTTCCGCCGCCCTCCGCCCCCTCCTCCCTGTCTCCTCATCTCTTCCTTTTCCTGTCTTTCTGTCACTCTTTCCTGCTCTGCCTCACTCTCTGTGTCCCTGCATGTCTCTCTCTCCCCCTCTACCTCTCCTGTCTCTGTCACCCTCTCTCTTTTTTCTACTTCTGCCTCTGTCCCCCCACCCCAACCCTACTCCCTCTCCCTCTGCGCCTACCCCCCAGGATGATCCCAGCCTCCAACAAGGCCTTCGTGGTCAACAACCTGGTGTCAGGGACTGGCTACGACCTGTGCGTGCTGGCCATGTGGGACGACACGGCCACGACGCTCACGGCCACCAACATCGTGGGCTGCGCCCAGTTCTTCACCAAGGCTGACTACCCACAGTGCCAGTCGATGCACAGCCAGATCCTGGGCGGCACCATGATCCTGGTCATCGGTGGCATCATTGTGGCCACGCTGCTGGTCTTCATCGTCATCCTCATGGTGCGCTACAAGGTCTGCAACCAGGAGGTCCCCGGGAAGACGGCTGCTGCCGTCAGCAATATGCACTCACAGACCAATGGGGCTCAGCCGCCTGCTCTGGGCAGTGCACATAGTGGGGCCCCCATGCCGGGGCCCCCCAAGGTGGTGGTGCGCAATGAGCTCATGGAGTTCAGTGCCAGCCTGGCCCGAGGCAGCGACTCCTCTTCCTCCAGCTCCCTGGGCATCGGGGAGGCCATGGGGCTGGGACGGGGCCCCTGGAGGCTCCCACCCCCTGCCCCCCGCCCCAAACCCAACCTTGATCGCCTGATGGGGGCCTTTGCCTCTTTGGACCTCAAAAGTCAGAGAAAGGAGGAGCTGCTTGACTCCAGGACTCCAGGCGGGAGAGGGTCTGGGACATCAGCCAGGGGCCACCCCTCGGACCGAGAGCCACTGCTGGGGCCACCCGCGGCCCGGGCCAAAAGCCTCCTTCCCTTGCCCCTGGAGGGTAAGGCCAAACGCAGCCACTCCTTCGACATGGGGGACTTTGCGGCTGCAGCTGCAGCAGCTGGAGGGGTTGCCCCAGGAGGCTACAGCCCTCCTCGGAGGGTCTCAAACATCTGGACAAAGCGCAGCCTCTCTGTCAACGGAATGCTCTTGCCCTTTGAGGAGAGCGACCTGGTGGGAGCCCGGGGAACTTTTGGCAGCTCCGAGTGGGTGATGGAGAGCACGGTGTAGGCCCAGGGCAGTGGGCATCCTGCCTCCCACCCTGCCAGGGTGGAAGAAGGGGAAAGCATCTTCACTGGCAAGTCTTTGTGAAGTCTCCATGGTGATGTTTACATCCAGGGACAGTTCTGTCTCCCTGTCAACGGCCTCCCCCTCCCCCTCCCCCACCACACCACCCACACCACCTTCCTAGGCCCGTCCCCCACCACCCATCGGGGTGTGCTCAGGGAAAGCGGACTCCATCGCTCAAATGTTGGACTGAGCCCTGAGTGTTTGGAAAGGCGGAACTCCTGCCTTTCTAATCACAAATGTAGCCTATAAGCAAGTGGCTTTGGATTGCTGATGGGTCCAGTGTTGTTTTTATTTCTTAGTTTATTTCTTCTACTTCCCAGACTCCTCTTCTGTCACATAGATAATGGAGAGTTTACACAAGAAAGTAGGCTCCCAGCAGCCCAGGTAGTGGGCGATCATTGCCAATTGAGAAGAGTAGGGAATGATTTGGGTTCCACATTTGTTTAGGGGAAGACTGGAGTCCCCCATGCAGACCCCTCATTATTTCCAATATTCTCCACACTTGGGAGGGGTGAGTGACCTCCCCTATACCTGACCCAGCTTCCTTTGCTTCTCAAACATGATGCCCCACACCTCACATCAGCTCAAACCAGAAGGGGAACTTCCAGGACTCCTATGTGTGGGAGAGGGAGAAGAGCTTTATGAGACATAGGGGCATAAGGGATATTAACTTTTGGAATTGCTTTGGAATTTTTGTCTCTTTTGGGGGAAGCTGAGTCAGGAAGTCCCCATGAATGTGTAGGGGACCAAGTGGGTTTCTCTTAAGGAAAGTTGGATTGGGGGGAGGTGGGGCAGAAAGGAGCCCCAGTCACAGAGTCCAAAGCTCTGAGTTTGGGTTCCAGAGCCACCACCGAATAACTGAAGACAGTGGGCAAGACCCTAATTCATAAAATACTGAGATCGTACCAGGTCTCCAACTCCCTCCCCGCTCAAAGGACTAAGTAACTCTTTGTGACTAAATGAACTGTAGGGTTTTGAAACCTGAAGAGGTGTTTGCGATCATCTCATCCTTAACCCTCTCTCTCCTTCCCCACAGAGTCTAAGGGACTTGCCCAAAGTCACACAGTGAGTTAGCAACCATGTGAGGGCAGGGACCAAGGCCGCTTACCTCCTGGTGGTGGTGTGTGAAATCCATTACCCTGTCTTCACCGTGGCTAGGGCGTTTCTGTGCCCAGAGTCTGTCCCTTGTTTGTTCCTGAAGAAGGTGTGGGACACGGAGACATGGAGGATGCCTTCCATGGATGCCATTTATGAAGAGGATGCGTCATGGAAATGACAGGATGGTGATGGGGGAGGGGGACACGGGCTCCTTTCCATCTGGGGATTAACACTCACGTCCCAGACAGTGGAGAGGGGGCAGAGGAGATGTGCCTGGGGAGAAGGACTTCCCCCTGCAGCTCTGTCTCTCCTGGTCTCCGTCTGTTCCAGGTCTCTCCTCACTGCCAACACACTACCTCTCCCTCGGTCTCCCCACCTCATTCTTTCCTCTCCTGAGTCTCCCCTATAGATCCCTAGCCTCTCTCTCTGGTTCTTCTCCCTCCTTCCACTTGCCAACCACACAGCCTACAAAGTGCACAGGTGAGTCCATTTCAGGCTGAAACATTCTGATGGGCTCAGGCCTGGAGCTGAGCTGGTGGCCCCCCACCCCCCACCCCACCCAGCACACACAAGGAGAGGCGGGGAGCTGTCTATGCAGGATTGCCTTCTGGCTCCAGCCCAGGAGCCTCCAAATCCCATCACTTCGTCCTTCCTCCCATCCTCCTCTCTCTCCTCACCTTCCCTCCTCTCCTGTCTTCATTCTTCTTCTTCCAGTGCCTCCCTGTCTTCCCCAGTCCTTTTCTGGTCCTGACCAGGCCATTAACATTCCGGGCCAGTCTCTTCCTGAGACCACAGGCTGACTTTCCAGGCCAGCCCCAGGACCAGAGCACAAGCCATCCGCAGTCCTGGTGGTGCCCTCAGCCTTAGGTGACTTGAAGGGAAATCTCTACTCCTCCGCCTTTCCCTGCTCCTTTTTCCTGCTGCATCTTTCTCACTCAACCTTTCTAAATGTAGCCATTGAGGAAGTGACCCCAAATACCACCTCACTTTTTGCCTTTGGGTTCAGACACTCAGAGGGAATGAGGTGGACGCCGGAAGGGGAGGAACCAACTGTCCTCGTCAGTGGCTCCCAGCTCTGTCGTGACATGATAAGTACTTGCGCTTGTGTTTGTCAGGTTTCTGACTTGGAATTTGGGAAAGCGACATCCCTGTGGGCAGAGTACAAATGCCAATCTTCTCCTTTGCTTAAAAGAAAATGTACAGTAAAATGTACAATTTTAAAAACAGCAACCAACCACACTTCTTGGGGGAGAGAAAAAAAAAGAACATTCCTGTGTCTGTGAATGTCTGCTGTTTATTTCTCTGGAAACACTGTGGTTTTCTGAAGGTGGCTTTGAGGTAGCCTTTTCCTGTACACCTGTGTTTGGTTTGGTACAGCCTGGTGAAAACCTGCTTCCTGCCAAGTTCATGTGCAAGATGGGAGCCTTCTGAGACAAGAGGGAGTGGGGCCACCCTCGGAGAAAAGGTCAGTAGAGGGTCTGGAATGAAGCTCCAGGCTAAGAAGGGATAGTCCGTCCCCAGCTGCCATCTGATACTCCATCCTCTCTCCTTCCAGCCCTGCTTCCTTTTTCCTGGACAATGGTCACCACCACACTTAGCCACTAGGGGCATCCAAGCACCTTCCACCCATTTTGGTTGAGCTCAAGATGGCATTTTTTTCAAAAGGGTCTTTTACTAGGGAACCTGTACCACAAACCGAAGCACAAACGCATGGTAGAGAAACAAATGAGCTTCTGGAACACAGCTTCTCAACCCTATCTTCCTCTAATGTCTCGATCAGAACTGTCCAAGAGGAATAAAGTGTGAGTCACACTGTAATTTTAAATTTTCTAGTAGCCTATTAAAGCAAGTATAAAGAAACAGATGAAATTAATTCAATAGTATATTTTATTTAACCCAACAAATCAAAAATATTTTCATTTAAATGTATAGTCACTATGAAATACTAGTAAGACATTGTACCTTTTTTTGGTACAAAGTTTGGAAATCTGATGTTCTGTCAATCTCAGTTCAGATGAGCCGCCTTTAAAATGCTTGGGAACCACCTGGTATCAGTGCGGCTCCACACGCACAACCACAGACTTGCAAGCACAGCTTTTGGAAGGGGAAGGAAGCTAACAGTTACTGAGCACCTACCGTTCCGGTCCATGCATTTCTCACTGAATCCTCACTGCAGCCTCTCGAGGTAAATATTATTATTCATTTTACAAATGAAGGGGCTGAGGCTCAGAGGGGTTAAGAATCTGTTCAAGGTCACACAGTAAGCCTGGCTGCAAAGCTTTAGCTCTTCCCGTGACGTCACACTGCCTCCCCTATCCTTTCTTCCTCCCTTCAACTCATTCGTTACAGATTATATTTTATACTGACGAAAGTACTCAAATTCATAGCTTGATCTGGAAGACCTTGGTTTGGCCTCAAGGCCTGCTAAAATTTTCAGAGTGTTGATTCCAGGCACTTAGTTAAGTGGTTTCTCCTGACCTCACATTAGCCTTTCTGGCCCTTCTTGGCTTCCCCCACCCTGGCCAGGAAAATTCCCGCAAGCTTCAGAGGGTCCTGCCCAGACTACCCCTGTGATCGTCCCTTCTCCTGGCTTGGTGGCCTCTAGGGGGTCTCTTGTTTAATTGCTTTCTACTTCCAGCCTCATTTGGTCCCCTCTGCCCTGAAAGTCTGTAACTTTGTCCCCTTAAGACAGAAAACCTCACAGCAGCTCACTCCAGTGACCAAACCCATCTTCCCACCTTCTCCTACCAGGATAGGTTCTTGCCCATTTGGATGCTCTTTCCTGACAGAAGCCTTTAGCTCTCTGACTCTTACAGAAGAGAGGTGGCTGATACACTCTGAGCCTGGCTGAATTATTAAGCTTTCTGGCAAGAGTTCAACCCCCTCTCCCCAAATTCTTGATAATGACATGTCCCTCAGAGTCCCCTCAAAAGAGATTTTTCATTTTGCCATGATTACAGTGTTGAAATCCCAAGAGAACTTAGAGTCACTTTTTTTTTTAAGGGCTATCATTTCTAATCAGGTAACAGAAAGGTCACTGTCTCAAACGTCCCCCTTCCCAAATGGGTAGTAGCTTTGCTCCCAGAGTCTGTGGATATCGATTTTTTCCTAAGTACCGTCTGAGTACTTCTGTGTCTTCTGTTTTCTGTTCTCAGTGTGTCTTCGGTAAAGGTCTCAGGGTTTCAGCAAACTGGGTGGGGCTTCCTCTGTTCTTAGAAATGTGGGGGTTTCTGCAAACTGCTGCTGGTAAAATAGACACTTACTTAGAGGAAAAGACTGTTGGTAGGCAGCCGTCAAAACCTGAACACACAGTTTTCAATATCACACCTACATTTCCAAACCCAGCAACGTTCCATGCAATGCAGTTGACAGCAGGAAAGGTAAGTTGTGACAAGAAGGCGTCTCACAGGTGAACACCTGAGGGTTCTACCTTTGCGTAATAGAATCAGACCCATCCACGCTGCTCTCCAAACATCTCAAAGGAACACTGCCCCATTCTCAGTTTAAAAATATCTATTTGTGCTTTCAGCCTTTAAACCAAAGATCTTAGTTCCTCCCCTTCCGTAATCTCATTTCAGGTTCCCCAACTCACAGCCAGTGAATGTTTACAAGGCTCATAGGTTTCCCTTCCTTGCAGTCTCTAACAGAGGGAAATTGATGTGCTTCCCAACAGACCAAAGAGGGGAGCTGACACCTCTCCACCTATCCTGTGATCCCCATCGCAGCTATTTGGCCTCTTCTGACAGGTGCAACAATCTTGCCCCATGTCCTCATCTGGGACACGTTTGGCATCTTTCTTCTGCTTCCTGACCCTGGGGAAATGGGCACAGACTGCAGGCTCTTGCCTGGTTATTTTCCTGTTCTTGTTAGGATAACTGATCTTCTGGTCCCTGTAGCCAACAGTCGAATGTACTCCTAGTGAATCGGAGGCAGCTTTCTCTCCACCATGTGCTGGAGTCTCTCCAGGGCCGAGGCAAAAAGCTCTCATGGTCTACTCCCTTCCTGAGATGTCAGTGCATCCTGCAGCTACCCACTTTGTTCCTTACTGAAGAGGGGGTGAATCTGGAATTCCATCCATCTCTAGGGGATCCCTAAACTCATCTGGTCCACAGCCAGTCAGCCTACTGACCAGCCCCCCACAGCCCTGGGCCCCTCTGCCCAGACTGCTCATCTGGCTCAGGGATGCTGAGCACTCCACCTCTCTCTCTGCTACCTCCTCTGGAACACGTGTTCATCAGTGCTTCCTGGCACAGCCAGCAGCAACTCTAGCTAGCATCTGTATACTTTGCAATGGTGAGTTTTCTTTCCTTTGAATCCCCAATGCTATATTCAAGATGTCCCCTCTTCCCCAAACCGCAGTTAACTCTGTTAGCTTAACTTTCCTGAGACTGTTCGCACTTTCTCATGACAAAAAAACTCAGAGCCCCATACCTGTCCCCTCCATTACTGACTTGGAATGTCCTGGTAACAAGCAAGTATCTTGCTCACCATTTGAGACCAAATACACAAAGAAGAGATTTAAGTCCTCAGTTACACCCAGTAATCTTGACTGCTCCCCTCCTGGGGTCTCTGTTGTATTCTTCCCACACATTCCTTCGGCGATCTCTGAAGGATACAATTCTGCCTGTCTACCCAGGATGGGCTGGTTGCCTGACCTACCTGGACTAATTATGAGAAAGTTCTTATCCCTTCATTAGGCTCACACAAAGTTGGCATTTTCCAAGTGGATGATGAGCTGTAAAATTAAATTGATAACAGCTGACATTCATTGAGTTTCTTATGTGCCACAGAAGCACTGTTCTCAGAGCTTGCTATAGATGGTCTCAATTTATCATCAGAAGAATTCAATGAAGTGGGTATTATTATTATCCCCACCAGGGAAGCTAAGGTAGAGAGGGGTTAAATAACTTGCCCAAGGTCATACAGCTACTGAGCGGCAAAGCTGGGTAAAACACTCAATAAATAAATTGATTTACACTGAAGTTACTTAAGAACTGCAGAGGTCATTAGAAATGCAGAGCTTTCTGGGTTTCATGTCAAAGGCCTGAATCCTGGCATGTGGACCCTGATTTTGAGAAAACAGAGTCCAGCAGAAAAAGTGAGAGAGGTGAAGAAATTGGTGCTGCGTGCAATTCAGCATGCATTGCTGACCTACTGTGTGCCCTGCACTGTGCCTGGTACCGAGAGAAACCAAACTAAGAGTGAAGGACACTGGGTGTGCTCTGGAGGCCATTTACACACTTCCCTGAGGGGCAGGGACACAAGCTGGTTTCTAGATCTCTGGATTTACAAAGATGGCCTGTTTTCACTCATTTTAAGGTAACTTACAGCTCTGGGGAACCCACCATTTAGGAGGAGACAGATGGATGGATAGATTGGCCACAAACCCAGGGTGGCACCTCTAGTTGGAAGAATTCACTAGATTTTAGGTTCCATAGGGACCGGCATGGCAAAGTGACTGGCTTTGGGTCCAACGGGCCCAGTCAGGACTGGAATCCCGTACTGGACAAGCAGGGGCAGAAGGAGGCAACTCCAGCTGTCCCAGGAGCTTCTGAGCTGGGTGAGACGGGGGATGAGACCCCAAAGCAGGCCTGAAAGAGGGCAGGAAGGGCAATTGCAAAGAACTGGAGGGTCCTGAGTAGCCCAAGGCAGGTGCAGTTGCTCCTGGGGAGGGGCCATCCGGTGGAAGGAGCTGGATTCAGAGTCTGTTTCTCGGCCTCAGTGTCCTTTCCTGTAGAGGATCAATGGTAAGTATAGACTTTGATAAGCATGCCTGAGGAGCACCATTTAGTTACACAGATCACACATCGGATTGGAAAAGGCAGAATGATAACAGTCATTTTTATTAATGATATGCATCATTGAAAACATTATTATAAATTACAGCATATTAGTGATAATATTAGGTAGCTCAGGTGCATAGAATCTCAGGGCTCACAAAGCTATTAGAGGTCATTCACTCCAGCCTCCCTCGATGGGTATTAGAATCCCCTGTTCAATACCCATGAAAACTGTTATTAATCTTATTACAGGCAAGAGTGTGCATGATGAATTTCAGAATTCACCCCAGGCAGAGAGTGGCTCCCTGTATTCCAGGCAGACCAATGCCTGATGGTTACAGCTCCAGATTCCTGGAGGGCCCCGGGCAGAACCATCATTCCTCCCTTCACGAGAAATCCAGAGCCCAGACAGAAAGCTCTCAGAGACTGATACACACAAACAGTGCTAGGAAACTAGCTATACAGCCAGGGCCCTGGCTGGGAATACCTCAGGGGTGGGGGTGCTGTTCCCTTTCTGAATCACCCCTGGTCTTCACGATGCCAAGAGAAGGAAGGAGGCAGGAGAGGGGTGGAAAGCACATGGGAGCTTCTGCAGCCCCTGATGCTCCTTTATGTTCTGAGCCCCACAGCAGCTAGCAGGACCCAAAAGATCTTATTCCAGATTCCCCAGTCCCTGCTCCCTCTTCACTCTTGTCCCCGGTGTGGTATAATGGCCAAAATTTAACAACCAGAGCTCTGGAATGACACCAATGCTGAAACTAAAAACCTCCCATTGGCTTTTCTTTATTCCTATGGGTTAACAGACTTCTTCCCTTCTAGGGTTTTAAATACTCATGGGAAGACTCTACCTTCCAGGTAAATCACCCAGGGAGAGGCAGGCTGTTCAGAGGATGTAGAGGGACATAGAGTGGGCTTGAGTCAGGCAGTGAGCACTTTCCAAGGGTGGTGGGATGAGCCCGGCAGCCCCCTGACCAGTGCTCTCTACCTCCCCTTAGCATCCCGGTCTCCTCCAGCTCAAACAACTTCCAGCTGCTTGAGGTGGGAAGATAAAAACTGGCTCCCAGTTTGGTCTTTACTTCTGAATCATCACATTAGTCCCAACTTCAAGAAAGAATGTTAAGAGAAATATTTCAGTCCATCTGGAGGTCAGAGGGGTTTGGCTGCAGTGTGCATAGCTGGATAGGCCCCTTGGGTAGAGTTGATAGTTCACACGCTTCAAGGGGAGCAGCAGGACACGTTGCTGGGGACAGGTGACCTGTGAACATGAAGAGCTCCGTTTCCTTGTTGACAGTAAGTGGGGATGACTGTGGGTCCGCCCAGAGGTCTGGGAGGAGGTGGGGAGGACCGTGACAGCAAACAAGTAAAGGGGCCCAATTCTCCCTTGATCTTTACACTTTTAAGCGTTCTGATGAGATCCTTCCTTCTGAGGAATCCTGCAAACAGCTTTAGGTTCATTCAGCCCTGACCTGTTAGGGAAGCAGAGGCTGTGACTTTTCTTGAGACTTTTCTCTTGAGCTCTATGGCCTTCCATCCTCTCTGAGGTTTATGGAGAGTAGGGGTCTGTTCCAGGCATGAGGAAACAGCATCCTCTTGCCTGAGCTCCCCAGCACCTTTGGTTTGGGTAGAAAACAAAATGGAGGGAGCCCAGGTAAGGGGATCTGATTCCAGGGGTGGTCAGCCAAGGTTCCTTCCCTGTTTCCAGCCTTATCTGCAGAATGGTGGTGGATGCACCATAACTGGAGACATTTGAGGTACAAAGTCAGCAGTGGAGTTAGAGAAACTGCAAAACATCTCACTATTACAAATAAATTCTTTCACGTGGATGATCATTCCTTCCATTCCTCACTTAAGATCTCCAATTTATACATTTATTGCTTTCCCCATTTTATAGATTTTCCAGACTGATGATGAAAATTGTCTGTTTTTTGCCAAGTTCTTACAGAGCTTATGAAGCAGAAGTGGGTCTCAAACTTTAAATCTTCTGATCCCACAACTGGGGGTTCCTTCACCCCACACCCCCAGCAGTCAGCCATCACAGTGAGGTTTGGATGCCACACAGGAAAGAAGGCAGCCAGAGGCAGGAAAGACCAGAGCCACACCAGCAGGTCTTGAAGAGGTGGACAAAGGCTTTGGAGCCTGGAGGGTTGAGAGATAGGGTGGAGAAGGGCAGCTCTGCCAGGAATTCCCTGTGGACTGGAGGCTCTCTCAGCCCTCTGGGGCCAGTCCAGCTCGGACAGACATCAGAAACCATCATCCCCTGAGGGCTAAGCAAGAAAGAAGGTGAGAGGGGTACCGGCAAGGATGAGTAAGGAAGGGGCGAGGGGCAGAATCAGAGGAGCAGCTGCGAGGACACAGCTGTGCAGGTCCAAGGTGTGGATCCAGCTCACCCACTGTCCACATCTAGAAGAGGGGAAGGAGCAGAGGATGGGGGCGGAGCTGCACATGGAGTGTCCTCATCGGCCCTCTACCTAGTGACGCCAGGAGGCCAGCAGGACCCGCCCAGAGTTGTCGTTTTCAGGATATGAGGGTTTGTGCCGTTTGCTTTGAGGCTCTGGTTAAAAACTAGTCTGGCAAAGACTCTTGATCCCATGTAGCAAGAGAAACATGTTGGAAAATCATGGCTATGTCTACATCTTCATTTCAAGGTCTGGTGAGGGAAGAAAGAGTTGGCTTCTCCATGAATGCTGGAGGCATTGGGGCACAGCCCCACCATCAGATCCCCTTGTCTCAGGTCTCCACTAGGGGCTGGCTGGAGACTAAATGAGTGGAGGATGAGGAAAGGTGATGAGCCCCAAACCTTACAGATTTTTCCAGGTGCACTGACCTGCCAGATCCTGTCTCTGGGAGGAGGGCTGTTGCACAGAAAGGTCTTTCAAAAGTTTTATGGAATTTGGGTTGGCTGTGAACCAGCTAGGGGAGGATGGACTCAGGACTCTTCCCTTTAGGCTGTAAGCACCATAAATAGGAAAACTCTTGACAGGATACAAGCAACTGTCCAAGCAGGAAAGAGGGGACTAGCGTTATTTACCAAATAGTATGATAAGCATCTCATATCTTTCATGTGTTATTCCTCATAATCCTCACCTATCCTGGTGATGCAGGGTTTAGATCATGCATTTTCTCCCTGAGAAAACTGAGACCCAGAGACATGACTTGCTACGGGGTCATATAATTAGGGGGAGGGCTGGATAATCTGGTAACTGGAGTTGCCCCAAAACCTATGGAACAGCAAAGAACATTAGAATTTCAGCAAATTTTCCGGAAGGTATCATCACATGTGAGCAATGAGGGTTGAGAGTGAATATAACATTAAAAAGCAGAGGACATAGAGAAATGCACTGAGCAAACAGTGACTTCTCTGTGCCAGTCCCGGTGCCTCCTAAGAGTCCTTAAACTTTATCCTAACAAAGTAAGCATTAAATAATCCCCAGATCCCTGGGGGTTTTTTTTGTTTGTTTTTGCTTTCTGTAGTGTGAGGGTCCGAGAGAGGGGAGGAGTACTATAGCCACAAGGCAAGTGCACTGCATACCCTCTCCCTCAAGGAAGTTGGGTCTTTTGCCCATTTCAGTATCCTCATCTGTAAAATGGCCACAGTGTCTCTCTACTGCCAAGGAGTACTGGGTTTGTTAATCACAGAGCTCTATATAGCTACAAATAACCCATCAGACTTGAGAAGTCACCAATTCATGATTAATGACATGGATCAATGACAACATTGTTATAAATTGTAAGACATTAATGATTATTAAATGCATATCAGGCCCACAGCCTCAGAGCTGGGGAGATCAGAGGTCTCCAAATCAGCTCTCCTCCACACATCAATATCCCTTCCAGACAGTATTATTCTGATTAAAAATAATTCAATAGTTCAATTCATAAGTCCTCCAAGAAGAGAACAGATGAAGAACACATGAACCATGCCCTGTGCTTCAGTGAGCTCCAGGTTTGTACAGACTCCACCATTCCTGCTCCTCAGAAGACAATTTGCAGAACACTCTGTGGTCACCACTGGGGTAGAAAAACACAGAAGCAGGGCCCCACATGGGGAGTCTTAGGGATGTCTGTTCTCTTGCCAAGTCAGCTCTGGTCTCCATGGCACACAGGGAAACAGGAAGGGGAGAGGGAACAGGGGCATCAGGCAACCTCTGAGGTCCCAATAAGTGGATGTTTCCTGTTCCAGGACTTTCACTCCCAATTGTGAGATTCAGGAAAGTTGCCCCGACTTCCCAGGGACACAGCATAAGCCAATGATGGGATACCCATACCCTCCCATTCCCACTCTAATGAGGACAACAACCCCCTCCCACCAGCCATTTGTTCCTGTACAATTCTTCCTTTATCCTCAATCAAGGATTAAAAGAACAAAGTTATAAAAATAGTAACTAATAAAATCCCGGGACCTCAATATGAATCACTATTTACCAGCTCCTACATCTTTCCGCATAACCTAACATTCTGGTGGATAAATTTGTTCCTTTAGTTCCTGCCTTATTACAATGCAAATACTCAGAAAACTCTTCCAGGTGTCTAGTAAACCAGCTGGTGCCAGGTCCCTAGCCGAGACGGTGATGAGTTTTATTCAAAGTGGGGAGGTAGGAGGACCAGGAGCACCCCTTATAACAGCCTTCCCACCTGCCCCTCTTTGCCCATTTTCCTGTGGCACAAACACCATCCACCTGGTTTTGGTGGGGAGAATAAAAGGGATCCAACTTTACCTGAGTCTTTACCCCTGATTCAGCATGCCAATCACAAGCCCCAGCAGCCAAGAAGGACATGAAGCCTTTATTAAGATTTTCCACTTGCCCTGTGGTCTGAGAGGCTTTATGGGTGCCTGGGTGACTGGCCAGGCCCCTTGAGCCCCCCAGGCCTCCCTCGTTGAATGGCAGATTCGAGGAACAAGATAATGCACAAAAGAGGGAGAATATACCCCTGTGAAGAGCCAAGTTTCCATGTTGATGGTAAATGGGAAAGCCTTTGGGTCAGAGCAGAGCTCTGGGACAAAAAGGGAAAAGAAGAGTGATGAAGGGAAGGGCCCTAGCCCAACCCCCTCCATCAAGGGTCATGTGAACCTTGACCTTGGAAAGAACCCTAACCCTTGAAGGCTTGGTTTTCTCCTGCAGCTTGAAATTCAAATCTCATTCCTGAAGGTAGAGTACAGAATATCTGGAAGGGTAAGGGTGTGGGCAGTGCAGGGAACAAAAGTCCCAGGTCCTCCAAGCAGTTCCTTTACCAGATAGCTAATGCCACAGCAGAGGCAGGGAAGGAGGGAGCCCAGAGAAGGTCCACCGGAGACTCCTGAAGGGTGCTTCCTAGTTCCTAGAAGATGGTGGTGTGGACAAAGGGCCTGACTCCATGCTCTTTGCTATGCCTTGACCGATGGACCCATCCTGTGGAGGTAAAAAGGAAATCAGGTGAAATTTAGTGCATAGAGAGGCTGGGTGGTGGGGAGTGGGAAGAACAAAGTTAACATTACAATAAGCAAGTCTTAGCACATCTGTTTTCAAGAGACACTCCCGTAATCACTTCCATTCTCACCAAGACTCTGAATTATCATTTTTATTTTGTCACTTCCCAGGTGAGAGGACATACTTACGACGGGGTTATTGTGTTTTCCACGATCACACAGAGCTTACACGGAAGTCCTTGGACTTGAGAATAAGATCCCTGGCCCCAAGCCTCTAGTTCACCAATCACAGCAGGAAGGGAGGTGAGAAACGGAACCAAAAAGCCAGGAAAAATACCCTCAAACCCTGGGTAAGAGGCCGACAGGGCGCACATTGTTGGTTTTGGGATGGGAGGGCAGCTCCGCCAGGCAGGTTGTTCTCCGAGTCCCAGGTTCCTTCCCGGCATTCAGGGGGCTCTCCTCCTTAGGATGGGAGAGTGGACTCCTTCTGCTAGAGAGAAAACACAAAGGTACAGGGAGAAATGTGCGGGTGAGGCCCGAAGTAAGAGGGAAGCGGCTCGGGAGGGGCTTCGGGGCCCTATCAACCACTGCCCGTTTCCCGTCTCCTGGCTGGACAGGAGCGCCAGGCCCCGAGTAGGCCAGGGCAGTGGCCCTGAGAGACCCTCCGGCCGCAGTATCTGCAACCGACCTAGGGTGAGGGAAAGGGTGCCCAGTTCTTCACAGCCTGGGCCTCGAGGGTTTTCCTGCATCCTTACAGCAGTTCTGATCCTCCTGGACCGGGGACCCTCATTAGGCTGTTCCTTAACTAAGTCTGCGTCCGGCCATCTGGGAGAAAATAAGCAACTGTGCTCCGCGAAATTAACGGCTCCCAGCAGCTTGGCCTCCAGCCGTTGGCCACGCCCACCACCCTCACCCTCCTGCCAGGCCTCCTCCAATCAGAGGCCCTCCTCCCTCCGCCCCGCCTTAACGGTGTGTATAGGGGAGGGGTAGGCGGGAGGGCTGTGCGCTTTCCAGAACGGTCCACAGTTTCTGACTGGTCCTAGACCAGACTTCCCAGACAGGAGTCGGGGAAGAGGACCCCTGGACTCCGTGGAGTTTGGAGGCTTCCGGGGAACCTCTCAGTCTCGAATGGCCCAAGCACTGTGGGTAGGTGTTGGAGTGGGGGTGGGGGAAGTGTGGGAGGGGACGATGAGTCCCCGGGCCTTCCAGAATGTACGTAGGCCACAGCATGGCGTCCGAGGGCAGTGGCTCTGGCTTTGTATTTAGCAGACCATCGAATCACATCGATAATGTGATACCTGTGATCCGGAGGCACCACTCAGAAGGCACTTGGCCTGAGGCCTCATAAGAGTTAGGGGCAGAGCTGCAATTCAGACCCTCCTAATGACAATTTCTGACCTTTTCCCACCACCCGGAGGCCTCTCACTATAAAGAAAATTTTAACCAGCCTCAGGCAGCTCTTGGGGACCCAGACTCATATAGGAGACAGGAGGGTTTGCCCTGATCCCCTGCTTCTGTGTGCTCCTGCTGCAGGGCTTTGAGGACCCCGGTTCTCACTCAGAGCCTAGGCATCCAGGATCCACCAATGGGAAAAGGTTGCTGAGCAGATGAGGATGCCTCTGACCAATGAGAAGAGAAAAACGTCTCAGAGGCTAATGGGAGGAGACCCATGTGTTAATGTTTATTGGGCGCTTTTGAAAGACTCAGTCCTGAAAAGTTCAAAAGCCATCATTATATTTGAGCATCCCATATTACTTATTTAAAAACTGAAATAGAATTCACATAACAAAGCTCACCTTTTTAACCATTATAAAATGTACAATTCAGTGGCTTTTAGGGCATTCACAATGTTATGCAACCATTACCGCTATTTAATTCCAGAACATTTTATCACCTCTCTCCCAAAGGAGACCCATACACATTAAGCAGTTACTTCCCATTTTCCACTCCCCTTAGCTCCTGGCAACCACTAATCAGCTTTCTGTTTTGTTGGATTTGCCTATTCTAGATGTTTTATGTAAATAGAGTCGCACAATATATAACCTTTTGTGTCTGGCTTCTTTTACTTTTCATAATGTTTTCAGGGTTTATCCGTGTTGTAGCATGTATTGGTACTCCATTCTTTTCAAGGCTAAATGTTCCATTGCTCAGATATACCGTATCTCATTTACTCATTCATGGTGATGGACATTTGGATTGTTTCCACCTTTTGGTTATGAGTAATTCTGCTATAAACTTTTGTGTATACATGTTTTTTGTTTGAACGTATGTTTTCAGTTCTCTTGGCTATATACCTAGGAGTAGAATTGCTGGGTCATATGATAATTCTATGTTTAACTTTCCGAGGGAATGCCAGCATACAGTTGATGAACCATTTTACATTCCTACCAGCAATATATGAGGGTTCCACTTTCTCCACATCCTCATCAACATTTATTTTCATTAAAAAAAAAATATATATATAGCCATCCTAGTAGGTATGAAGTACTATCTCATTGTGGTTTTTATTTGCGTTTCTCTTGCTGTTTGTTTCGTGACTTTTCTGACCTTGTTTTGTAAGGTTTGTATCCTTTAACATGTGTGGTCATTAAAGTCTGTTCTGTTAGATTATTGGTCAGTTAGTGGTTCATAAGGGCATAAGAAATTTCCCTGAAAGAAAAAATATCTCCCAGTCTTGCAGATGGAGTGTGTTTGTGTGCGTGTGTGTGTGTGTGCGTGTGTGCGTGTGTGTGTGTTGGGATGTGCATTCAACACTCAGCCAGTCTACATTTCTGCCTACACCTTCACTTCTTCTACAGAGCCTGAAAATCAGCCAGAGGTAAGAGCATAGGGCCTTCTCAGGTCTTTTCTAAGCATGTTCTCAGCCCTGAGTATGTGCATGGCCTTCTAGATTCCCAGAAATGTGTGGCAAATTTTTATAATCCTTATTTATCAAAGCATCTCATTCCCCAGCCTTTCCTCCCAAACCTTTAGGTTAGTCTGTTAGTTTCCTCAGCTGTTATTCCTTGTCTCAGGAAGCAGCACCTAATACATTTGCCTTTAAAAGTTTTGAACCAGTTTTCCCTGGGTAGCTGCCTCAACCCTGGGAATATTCTGAGTTAGGTGAAGCAAGGCAAGCCATTTGAGGCAGGTCTTCAAGGAACCACAAGACAGGTCAAAACAAAAATCACGTTTGTTTGAGAATAAGGTCTATTCTGTTCCCTCTGGTCCCAGGTACATACTGGGAATGCCAGCTGTTGTCTTCAGGACGCTGCCAAGCTGAGAAGGGGACATGGGATCAGGGTAAGTTAAAATGTCACAAAGCTCTCTTATCTAGACAACTGTTTTTTCTTGATTAATCATTTCTCTGCTTGAGTTAAGATTTTGGTTAGATTCCAGAGTTCTGAAAAAGCTGATTCTCACACTGTTTGCCAGTTAATTCATTGCTTTTGTGGAGAACAAACTTTTGGAGTTTCTACTCCACAATTTTTGCTTTTGTCACCTCCCCATATCCCTCTGAAGTCAGTACATATTAGGAGCTAAGTTCCTGAGAAGTTCAGTGTTCAAGGAACTCCTAAGAGCAAAGATGTGGCCCATCTGAAACTTGAGAGTGTCATTTCCTCCACATTCTCACCAACACATAACATAATCAGTTTTTAAATTCTAGCCATTGTAGAGTATGTGTAGTAGAGTTTCATTGTGGCTTTAATTTGCATTTCTCTAATGACTACTGATTTGAGTATCTTCGTGTGCTTATTTGCCATCTATCTTCTTTGGTGGAATGCCTCTTCAAATAGTTTGCCCTCTTCTTATAGATTTGTATGGTTTATTTTTACTAAGTTTTGAGAGTTTTTATATATTCTGTATTTAAGTCCTTTGTCAGAAATGTGATTCACAAATATTTTATCCCAGCCTGTAGCTTGTGTGATGCTATTTGTAGGTTTTCCAAAGATATTCTTTATCAGGTTCGGGAGGTTCCCTTCCATCCTTACTTTGCTTAGAATTTTTTATCAGGAATGGATATTCATTTTTTTAGAAATGATTTTTCAGAATCCATAGACAGGATCATATAACTTTTACTTTTTGGTTTCTTAATATGGTAAATTATGTTGATTGATTATTTTAAATGTTAAACCAACATTGAATTCTTGGAATAAATCCCACTTGGTCATGACATATTATTCTTTTACTATTTTGTTGAATTTTATTTGCTAATATTTCATTAAGAATTTTTATATCTATGTTTATGACAGATATTAGTCTTTAGTTTTATTTTCTTATGATGTCCTTGCCTGATTTTGTTATCAGGGTTATGCCTAACTTATAAAATGAGTTGGGGAATATTTCCTTCTTTTTAATTTTCTGGAAAAGTTGATGTTAAATGGGTATTATTTCCTCCCTGAATGTCTATAAGGTTCATCAGTGAAGCCACCTGGGTCCAAAGGATTTTTGTTTGAAGGTTTCTAACTACATGTTAAAATTTAAAGATAGACAGAACTAGTCAAGTTATCTATTTCTTCTTGCATAAGTTTTGGGAGTTTGTGTCTTTTAATAAGTTTGCCCATTTCATTAAGTTGTCAAACTTAATAGCCTGCTATTATCTTTTTATTATCCATAAAATCTGTAATAATGCACTTCTGTTATTTTTGATTTTTGATATTAATAATTTGTGTTTTGTCTATTTTTTCCTCGTTAGGCTAGCTGGGAGTTTTTTGATTTGAGACTGTTCTTTTCTGATATGGATGCCTAGTGCTATAAATTTCCCTTTGGATAATGTTTTAGCAGCATCCCACAAATTTTGATAATTTTTTGCTTTCATTTTCATTCAGTTATCCTATTTCCTTTGTCTATTAATGCTAACATTTGTGTCCAGTTCTAGTTGGTTTTAATTAATTGACTTTCCTCTTCATTATGGGTTATATTTTCCTGCCTCTTCGCATGCCAGGTTAATTTTTTTATGAGATATCAGACGTTGGGAATCTCAATTTACTAGATTTTGGCTATTTTTGTATACCTATAAATATTCCTGGGCTTTGTTCTGGAATGCAGTTAAGTTACTTGGAAGCAGTTCAGTCTTTGCTTTAAAAATTTCTCAGAGCAGCGTTTAGTCTAGGGTTAATTATTCCCTGTTTTTGAAGCAAGATCATTCTGAGTACTCTGTATACTTCTACATGAATTATGAGGTTTTCCAGTTCAAATAGCTGGAGCAGACACTGCTCTTGATTCTGTGAGAGTATCTGGCAGTCTTTCCTTTTATCCTTTGAGGAGGTTCTTTCCATGGCTTTGGGTAGTACTATGGTCTCAATATTTGTGTTCTCCCCAAATTCATATGTTGAAATCCTAGCCCCCAAAAGTAATGGTATTAGTAGGTGGGGCACTTGGGAGGGGCTTTAAGTCATGAGGATGGAACTCTCATGAATGAGATTAGTGCCTTTTAAGAGAGGCTCCAGAGAGCTTCCTAGCCACTTCCACCTTATGAAGGTACAGTGAGAAGTCTGAGAGCAGAGGAGGTCTCCCCCTGGACTGTGCAGGCATCCAGATCCAGAACCGTGAGAAATAAACTTCTGTTGTCAGAAGCTTCCCAGTCTTTGATATTTTTTATAGCTGCCTGAATGGATTAAGACATTAGTTAGTTTCTTCATGTATGTTCTGACCAGCATTCAGTTGAATACTTGAGGGGGACCCTCTGGAGCTCTCCTCTCTCCGGTCCTCTGTCCTATGAACTCTGTCTACCTTGGTCTCCTCAGACTCTCAGCTTCTCAAATCAGGGAGTCCATGGGGCTCTGCCTTGCCTCGCCCTCCCTGCACTGGGGCCTCGAAGCTCTCTCCAGGGCCTCAGCTGATGCAATGGTAGAGCTCATCTCATTTGTTTTCCAACTCTTCAGGATCACTGTCCTTCGTGGTTTGAAGTCTAGTCTCTTGAAAACCATTGTTTCATATCTTTTGTTCAGATTTTTTTGTTTTAGGTGGCAGGCAGAGTGAAGTCTGTCTTTTCCTCCATCTTTGAAAGGGCATTTAAAATGTTTTCTTTTTATTTCCACTTTTACTGCACTGAGATCAGAGAATTCTGTTTGTAATATTCCTACTATGGAACCTACTTATATTTCCTTTGTGATATAATATATAATCATTTTCAATGAATGTTTCATGTCTGCTGGAGAAGAAAGTATATTTTTTATTAAAGGGTGCAGCATTTAATACATATTTATGAAATCTAATTTATGATTCATGTTAGTTAAGTCTTCCCTGTTCATACTTATTTTTTGTTCATGTGCCCTTCTCATCCTGAGAGTGGTGTGTAAAACTATCCTATCATTATTGTTCCATCTATTTCTCTTTGTATTGCTATAATTTCTATTTTATAAATAGATGGTTTCTGTCTAATCTGGTGCATAGATAGTAATAACTCATCAATTTTATTGTATTGTAGATTGTGGCTTTTTACATTATAATATGTTTTTATTTGTCTTTTTTTTTTTTTTTTGCCTACATTCTGCATTTTCTAATACTAGGCTTACCCTTGTTTTAGAGTTGTTCTATTTAGCTGGCATAACTTTTCCCATTCTCTTTCAATTTTTTAGCCTTTGAATCACTTTGTTTCAAATGTTTCTCCTATTTATGGAAGAGATCAGAGTTTTCCTTTGTAAGATATTTTAAAAATATATATCTTGTATTAGGCAAGTTAATCTCCTTTACATTTATTGATATGACTAATACATGGGTGTCAGTTCTTTGTAACATTTTATATTATAATTAATCTATGTATTATGTTATGTTTACTTTGTTTCTATATATGGCTCCTTTGTTTTTTTTTTAATACAAAATTCTTTGATATTTATAAAAGTATACATTTTGACCTCATAGTTTCCTTTGCATTGCCATCTTTTAAAGTATCCTCCTCCTCCTTTTTCCTTACTTAACCTTTTACTATCTGGACTGTCAATTCTAAATGGTATCGTTTGATTCCTACTGTTCCCTGTGCAACAGTGATCTTATTCTACTTTCTTTTTTCTGTCTTCCTTCTTAGCTCAAATTTTAAGTTGCGTTTTTTTCTATATCAGAGCATATGAAATTTACAAACTATTTTCCCCCTTTGCTCTTGATCCTTGTTTAAATTTTAGATCTGCATGCTTTAGATTCACTATATGTACACTACATCCTCCATCATTCTTTTGCCAAGGATCCCCCCAGTCATCTCTTGATCAGATAGAATTCATCCTCTAACAGGTTATCCAAGAAGGGCTCATGTGCACAGATTCTTTCACTCTTTGTATATATAATTTATTTTTCCATAGCCTTGATAATTGAATGACAGCTTTGTTGCATATAAAATCTGTGGTTCACAATTTGTTTCCTTTCTTTTGGTTACCTGAAAATAATGTTCCATTCTTGCCTTGCTTTGTGGATTGCTCTTGAATATCCTGATGCCAATAGAATTTTCATACTCTTGTAGGTATTATGGGTATTGTGTCTAGAGGCCTTGAGTATGGCTTCTTTTGCCTTTAAAGTCTAATCATTTTATAGTCTGTGTCTCTGAGTTGATTATTCTCAGTCAATTTTCCTAGATGCATTGTTGGCCCTTACATAAATTTAGGTTTTCTCTTATTTCTATAAAAGATTCTTGAATTTTGTTTTAAAAATATTAGTTTTATTCTGTTGTTCCCTCCAACTTTCAGGGTTACCAGTGTTTTTGAACATGATAAAAAAAAAGGTGGAATATAATAGAAAAGTGGAGGAACTTGGTTTAGATAGGACCACAGATAGTTCATTTATGTCATGGGCAGGGAAACAGGGGGAGTGGATGTGGATGCTGACAGGTGGTGCCTAAAGAAGTGCTCTCCTAATCGCTTTGGCTTTTTCAGTGGTGAGGAAGCAAGACCTAAGCTCTCTCTAATTCCCCCCCACCTGACAAAAAGGAAAGAGATGAGTGCATTTGCCAAATTTAAATTTGTGTTCTGAATGTAAGTTATTTACCAAAATCTGTGAGTGATGTTCTAGAAGGAGCTCAGAGAACACTCAGTCCCTGGCCCTTCTACCTAGTGGAACACCCAGGGCTACTTGCTCCTGGGATTTGTTCACATCCATAGTGACTGAAGACAGCATTGATGGGGCATGTGAACCAAGGGAGAGGCCAGACAATCCAGAGGACTGTGTGGAAGGTGGTGGGGTCCTGCCCTATATTGCTTTAGGAGCAGTGAGAGAAAACACAGGGACGTGGACTTTGAGTGAGTATAGGAAAGAACTTTCAAGGACTGGGTGAAGATGTGTGAGGTAGTGAATCCTCTCTCCCGGGGAGTGCACATACGGTAGCTGAACATCATGATGTCGGGGATGTTGGGTTAGAGATTTGGTCCTCAGGGTAATTGCCAGATGGTCTCCATAGCAACTCCAAGTTGACTGTTCATCTTCTCTCTATATCTGAATGCCCTTTGTCAACAGCTCTTGTCCACTCTACCTTCAACATATATTCAGAACCCAGTCATTTCTAACTTCCTGCATCTGAAGCGCCCTGGACCAGGTAATGTTTTCTCTCTCCTGAATTATTTCATAGCCTTCCAGATGATCTCTCTGTTTCCTTCTTGGCACCCCTATTCTTCTACCCCAATCTATTCTCAAAACATCAGTCTGTTGATCCTCTTAAATTATAAGGCAGGCAGTGTCACTCCTGTGTGTCAAACTCCGTGTTCCCCAAGTCCTAATAATGGCCTACATGGTCGCATGTGATCTGCCCCTCTCCTCACCCACCTCTGACCTCAT
This sequence comes from Camelus ferus, assembly GCF_009834535.1. Taxonomy (NCBI): domain Eukaryota; kingdom Metazoa; phylum Chordata; class Mammalia; order Artiodactyla; family Camelidae; genus Camelus; species Camelus ferus. The sequence continues at coordinate 27,097,115 of NC_045715.1, read as the reverse complement.
CCTCAACAGAGCCCCTCCTTGCCTGTTGCTCCCCACTTACATGGGCCCCCTGGCTGTTCCTCAGAGGTGCCAGACATGCTCTCTCTGCCTTCAAAGGGCCCTAGCAATTTCTTCTTCCTAGAATACTTCTGCCTCAGATATTTAGAGGGCTCACTTTTTTCTACTTTCTCCTTGGATTTCATTACTATTCAGAGAGGCTCTGCCTGTCCTTTAGAAAAAAGCACTCCCATCCTTTTACCTTCCTTTATTTTTCACAATAGTACTTACCACCCACATATGATATTTTTAATTTTTTGTTTATATTCTGACTGCCTTGCCTGACAATGGCTTTGTCTGTTTCTTCATTGCTGAATTCTCAGTGTCTAGAAGGGACCTAGAACAGAACCAGTGCTCAAGAAATATTTATGAAAGGAAAGAATAAGTGAATAGATGTGATAGTGTTTTCATAGGGGTGCAGGACAATGTGACAGTCAGCCAGGACTTGTCTCCTTCCTCCTGGAGGAAAGGGAAGGACCAAGGGTTTTATAACTTGATGGGGCTTTAAAATCTTACTGTGTTCCAGTTCCAGCAGAGATGCAGCAAACGCATGGCAGCCTCTGTCTCCCACTGACTGTGAAACCTGGGCAGAGAGCACCATACAGCTGTTTGAAGTCTCTGAACAATAAGTATCAGCAAGTGGATTAAGGGGTGGGTGGAATGAGGCTTCCAAGCACTACCAAACTGGTAGTGAATTGAGCCTCTTTTTCCCTTGGGCCTCCCCTGAGCAGAACTCAGCATGGCTTGAAAGTGAGCGCTTGGTGCAGAAAGAGAGAGAGAGGAAGGAGACCCTCTGATTCTGGTTAGAGCAGTGAAATAAAGGACTCCTAAAGTTTAAAGCATGGGGAGGGATCCCTGAGTTTCCCTTTCTTTTTTTTTTTCCCCCAGCCTCATGTCCCAGCCACCAGGGAGTCCATGGCAGGAGTAGGGGTGGCAGCTGACGTGGCTGTCAACATACAAAGGATGGCCAGGCCTCTAAGGAAGGGAAGCCTGTGCTCTCACCTCACAATGCTCTTTCTTCCTGCTTTGGGGGAGTGTCCCAGCGTTGGTCACCTCAAGGCTCCTGATACCCATCACTCTCACCTGCCACTTTGTAACCCAGATCCACGGATGTGGGACTGCACGTGCTCTTGGGGACCCAGCTGCTGTCATATCTGGGACAAATCAAGAAGCCTGGCTCCAGATCCCCCAAAATATTCTATAGCTGGGCTCTACCCATCACCCCACCTAGGCCCTGAACTCCTCAGATGAGCTGAGCCCAGCCCACTGGACCGAAGTACAGAGGGCAGAGACAATGAGCCACTGGCCTTTTAGAAATTGTCATGATCCCTGGGTCAACTGTGACTTCTGGGTCTGGGGAGTAGGGTTAAGCTGGAGCTTAAGGAGAGGCAGGCAGAGGAGGAGCTCTGAGATCTGGCCTTCTGGAATATTCCAAAGAGCACTGGGTGGGCCAAGCCATGGTATCTGTGATGAAAAACAGAAGCCCAGGAGGTGGGGCCCCTGTTAACCTTCCTTGGCCATTCTGAGACTCCAGAAAAGGAAGGTTCTTAGCACTGCAGAAAGGGTTTTATGAGTGAAGGGAGATGCTTGTGTTTCTTTGCACCTGTGCTCTGCCAGTTACTGCTTACTAAGCTCGGGACACAGGATAGGATACCCATATTCCACATGAGCAAACTGAGGCACAGAGTTTAAACAAACCTCGGTGTCCAAGGTCACAGCCTTGGTAAATGACAGGGCTGTGGAAGCCTTAAATGTACACATTTGCCTGTGTTGGAATTGACATATAACACAGACAATTCCTTAATTCCTAAAGTCCTGAATCCTAACACATGTGCCCTGAACTTTAAGAAGGCAGAGGCCAGCAGCAGTGTGAGGGAGACATAGAAACCACAACAATTCACTTTCAGTGTCTGGCTGGGTACAAGTCGCCCTGCCCTTGTGCTGAGAAGTGGAGAACCAGGCCCAGGCCCATTGAGGTCTTCAGAAGTCTCCCTGTGGAACTTTTCATGCCTCCAGCTGGTCCCCTTGTGTTTGAGGAATACACAGCTTGGGCAAGGATGGACTGGCCAGAGGACCGCCTGGTCCAAGGTGGCTCTCAGCTGAGAGGATTCATGGTACTTTTGGAGGGTCCCAGACCCACATGCCTCCTGATCTGCATATGATCACTACTTGAGGGGTGTGGCTGTCCCCCTAGACTGTTCCTGGGCTGGAAGTGGTAAGGTGGAAGGCAGGATGCTGTGGGGAGGGGAGCCCTTCCATCCTATCTGATCTCAGACCTGCCTCCTTAGTGCCCCACGCCTGACCCAGCTATATTTAGAAGCTCAAGTAACTAGATTGACTGCACCAGCTCAGCCCTCTTCCCTTCTGAGAACTCTGGAGGGGCCAATTCTTCATACCTTTTAATCAAGTCTTCCAGTTTCTCCAGGCAACCAACACAAAAGGCCTGGGCCCAGCAAAGGAGCTGCTTCAGCTCCAACACACAGGTTCTCTTCTCTGTTCTGCATTCTTCCAGGCTGGGTAATTACAGATCTGTCTCAGAGGCATTCTGTTTCTTAGCATCGGCTGCCAGTTTGTGTTAAGCTGGTCTCGCCACTTCTAGCTGGTGTTTCGCTGCAGAGTACTATCTCCCAGCACACGGCCGTCCGTGGTCTGCGCCCTGTATGGATGCCTTCATGTGCACACTAGTACACAACAGCGTGTGCCCTCTACATGCCAGGCCAAGCTGGTCCAGGTTCAGGGCCCACCACGGTGAATAGAGGGCAAGATCGCTGTGCCCCTGGAGTTTCCATCTTAGTGGCAGAAACTGTAAACCATGAACATGTCAGGTAGTGAGAAATGCTGAAGGAATTTCAGCGAAGCGTGAGTGGCTGGCTCCGGTGGCTACTTTATTTTTTTATGGGGGTGGGCCGGGGACAGGTGCATTCATGTTTGTGCAATTCTAATGATTACAATGAAAGCAAACACTTTAAAAGTTTCTCCTGTGCTTCAGTCTCTGTCCTATATACTTATGTTAACTAACTTAATCCTCACAACAATCTTACATGGTTATTGCATGAGTTCCTTACACAAATTACCACAAACTGGGCGGCTTAAAACAACAGAAATGCATTCTTTCACGGTTTTGGAGGCCAGATGTCCAACATCAGGGTGTCATCAGCACTGGTGCCCTCTGGAGTCTTAAAGGGAGAATCTATTCCAGGCCTCTCTCCTATTTCAGGTGGCTGCCAGCAATCTTTGGCACTCCTTGGCTTGTGACTGCACTCCAGTTCCTCCCTCTGTCTTCACATGGCCTTTCCACCTGTGTGCCTCCGTCTCTTCTCTTTTTCTGTGTCTTAAAGGATAGTCCTCATTGGGTTTAGGGCCACACTAATGCAGGATGGTCTCATTCAGAGATCCAATGGCTACTTTAGATAGTGTCATCAGGCTGCGCCTCTCCCAGGAGACATGGAATTCAGAAGGTCAAGCATTCTAGGCAGGGGGAACAGCAGAGACAGAAGCCCTACTTGGGAATGAGCATGCTGTGTTTGTAGCTAGAGAGCAGTAGCAGGGCTGGGGCGGGAGGGATGGTAGGATCTGAGGTCAGAGATATCAACAGGGGCCTGGTCTAAGGAGTTCAAGGTGCCAGACCTTGGACTCTGCAGTCACATTTCCTGGGCCCAGTTCCCTACTTGCCCACTTATCAAGGAAGTGTCATGGGCTAGCTAGAACTCAAAAGGACACGTCTGTCACCTGGAGCAGGAAAAGGAGGAAAGCAAAGAAATGAGGGAGTAGGCCCGGGCCTGGAGGAGACTGGACAGTAAGGCTACTTCCTGGAAGCCTCTTTATTGCTTTTGGCCTCACCAAGCACTATGGAGATGGCTGGGATAAAGGCATTAAAGGCCCAAGGTCACGCTGGCACTGGGCTTGTGGCAGGCCACTGCCTTATTTCTTTCAAGTGCCTAATGAAGCAGTTGGTTGAGATGGTTAATAAACTTTTTTCTAGCTACTCTTCTCAGAACACCCATGGGAGGCTGAACTGTTTGGGACTCGGGGGTATAAGGAGAGCATCCAGAGGTGGGGGACCTCTTTGGTGATGAGCCCTGGGTTGATCTTTGGTTTCATCTTTGCCAGGGGCAGGTGCAGAAGGAACTGCTGTGTGGGGCTGGCTGGGGGCCCCCCTGTGCCCAGACCTCTCAGGTGTGTAGTTAGCCGTCAGAAATGCCTGCCTCTCCCCATCTAGATGATCAGAGGCATCGACAAGTTCTGCTTATTTACAAACACACATTCGCACCCCACAGTGCATGGGCTTCTGAAAATGTACAGGTAAGTCAAATTTTTGCAAATCTGATTCTGTTCAATGCACTTTGGTTGCTTACTGTTTAAAGAAGCCCTGTTGCAAATCCTCTTGTGAAGTAAGTAGCTCTCCTCCAATGAATATCAATGTTCATATTTCAGTCTTTCAAATATGGGAGTCCCATCTGTTCAAGTGTGTCTGTGTGTGTCTGTCTATGTGTCTCTGTGTGTGTGTGTCTGTGTGTATGTGTGTCGACATTCACTCTAGTGCATAAAAAGATCCACGAATACAAAGGGTTCCTTTCTCTACCCGGCTTTGTTGTGATACGTTGCTGGAAAAAGACACACTGTTCCAGCAAAGGGCAGCCCCCAGGCGGCTCAGATCTCTGTCTGAGTGTGTGGCCTGTCCTTCCTGGTGTCTGACTGTGGCTCCCCAGGGGCATATCCCCACAGAGGCCACCACGGGGTGAGGCCCAGAGGGAACCCAATCATTTGGGAAAAATGAAAACTGCTTGCTGCCTAGAGTGGGATGGGAAAGGAGAGACAGATGTGGGAGAAGGGGTGACTAGGAATGCTCCTGTAATTTGTTCACAAGATTGTGTTCTACCATCAATTATTCATCAGAGGAGCCACTGCTGTTTGCTTTCATTTGCGTGCAGGACAAGGACGGTGGCCCTAATGGTTGTGTATTTCCATGCCAGGAGGAGCGGCCTGACTTCCCCTGGTAAATTCAAGGCACCTCCCTGGGTATCGCCCCTTGTCTCATCACCTCACGCCACTGAACTCTGTGTGGGAAGGGGTCCCCTTCACTACCAAGCATTTGGCAAACTGGTGCAGGAGCTAGCCAAGGAGCCCCTAGAAAACTCTTCATCATTTATTTATGGTCCCTGGCCTCATCCCTGAAATAATTAGGGTCGGATATTTTCATATCATGCAGTTAATTGCCATCTGCACTGCGTAACAAGTCAGGGCACTGGGTAGCGATCTGGAGGCTCAGGAGGACGGTGGATGGACGTGAGTCATGGTGTTGGCTGCCACAGCCTGGGTACGGGGGAGGGGAGAGAGCTGTGGGAGGTGCAGGCTCAGGTTCACAGGGAAAGTGTTAAGATCCTGGCAGAAAACTAGGTTCTTAGCACAGCAGACTTCCCAGGCTGCCCCGGGAACTGTCTTATGAGCATGCAGATTTGAGATAAGAAGCCCTGGGTTCTAGCCCTTCTGGTTCCCCAGGAGTGGGGTCTTCAGTGGGGTCCCTGCATGTGTGAGATTTGTTGAGGGAGTGCTCTGGGGATAAGCTGTGAGGAAGTGAGGGGAGCAGAAGAATCTAGGCCAAGAAGCCACTTCAGGTGAGGCTAAGCCATGGCCTGACCCCATGGGGAGCCCTGGGGTTGAATGGCATGCGGAGTGGTCCCACCTAAAGACAGGTGGGTGGCTGTAAGTCCCTACCCAGTATCGCTAGCCAAGGGCTGTTCCCAGGGGAGGGGCATGTGATGGAGGCCTTAACCTCCTGGGTGTCTCCCAGGGGAGTGGCTCCTGCTGGCTAGGGACAGTCCCTTGGAGAAGGGTGCAGTGTGAGCCGTTAGCAGCCAACACTACAGCAGCTTGGGGTGAGTGCCCAGCTGGTGAAGGAGATCTGGGTGGGGCAGCAGGGGCGTCTGATATGTCTTTCCATGCTAAGACTTGTACCAGCCACTCCGAGGCCCAGTTCCCTCCCATGTGGAAGAGGATTAAACAGCTTTCTACTTCTGTCTTACGGTGCAGAGGGTAACAAACTGGCAGAGCGTGGGGAAGGCATCTTGTAGCTGTGATGTGCTCTGTAAATACCTGCTAGTATTACTGCACTGACCCTGCGCTGTTTAGGGAAGAGGTGCCCGGATTTAACTACATGTAGCTGGAGTGCACAGACCAGCATTTGGCTAGATTTATAAGGCTTCTCTCGGCTCCTTTCCCCTGGCCTGGGCTCCTTCCTTTAGACAAACCTACCTTTGGAAGGTACTATCCTTGGGGATAATTTACTAAGTGGAGAGGGTTAATTTCAGATTCTCAGCCATAGATGCTAGTGTGAGGACCATTTTCAGATGGTCTTAGACTAGAGCAAGGGAGAGGCATGAGGACCAAGCAGACAGGCTCGGGCACTGCAGGAGGTCCTCTTCCCATCCTCATGTATTTGGGGGCAGGTAGACTTGGAGGCTGGGAAGGGCTGAGCACTCAGCCCGGTGACAGTGGCCCTCCATCACCCCAAGAGAATAATAAATTCAAAGGAAGCCCTCCCTCCCTGCCTCTGCCAAACCCCCTCCTTGCCTCTCCCTGGCCCCAGCTCATGGGAAAAAGGGGACCCCCACTGAAGTGGCCCCTGTGAGATGAGCAAGGTTGCCTCTGTCTAGGGCGTATCCCAGAAGGAGAGGTAGTCACGGGGGAGGCAGTGAAGGGGGCCGGGAGGACAGTGCTCTGTTTTGACCGGTAATGGGGAGACAGGCAGCTCCTGAGAGCCTAGCTGGGCCTGTGTGGGGAGGGGAGTGGGGAGGCCGTGTCAGCAGAGCCCTCTGATGAGCCTGGGGCTGAGTGTGGCCTGGGGACAGGGAGTGTTAACATTGTCAGGGTCAGAAAGGCTGACCTGTCAGGCCTTCAAGGGAGAGGTGCTCCTTCCCACCTCAGGAAGGACTGCCGTGCCTCCCTCCCCTGCGCTGGGCGCTGCTCCCTGGGCATCCTGCCGGGTGCCCCCTCGTGATGTCAGATGTCATCCTGCTGCAGCCCAACCTGGCCTCCAGGGCGTGCCCCATCTCCCAGGGGTGGGGAGGACTGAAAAATCCAGGAAATGCAGGGGCTTGAGGAAAATGCATTTTGGTTGTCATTAGTGGGAATAGGGGATTATTTCTGGGGAAACAACTCGATTCTACCTTACAGGGCATAAGCATGGTGTGTGTATGTGTCTGTCTGTTGGGGCCGAGGCTGAGCTGTCCCCCACCCCAGGAACAGATGCCTGCATGGAGCAGACTCATCAAGGACAAGTCTGATTTAGGGGATCTTTGGCTTCACTGCTGCTTACCCAGGTCAAGGCTGGGCTGTGTGCACTGAGGTGGGGAGGACAGATGGGCTGGGCAGAGCCCCTGCCTCAGGGCCCACAGACTAAATTTACTCAGAGGAGTAATGTGAGGGGTCAGGCCTAGGGTATCGGAGAGGGGAGGCAGTGCAAATTCACCAAAGTGGTCAGGAAGGCTGCATGGAGGAGGGGTTAGGAAGGAGAGGGAGCCTGGCTAGAAGAAAATCTTGCCAGAATCATCATCATCACTATCATCAGAGCTAATACTGATTGAACACCTACTGTGTCCCAGGTGCCATTCTTGGACCTTTACATATTAACTCATTTAATCCTCACAATGACCCTGTGAGGTAAGTACTATGACTTTCATCTTAGGGACAAAGAAACTGAGGCCCAGAGAGGTTAAGTAATGGACACGAGGACACTCAGCCAGTGAGTGGCAGCATCAGGATTTGAATTCAATCAGCCTTGGTCTGGGGCCTCTACTCCTAATCAGTACACCTTTCGATACAAGCAAGCACAAACTGAGCACTTGCTGTGTGCTAGGCACCATTTTGAACCTTTTGTTCATGGATGCTTCATTGTTAAGCCCATTTTACAGATGAGAAAACTGAGATATAGAAAGTTTCACACAAGATTACTCAGGGTCACACAGCAGTGGAGCCCGCACTGGACCCCAGGTGCTCTTGAGTCCTTAGTGACCTCACCACACCTCCACATGGAGCGGGTGGGGAGGTGGTGTGGGTGAAGGCCTTGGATGTGGTACTTAGGTGTGTGGACTTGCCCTCCTGCACGGGAGCCTTTGTGTGATCTGATGACCAGGAGGAAGAAGAGACATGGGGAGGATGCACACAGACTGGGTGGAAAATGCAGCCTAGACTCAAGCTTATTATAAGCACAGGAAGCCCTATCTGGAAACTCCGCTTACCCAAGCAGTGGGGCAGGTTTTCTAGCTGAGCAGAGAGGCTCTGTCTCCTCTATTCCGTAACTTGGGCCCCACTTCCTGGGAGCTTTCTGAGGCTGGGGCAGGGTATAGGGCCTGCCTCCTCCATGGCTCCTGTGGCCTAGTTTCCAGGCAGCCTCCAGGTACAGGGGCCTAGCAGGCAGGTTATAAATATCCCCGAGTGACAGTGAGGCCTTCACTCTGACGCTGATGTGGATTAAGCTGGATATGCAGCCTCAAGGTCCTAGGCATGGCTGTGGCATCCGGTGATCTGGGAGGCTCTAGTTGAGGCTAGTGCCAAGGAGGCAACAGCAGGGGAGCAGGAGCCTGAGCCCCCTGGTCCAGCCCTGCTCAGACTTCCCTCTCACGTGGTCCAAGTTCTTCACTCCTGCTCTTACCTGCTCAGGGTTTCTCTCTAAATCTGCCCCTGCTCCCAGCTTCCTCTGCCCTCCCCCCAGCCTGCTCGCTACAGGTTTTCTCAGCCCAGTCTGGGCCCAGAGGCCCTCAAACCACAAGGCCTTGGTTAAGGGGATAGGTTGTCAGGTTGGGGGGATAGATTGTCAGGTGAGGGGGGCGGGTTGTCCCTGGAGGCAGTTCCTGGCTTTCTGCCCATCTTCACCTTCAGCCGCACCTTCTTTCCAAGTACCTCTTCCCCTACCCTTTCAGAGTGGACTTGGCCAGTGACTCTGTGTTGACTCAGCAAAGTTGTGCCCAGCTCCCTGGGCACCTTGCATGTGTATGTGCGTGTATGTGATCAAGTCCACTCTGTTTATGAAAAATGACATTTAGAAATCTCAGCGTCTCACAGCCGATAAGGACACAAAGGATGAATTTATTCTGAGAATGAGACTCAGAGGAGGCACACAATGTGTGTACAGCTGAAGCCCCAATTTTCTGAACCCTCTGACTCCCAGCCCAGTGCTCCCCAGTAACAGCCTGCCTTTGGATTTGGTTCCATATCAAAGGAGCCCCAAGAGGGCCCAGGAACCTCGGTTGGGGTTAAGGGGACATGGGCTCAGGGAGCTGGGTGCTGGAGGGGAATGGATGGACTGGCACCTGTGATGAGCATGTGATGCCCTGGGGAAGAAGCTGCAGGTGTTTGGAGAGCCAGCATAAGAGGCTCTTGGGATGGCCAGGAGGGACTATCAGCTGGACTCAGTGACCCAGTTGATGTGGACACTGGAGGAAAGATGGTGGAAATCCCAGCAGATCCTCTCAAAGACAACCTAGTGCCGTCCCTCATTCAGAGACCAAGGGCCCTCCCCTCCTCCTGAAGGCTGAATGGGAAAGCAAATTCAGACCATGGCTTACCTGGAGCCTGAGGGCCAAGCTGGGTCAGGCGGTGGAGACCGTTCTGGTACATCCAGGGGAGGATATAATGCCCAATGAGCGGCCCCATTCAAGAAGGCTGGCTGAAGAAATGCATGGGCTGTCAGGAACATTTTCTGGGAACCTGACCAGGCTACCTCGGCCCCAAAGGACTCACCTCCACCATCTCACTGCCTCCAGGAAGCCCAGAAGCCAGTCAGCCTGGAAGGAGGAGGCACTGCAGGGGCCCCGGTGGCTCAGAGGTGAGTGCCCAGGCCCTCATCCTGGCACGCCTACCCAACTGGTGCCTGCACCCAAGGGGAAGAGGAGGCTGAGGCTGCCTCTGTAGGGTCAGGTTCCTGCCAGACCCACATATGAGCACCATTCTGTTCCTACAGGAGAATAAAAATAAAAGAGACTGTCAGAGACTGAAATGACCCAGAGTAGTAGAGCTGGCATGAGCTGTTCTTGGCTCCTGACACATTTGGTTAGTCTAGACACCCTTGACACAGCCTCCTTCCACCTTGGACACACAAACTCTCCGCGCAGCCCACCTGGTCCCAATGCTGAGTCCCCCAGTTCTGAGTTTGCTTACCCTCTCTCTGCCTACACGCCCAAATGTAAAGTGGGCGTAACAGTAATATCCACGCACTGGGTTGTCCTACGGATTAAACCTCAGGATTAAAGGTTAAGCAGCACTTAGAGCGGTACCAGCCAGTAAGTGCTGGGGAAGTGTGAGCTGCTATTAACGCCACTATTAGTAACTGAACCCGTTAATTAGGTGATAGCCCTAACACTTGGATAGCCAGACCCAGTAGAGTCTTTAAACATTTTCTGGCTTTCTTTGCAGGAGACCAGTCCTCACACTGAAAGTCAAAGGTAAAGAAAAGCTTGGTGATCTCACCTGGCACCAAGGCGCCACCACTGGGCATGTGCAGCCGGACACAAATGACTCTGCCAGGAGCTAGTGGTGGGCAGCCTTGCTGTGAGTGGAAACCAGAGATGCTATTTGCTGAGTATCGCTGCCTGTTGAGTGACCTACAGGCACAAGCCCTAAGAGGGACTTACCATCACTCTGATATTACAGATGGGGAAGCAGGCTCAGGGAGGTGGAGGAAGTCGCCCAGCATCACAGAGCTAGTTGGTGGAGGAGCTGGGATCTGAACCTCATCCCCTTACTTTGGAGCCATAGGTACTGGGTGCACTGAGTGCAATGCCGCACGAAGCTGGGTGCCTGCTGGGCCCCTCCTTGAGGGTCTGTGAGCAGGTGTCACACCACCTCCTGTCCCCAGCTGCCTCCTCCCCAGAGCAAGGCAGGTGAGGAATTAATGTGGAAGCACAGGGCTCTGCTACTTGCTCTGGTCGGGCTTGATGGATGCTGGGTCAGTTTTTCCTTCCTTCCTTTCTGTTCAGGCTGATAACTGTCATGCTGCTCAGAGAACATCCACTGACATTTAAGCCCCAACTCTTTCTAAATGTAGAAAAGACAAGATTGGCCCCAGCTGGTGCTGCAGGGAGGTGGCCACTGAAGGGATGGGCCTTTCTGGCAGCGTTGAAGGGGTGCGAGCCGCTGGGGCCGGCTCTTGGGCTTCCTTTGAGTGGAGCAGTGAGGACCCAGCTCTCTCTGCTGGGTCAGGAGACCTAGAGCCGCCCTGGCTGATCTGAAGGCAGAGGGGGATGTGCCACTACCCTGTTTGTGCTTGATCCTCAGCCTGGAATTCCACTGCCATAGCCACCTTTGTTTCATAGGTGGCAAACTGAGGACTCATAGCCAGGCACTTTATTTGGCCAACAAAGTGTTTCACAACTGTGACTGTGAGCGCTGTGCTAAGTCTTTCTGGTTCCTGTCACTCCCTGTCGTCCTCCTTTCTGCTGTGCGCATTCCCTTAACCTGCTTGCCACCTTGTGAATAGTGCCATTTCCAAACTTCTTGTCGATGCACGTGGCCCTGGGAAAGGTAGAACCTATTAATTCTCATGGGTTACACTTTGTGGGAAATAATTTTTCACAGCTGTCCTCCAATAACTCCTGCTGACTAGGGCTCTGGGGGTTTGAGGGTGGGCTGGGGTCATTTTGGAGCCTGGAACACTGGCTTGGACTAGAGCAGGGCAGCAGGAGGGAGAGATGGTCCTGGCCAGTGGAAGGTGGGAAAAAGTTAGGAGGTTCTTGGCCAGCTTCACTATTTTTCCAGGGTGGGTCTCAATGGGATGGATTCCAGCCACTTTTTTTTAAGCACCTACCATGGGCCAAGGATGATCCTGGATGCTTCTGAGACATGATTTAAGCCAATTGTCCCCACATCACAAATGGGAAAACTGAGCATCAGAGAAGAGTTACAGTGGACAAGAAGCCATGAGGGTCTTGCTGATACTCAGAGGGAACCGCTGTGTCCGCATGGCATTGGGGAGTCACGTTATCGTCACATGCCAGTGTCCCTTCCACTGATTCATGGAACATTCCTTCCTTACCAGGATCCAGGCTGGATAGAGTCCAGGCCTCTGGCCAGTTCCCAGGCTGATGGGAGAGGCAAGATGAACAAGTGGGAACTAGTCTAACTCTAGAAGGTGGGTGCTGGAATAGTCCTGCACCAGCGCCACCGACAGCAACAACCGGCAGGGTTTCCTAAGGGCTCATGGGCACAGTCTGCTTAGGGCTTCGCAGGCATTAACCCTCTCAACAGCCCGGCCAAGGAGGTACTGTCACCATCTCCATTTTAGATAATCAACTAACTGGGTCTCAGAGAGATTAAGTAATTTGCCCAATACCATATAGCTAACAAGTGCAGGGCCAGGGTTTCTTACCACAACATCACCCAACAGGTAAGAACAAAGCGCTGCAGAAGTGCAGAAGGTGGGGCAGCCACAAGGAGAATCCCCACACAGAGCTCACAACAGGTCCGTGTGCAAGACAAGTTAATGGAGACCTCTGGGGCAGGTAAGTGACCGGCCCAGAGTCATAGCAAGCAGAGAGTGGACCTGGGTTTTCATCCCAGGTGTCTCAGAGACCTCATTCATCCCTTTACCTGCACTGGCCGGGAAGGGCTCCTTAGTGATGGGGAGGAGGTGATGGTGATGAGAAATGCTACAAAGAGGGGACATCCTTAGACATTCTCAGCTCCGAAGCAGAAGCTTCTGTAATTCGGTGTATGAAGTGCTGGGCCTGCCGACCTGGGTCTGTTGGAGGAGACTCCACGTGCATGCTCTGTGCCCCATTTGAGATGCGCAGCCTGCCTCTGGCTGACGCCGTCTGAGCCTCTCAATCCCCAAGAGTGATTCCGTCTCATGGATGAGGGCCTCCAACATCTGTACCTGTCGGGCGACAAATCCAGACACACACTCTCTGTCTGGTTAAAGATGCATCGGGCCCAATTAGGCTCATGAACCTGCCTGCTGCCCGTGGATCCCTTTAGCTGAAAGCCACAAAGATAAAGGAAATGGGGAGGGGGGGTGCAATTCATGCTGGGCACTTGCCTGCTGACACAGTGTGAAGGGTCTGGAGTAGAGACATGGGGGAGGGGCGGAGGACAGCTCCCACCACCTGCGGGACGTGGAATAAAATGCCTGCCTGGTGCAAAGCAAGGGGCCCTGTTCCCCACAACCCTGGGTCCCTATCAGGTACTTGAAATCCCAGCGCAAGTGTCACCTGCCTTTGGAGGGTCCAGCAGGGAGGGTTCTTGTCTTTTATGGCCCTGCCCCAAGCTCAACGGGGAGGGAGCTCAGGCAGCCAATGGGCAGAAGCATCCAGGAGAGCAGGTTGTTGATGGGATGTGTGCTCAGCCAGACTGCCCTGCTTCATGCCTTCCGGTCCAATTCTTCCTCACTTTGGGTACCCTTTTTTTTTTGCTAGCAAACACAACTGAGAAAAGGCACCCCTGCCACTCCCATCCATTAGCCCTTCTCCAGCCTGACTGGAGAGCTCCCAGGCAGGTGAGCTACAGGTGGGAAGACGCCAAGTGGACATCTTACCTGCTTCCCAGCAGGGCTCTGCTGAGCCTGGATTCAGCCACCTCATCCTTACTGGCTACCCCAGCCCTGTCTGATCACAGGGGCCCCAGCTGCCCCCATGATACGTTCACATGCCTTCCAGGGCAGCTGCCAGTGATGGGACACTGCCTCCTCCATTCTCCAGGCAGTACCTTACTGAGCGCAGGAGCATGTCTGCTACGCCTCTCTGGCTCTCCATGCACTAAGCGTTGGAATAAACAGGGGATTAATTCAGTGAGTGATTTCTTTGCCCACTGCTGCTCCCCGTCCTCTGCTGCACTTGGCCACCCCTTAGTACCTCCAGAGGATATTGGCAAGCTTCCTGGCCACTCACAGCTCTTGACCACCCCTGCCCTGTTTGGAAATTTCCCACTCTGGGAGACCTGCCTCTTGGGGCAAGAAACCACACTTTCTTCCCAGCGTCCCTGACAGCTTGGACACAGGCATGGACCTGGACTCTGCCAAAGGGATGCCCCTGTGGGAGGCTTTGGCTTGAGGCAAGCCTGCAGGTGCAGGTGCCTCACAGTTGCTGTTTCCTGGTCAGAGCTGTGGCAGAGGCGTCTGGCTTTGTTGGGGCGGCAGTGCTGGAGGTTCCAGGACCCAGTACCTTGAATCAGCTGGGGGAACCTTGATATGTGTGCCCAAACACGCAGCTGTGAGGTCTTGGTGGGAGCAGAGCCAAGGGGTGGGTTAGGCATTATTCCTGACTCTGTGGCCTCCCCCAAGGTCTGAGTCTGGTTCCCCCAAAGATTTAATATCATCTTTTTCTGCTTAAACTAGCCAAAGTAGGTTTGCAAACACCCTAACTGACACAGCACTCCCTAGAGTAGGTCCGGGATCTGTGTCAATAGGGTGTGTGGGTGTGTGCGTGCGTGCATGTGTATGCATTTACACAAAGTTGTACACAGAGCCAGGTGACATATAACTCCTGTCCTCAAGCTCACGAGCTGCTAAAAAATAGTAGTTGTGATGGCAGTGAAACTGTGCAGGCGAGAAGGCAGCACAGTCTGAACAGGAGGAGGTGGATGGCTGTGACCAGGACTCAGCGGGACCCTGCACGGGCAGACTGGAGGGCTGCCCATCTGGAGGTGAACGGGAGGAGGAGGGAGCAGAACAGAGATACAGTAGCATCTGCATCTGCAGAGGAGGCACAGCATCGGGCCCTCGAGCAGGACACCATCCCACCAGAAGACTCCTTTCCAGCTCCCAGGCCCAGACCCTCTGGCAGACACAGCCACCCCTGCTGTCCATGGAGCTCCTCCCCCAGGTGCTCAGGCAGCCTTTATCCCCAGCAGGGAGCTGAGCAGGGATATGAGGCTCAGGGCTTTCGGGGGACTCAGCTGCTGTTCCCTTCAAAACGCTCAACTTGGCCAGGACTGCGGCAGATAGTGCCCTTGGTGGTCTCTCAGTGAAGCACCGTAATTGCCCATCAAGGACTCTCCGCACTCTGAAGCTTGTGCCTGGTGAGGCCCCTCCTGCCTTTCCACACCCCTGCCTCTATTGTCTCCCTGTGCCCCAACGTCAGTTCCCTCTCTCCCGCCTCCCCTGCAGGTATCCCACACCAGCCCCATCCTTCCCTTTCTTCCCTCTGTCCCTTTCTTCTCCCACCACCTCTCTTAGCTGCTTGTCTGCCACCTACTTTCTCTCCACCGTGGCTCCTAACTTCTCCTCCTCTTCCATCACTCGTCTGCCTGTTCTTTCCCAGGAGCCCTGCCAGCGTCACTTCTCACCTGTCTTGCAAGTCATCCAGCTCCATGAATTCTAGGGTTGTGCTGGTGTGTCCTCCAGGACATGTCAAACTCTCCATGTGCTGGGGAACCAGACAGTGTACGATGGTCAAGGGAAGGAAAAGAGGGCAAGTGGACACTGGGAGAGTCAACTCAAGGAGACCTGGCTCCTGTCCTCCAGGACAGGGAGGGAGTGGAGGCTAGGGGATGAGGGCAGAGACAGGCTGGGGCTATTCTCTGCTTCTGTCTCTCCGTCTCTGAGTTTCTCTTGGTCATTTGTATCTCCGGCTAAGGGCAGTGTAAAGGGTAAGTTGGAATAACTTCTCAGCATTAACCACTGCTTCCGTGAGGGAGAACGTTATTTTAATTGAGTCTCAGCTTGTTCACAGCCACTCAGTTGCCATAAATAATGGATGTCCAAATGGACTGTAAACCAGAAGGACTCAACAAGGCCACACGATGCAATTGCCACCAGCCTCTGCCTTCTGCAAGGAGCCCAGCACCCCTCTTAATAATGCATGGTCCCAGCCTGTCATAGCCAGATGCCCAGAGATCCCAACGAGGAGCCTTGTTATGCACTGGACCAAAGTGAAGCAAGGGGGAAGGAACTGGAAAATTGCTCCCCCAATCAGATCCTTCCAAAGTGAGGACAGTGAGTGCCCCACAGAGAGGTAAGGAGGGCTTCGGTCTTCAGACCATCTTGTTTATGAAAACGTCACTGAAACACTGAAACTGACCCCCACTCTCTCCTACATGCACCAGCAGATGGTCTTTTGGTTTGGGGCTTTAATCCATGGGTATGAATCCTGTGACCATCTGCTTACCAGGTCCCCGATGACTGCACCATTCTCTGTATACAGAGCAAGCTGCTGTTTAGAGCATCTGAACCTATTTAACACATTTGTGCTGTTTGCAGAACCTCCCTCTGTTTGTAGAGCCTGCCAACAATTGCAGAATGAGGGCTACTTGCAGACTGATGCTGTTGGCTATTTCTGCCTCTGGGATTCATAGTCAGTGCCTCTGCTCCCACACAGGGGACCTCCTCCATTCCCAAATCCAAGTTCCCACTGTGCTCCCCCTCTCTCTGGCTGCCCTGTGCCTGCCCCCAGGGTCTTCAACTCTGATCCATGGGCCACCCAAGTCAAAGGTATCCCCCACCTGCTATCCCCCTGTATTGCAGCTGTGCTCAGAAATGGTCTCTGGTAATGGGTCTTGAAAATGAACCTCAGACCTGGAGGTTTCTGGGGCAAGGGGTGTGAGGGTGCCCTGGGAGGGACCCCAGTGCTCCTCAGTGCTGCCTGGTGGGCACTATTCTCGGTGCCCTGGGGCTTGCCTTGAAAGCTCTGGGCAAACACAAGGTATTTATAAATCTCAGTGTCCGCTTTCTTCTAACACGCTCTTGTTAGTTTCGTTGTGGATGCCTGTAGGGTGGATGATGGGAACCAAGCTGTGGTTGTTTAGTGGTTTTTAGCTTTAATAGCTTTGGTAATGTAGCTAAAGCCTGTTCAACTTCTGTTGTTTCTGGTACCCAAATGCTTCAGGCAAATCAGTCCCTGGTTTTCTGGTTATCTCCTCAATGGACTAGACTCAAAGCACACAGGTCATTGGGGTATTTGAGGTCCTCAAAGGGCCAGCGGTGGCCCCTCTGGGACCTGAGTCAAAAGTGATAGCTTTGTTCAGTGGTGGCCAAGCTGAGCCTCCTGATGGGATGGCCTTCCCTTGGGCCCAGCATCGCCCCTGGCTCACTTGTCATAGACAGGATTTGAAATCACTGCTATGCTGATGACTGATGCTACTCATAACAGCTAGATTCGTACAACCCTGTGCAGGGAACTGTGTTATCACAAACATTACTGCATAGATGCTCATGAAACAGACAAGGAAAACAAACTCCAGAGACATGTGGTGCCGTCTCCAAAGGGCAGACCCCAAGTCTGCCGACTTCATACCAGTTCCCCCTCTGGGCTGGGGGTTCTTAGTCTGGTTCCAAAGGGGACTTCAGCCCCCACAGGACTTTCTGTGAATGCCTTGAAGTTACTTTCAAAAATACTGCTGGGAGGGTGTGTGCACAGCTCCCCCTGGGGCGAGGCTCTGTGCCTTCGGGAGATGCTCACAGGGCAGAGATGTAAGGATCATCTCCCATGCCAGCCCCGTGAACTGGGGCTCCCCTGGTGCTCACTGATTCACTTGGCAAATGCTTACCGAGCAGCACGAGGTGCAGGCCCATGTTAGGCCCTGTTTAGGGGAAACAGATGAGCAGAGTAGACAGGGTCCCCACCCTCATGGAGTCTTTGTTCTAGTTGAAGAGGAGATGGGCAATTAAGTCAAAATAAAATGAAAGAAGGAGTGCCTGGTTGTGAGAAGGGACATAAAATAAATAGGGACACCGAGAGACGGGTGGGAGGTGGGGAAGGTCCCCTTGTGTAGGTGACACGAAAGAGAATCTCCCTCCTCCAGGAGCCCGAGAGCTCCCTGAGGGCAGATGCCGTGTCTCCCCCATCAGACTTGGAGACCAGGAAGGGAAGGCACCATAAGTCCTCCCCTGGGTCTAGGATGTGCCATGGTGGGTAGGGATGTTCAGCCACTCTGTTGTCTTGAAATACTGACGAGTCTGAAATGGTCTTTAATTTGGAGGTCATTCACTCAGTTATTTAACAAAGACCTTCTCACTCCCGGCATTTCCGGCCTCAACACCCTGATCTTTCTGCCCTTCTGAAGAAGTTTCTATCCCTTTTCAGTCCTGCAGTTTCTTCCCCAGCGTCATATTCTAAGAATAAAGACATATAGGCTAAGGCCAGACAGACCTCCCTGCCCTCTGCTGTCCCACAGCCTCTGCTCCTGTAGCCCGGTGCCCCCTCCTCTCACCCATGAGTGCCATGCTTTAGAAAACTCCAGCAGCCTGGCCAATGCCCCCTTCACAGTGGAGCATATTACCAAAACTGGCTGTTGTAATGGTAAACTAAATGATGCCCTAATACCCAGATCCATCTTCCTGTGAAATAACTCATTATTCAGGCTCCAACTTCAGGGAATTAAGGCAAGAACAGTTAGAACAGTTCCCAGGTAGCGTTTGGGAAGCACACTGGGAGTTGCAGGCCAGGAGCACAGTGAGGGAGGGGCTGGGCCGGTGAGGAGGGCCCCCGGCTGGGCTTTGGGGGAGGACTGTCAGGTCAAGCCACCCCTCCCTGTTTTCCTTGAGAGGAGAGGTGGGCACCACCTCTGCAGAGCCAGCAACAAGCTACAGGACCCCCACAGGAATCCCTTTGTTCCTGCCGGCAGTGCTGAGGCCAGAACAGCAGCTCTGAGCAGACAGCAAGCCACAGGGACAAGCGCCTGGCCTCAGCTCCTGGAATGAGGCTTAATTCAGAGAAGGGCCTGGGGCCTCTGAAGATCACTCCATGGAGAACAGTGAAAGTGGCCTTGGGGCCAGGCTGACAGCTGCAGCTATGACCCTGTCCCTGCAGAAGGACGCAGAGGTGAAACTCAGTAAAACCACCTCAGGTCAAAGCCTCACCAGCTGAGGCCAAAGAGTCTCCAAGAGGAAGAGTAGCCCCAACTCCTGGGAAAGCAGGGGATGTGACACCTCAAGTCAGAGAAGGTGCCTTGACCCCCGAAGGCAAGAAGAGGTCTGGGAGTGCAGCGACAAGTCCGAGGAAGGGGAGGAGGCCCTGCAGGACACCCAGCCAGGTGAGGCCTCGGAGAAAAGTGTGCAGGTCAGATCTGCCTTGGGTCCTGCCAAGGGAACTCTGGGAAAGGGGCCACCCCAGCACCCCCTGGGAAGGCAGGGCCTGTAATTTTAAAAAAGAAAGAAAGAAAAAGAAAATGGCCTTTATGCACACGGGAGCCAGTGCAGGAGAGAATGTGGTTGGAGGGGAGGTGGCACTGCCTACATGAGCGGTGGAGACAAGACCTCTGCTGGAGACCCCTGGGCACAAAGGGGCTGCCTCCTCCCCACTGTTATCTGTTCTTATGTTGGCAGTGCAGGGGCCAGAGGTCACGAGGGCCTCCAGAGAAAGAGATGTGCTGTTGTTGGAGCAACTTGTCCCTCCTGATTTCATTCATTCATTCATTCATTCATTCCTCAAACATTGCAGGGTCTCCCACAACATGCTTCCACAGTCTGCCTCAGGGAATGCTGAGAACATAGCAAAAAGGTGGGAAGCCCAGGTTATAAATCCTAGCTCTGGGACAAACTGGCCATGAGACCGTGAGATAGTGTCCTCATCTGAAGAGTGAAGAGGTTGGAATCGAGCGGGAACAGCAGGGTCACCTCCAGCCCTGACGCTTGAGTGTCTGCATGGCTGAGAGCGGGAGGCCTCCTCACAATGGGATGGAGACTCTGTAGGAGTTTGGAGCAGGACCAGGATGTGCTTCTGGGGTGGGAGGCCCAGGAAAAGAGTACAAATGCCAGTTTGGAGGCTGGAGTGGGAAAGGCTGATTAAGAAAGAGCAAGAGAGGATGTGTGAGAGAGAAAAAGAGAGATGGTGAAGGGAATGACAGAGAGAGAGACAAACAGAGACAGAAAGAGGGACAAAGGAAGAGGGCAGAGAGAGAACAGGAGGGGATGTTCATGTGAAGAATGAGGAAGTAACCCAGTTCCACCTGGCTCTATTCAACACATTCTTACTCTGGAAAATCTCCCACATGCCAGGCACTGTTCTAAGTACTGGGGAACAAAGACCAGTGAGACAGTTGCCTCTTGCCATCGAAGAACCATCAGTGATCCGGTGATAAGGCAAAAAGCGAGCCAAATGTCAAAATGTTGACCAAGTCAGAGTCTCTCTTGCAAGGTGATCTTAATCTGGAATTCATGGACAGTAGGAATAGCTAACACCTCCTCTGGGTTCAGCCTTCACAGTAACCTTAGGAGGTGGGCATAAACTATCACTTCTTTTAAAGGTGAGAAAACTGAGGCACAGAGAGGTTAAGCAATATGCCCAAGGTCATGCAGTCAGTACCTGGCACAGCCATGATTCGAACCAGAACAGCCTGTTCTCCAAGCCTGTGCTTAACCATCACCGTCCATGGAAGACCCTGGAACCTGGGTTGGAAAAATGGAAACTGCACTCCTCCAGCGCCAGGCAGGGTGGAAGCAGCTCACCTCCTACCAGGCAGCTTCACCCCAGAGGGGACTGATTCTTACCCTGCGTCTGCTTTGTATGATAATAAGGAGAAGTCTGGTGCTGTATAAATAAATGCACCTCACGAGAGAGGGAACAGAGAGAACTTTGTCGTGGCAAGCACTGATTCTTACAGTCGGGACCAGCCTGTGGCAAGACTGGAGAGTATGCCAGCGTTTCTCTGATGTTTTCCAAGCTCTCCCTACGGGGAGCCGAGGGGTAGGTAGAATCTGTGACTGTGGACTAATGATCCATTCTCTTTGAAACTCAGTCTTCTCATCTGTAAAGTGAACAGATTGAATTATACCCACATACATCTCATCCTGTGTCCCAGACCCCTCTTTTCCTCCACCGTATCTCCTGTCCTTCATTCCTCTCAGACATCACATCCATCAGTGCTGTATCAGAAACTGGTTCAGGCAGTGGGGCCTGGCAGGCAAGCAGTTCCCATCTGACAGATTGAGAAACAGGTAAATGGCTGTCTTCATCGATTAGGAATCATTCAACTACCTACATCTGAAAAATAAAAAATAATAGTAACTTAAACAAGATGGAAGCTTACTGCTATTGTAAAAGAAATTCAGAGATGAACCAACCACACATACAGGGTGGATCTTCAGTTTCAGGCACCTGGGCTGCCACCTCATAGTCCGGAATGACTGCTAGAGCTCCAGCCTTTGCAGCCACATTCCAATTAGCAAGTAAGAGAAAAGAAATTAAGAATATTGCAAATAAATAAATAAATAAAAAGAATATTGTGCATTCTCCTTTTTAGGAAGGCTTCACAGAAGTCTCACGTAACCTGTCCACTTAGCTCTCGTCGGCCAGAACCTAGTCATATGCACATACTTGGCTACAAGGGAATATAGTTTTATATGTAAGCTGAGTTTCAAGCCCTGTGCTCAGTTAAGGGATTTTTTTTGCTACAAAGGGGGAAAAATGGATATTTTGTAGACACCTAGCAGTCTTTGCCATTTTCTCTTGACTTTAAATATGCTGACATCCAGGGTGATAGAAATGGTCATCCAGGTCTGTCACAGAAGGTGGGGTCCAGGCATCAGCATATACGGACAGGAGTCCAAGCTTCTAGACTTGGCTAGAGTGGGAGAAGTTTCAGATGGGGTCAGTGACATGAGGCAGGAGCTCTCAGGGCATGACGTGACAGCTGTGCTGCCTGCCCAGGACCGCCACCCTCCCCAATTTCCTGTGCCCTGAACCCGAGGCAGCCCCAAACCTCAGTGGCTAAGTTGCCCAGCTGTGGGGTTTGGGAGCCAAGAAACGGGGAGCCAGGCAACTCATTACACCAGGCATATGGCCTGGGAGAGAGGGAGAGTGAAGAAATGGGAAATGTCAGGTGCCTGGACCAAGGACAGAAAGGTCTGAACTCCTTGTCAGGAGGAGAAGTTGACTTATGGCCCCAGGGTGGGTCCCCACAGAAGGGAGAGCTGGGCCCTTGTTAAGGAATGGGAGGAGGGGCGTCCTGGAAGCGGGTTAATAGCAAGCCCCCACCCCATCCCATAGAAGGGAAATGGTATTCTAAACAGAATAAAGCTTGGGAGACAAAACAAAGCTATTTCGCTGAATAAATGTTCTGCATTAAAGCAGCCAGAATAGCGATGAATTAAACATCAGGTCTGAATGAAGGGAAAATGCCGTGATTTATAATTGCTTCAGGCAGGAGGCAGCCTGGGAGAGAGGCTGAGGCCCCATTAGGGACCAGGTTTCTCCACAGAGGTGCGGAAGCATCGGGAGGAGATGTGGGCCGCCTTCAGGGTGGGGAGACTGGAATGGAGTCTTCTAGAAAAGCAGGTAGCCTGGGGAGATGAAAGAAGTGCGTTCAGGCAGCCAGGAGGCCCGCCTGCTTGTCTTAGCTCTGTATGAACTTGGCTAAGTTGCTTGGCATCTCTGGCCTCCTTTGCCCATTTGTCTGATGGAGAAAATGACACCTGTCTCATCTCCCTTGGTTCTTGGGAGGATAAAGGGAAGTAATGGATGATAGAGGGCACTGCACATGTCATGTGCTGCTGTTACTTCTTGGTCTCATCATCGCTGTGAAGGCAGCGATGACACCAGTGCTGAGTCTCCTGGCTTCTCGTAGGTGATCAGTGTTTGGGGAGGCAGAAGGCAGGAAGGGCTAGAACAGGATGTATTGGCAAGTGTTGGGAGGTGTCTGTCAGAACAGCTCCATGTTAGATGGGCTTATCTTCCTGCAGGCAGTGGGGTGTAGTGGTTCAGATCCTGGGGGCCTGGCTTGGGGGGTCCCAACTCACCCACATATTAGCATGTGACCTCAGGCAAGTTATGAAACATCTCTGCACCTCAGTGTCTTCCTCTGTAAGATCAGTATAGTAATGGTACCTCATTGCAGAGAGTCCTTGTGAGGATTAAATGAGTTAATACACGTGAAACTCTTGCAGTGTTGCCTGGCACATAGAAACTTCCCTGTAATTGCTAGCTCTTACTAAGCTTCTAATGCTGAGCACATCAACTAAATGTCTAGAAAAGAAGCCATGGCTGGCCTGATAGGCTCCGAAACACTGCCAAAGCCATGTTACTCATAACTCTGCTCTGCACAGGAATCCCCTGGGGATCTTGTGAAAATGCAGATTCTGATTTAGCCGGTCTGTGGTGGGGCCTGAGATTCTGCATTTCTAACCAGATCCTGGTGATGCTGGGACCACATGTTGAGTCCTGAGAGGCAAAGGGATGTTCCTGGTGAATCCCCCTGGTGCCTGTAGGGCTATTTCAGGAGGCTGTTAGGTCAGCAGGTTTGCACTGCTGCACTCCACTCCCACCTTCTGCTGGAAGGCTGCCTTCCTGAAAGAAGGAATCATCGGGATACAACAGGGATGAGCCTTGATTTTCAACTGACAGAACTTTATCAACTCACAGAACACTACCCAAAAGGCTCAGGCTGTCTTGCTGGGAGATTCCTATCTATTACAAAGAACATAGAAATTCATCCCTAAAAATTCCCAGTGGCTGACGATGGTGCCAAGGCTGCTGGGAGAAAAGTGGTGAGTGGGCGGCGTAGCTGCAGGTAGATCCCCAATGGATGCCCCGATCCTGGTGGGGCTGACAAGCCTGTCCCTTGTGGGCTGTATACCTGGGGCAACTAACCTTCCCTGAGCCCAGCTTCTTCAGTGATAAGTGAGGGTTACAAGAGACCCTGCCTTATAGAGCAGTGTTTACGGGTCTGAAAACTTGTCCAAGATTGTTAAGTGAAGAAAGCCAATTGCAGAAAAGCTTGATTCCATTAAAAAATATCCAATGATACACATTTGTAACCTCATGGGAAAGTCTAGAAGAATATATATCATGGATAGTAGTTATCTTGGGGAGGGAGAGGTGGGATCATGAGGGCCTTTTACTGTCAATAGTGTGAATTTCTATATTGTTTGATTTTTAAAATAATGAGCATGCATTACTTTGATAATCAGAATGCCTCCATTAAAAAAAATCTGCTTAAAAATGGCTAATGCCAACCTTATAGGCTGTTGTGGAGAGACAGCATTTGGCACTGCCCCTTCTCCTAGCCAGCACAGATCATAGGATCTGGGGTCAGAAGGCCTGGGTGAGAGTTCCGCGTTGTCACTCGATGGCTGTCAAATTTGGGTAGGTCCTATGTCTCCCTAAGCCCTGGGTTCCTCATCAGCAAACTGAAAATGATAAAAAATACCTAAACCAGGAGGTCAGCATCCTGAGTACCAGTGAAGACAGAGTGACACCAACCCCCCCACCCCACCCCAGGAAGGAGGAGGAGAATAGAGAAAGTCTGGGATCCCCACTGAGCTCTTAGGGTAACAAAATTGGGGTTTTCTCTGACTAGCAAGGAAAGGGAAGTCCCTTTGCCCAGACTATGGTATGGCTCTAAGTACCCTACATACCTGTCTGAAAACTTTCATGCCCCTGAACCTCTGTTCAGCTGTTCCTGCTCCCTGGGATGCCCTTTCCTCTTCCGCCTGGCTGTTTCCTGCTCATCCTCCAAGACTTGGCTCCTCCAGGAATCTCCCCTGAGCCTCCTGCCACAGCCTGGGGACAGGGGCCCCTCTTGGGGATTCCCTCAGTAGGCTACATTTCTTTTTGTTTCCCATTTAGGACTGAGAAGTGAGCTGGTCACTTTTTAATCTGTGGCATCTGGCAAAGTACTGGGTGCATATTTTTTTATTTTTATCTATCTATCAGCCTTTTACACCTTTTGATTTAAGCTCTTAGATTATCCTGAGATTTCCTGGTTGGTTCTTCCATGCCAACACAGGGGTCCTTCTGTTCTACAAAGGGGCAATAGGAGAGGGCAGGATTGCTAGGGTGGTGGTGATGGCATGGTGCCCTCTAGTGGCCAGGTACAGAGGCGGCTGCAGCATCTGGGCCAGAGAAAGAGGGTAGGAGTCAGGTGGGACACTGGCCCACATA
Source organism: Camelus ferus (assembly GCF_009834535.1). Lineage (NCBI taxonomy): Eukaryota > Metazoa > Chordata > Mammalia > Artiodactyla > Camelidae > Camelus > Camelus ferus. Next base: position 27,072,276 of record NC_045715.1, on the reverse strand, counting down.
AAACCAATGAACGTCCCTAGGAGCAAATAAGTGAGTAGAGGAGGGGGGTTGTTGTATTAGCTCTTTCTACCTCCATAGACCCAAGTAGGTGCTGTGGTTTGGCGTAAAATCATTAGAAAAGAGAAGAACCCCAGAGACTGCCCCCTTGTGGAGAGCAAGAGGTAGCCACGTGGAGGTGCCTCAAGGGCAGAAGGATGGAGCAGAGATCTTTTAGGTGGGTAACTGAGAGAGGGATACCAGTGCGTGTCTCCTCCTCAGATGTTGACCTATGCCTGAGAATAGAGAGGCCCTTCAGCTAGGGGGCTGGATCAGTTTTCTCTGGCAGGAAAATCATATTTGAAAGCCCCTTGGTCCTCCCAGTATCCTTCCTGCCCTGACATCCTAGGATCCATGAGGCTTCCTTATTTCTCCATGGCCCCTTCTCTAAAGCCTGTCCCAGGGCTATGCTCAGAACATGCCGACTGCTCCAACAGACATAAGACATTTCCTAGGGATATAGCCATACAGAATAAGACTGAGGGGAAAGTGTTCAGTATAAAACTGAAACAGTGCTCTTTCTCCAGGCCATGTGAGGAATTTCCAAACCTACAAAAGCCATCTGGTCCAGCCCCCTGACTCATACCCATAAACCAGGGTAGGCAGATACTGGTCAGGCTCTTCTTTCTTATCATGTGACACCGGTAACATTATCAGACCTCTTGTCTTTCAACACCTCTAAGACCTCACTTTCCCCAGTCGCCCTTTGTGCCTGGCCCTTTGTGGAACCAAGGAGGGGCCCACCGAAGTGTCCTGAGAAGAAGGGACAGCCAAGGGAGGTGATGACTTCACCAGAAGCCCAGTCACATCCTCCAGTCCTCCATATCACTCCCTTTTAACCAAGGTTCGCTGCCTGGAGTCAAACTTGAGTCTTTCTTGCTGCAACATAACCCAGGTTCCCTAGTTATGTCCCCCTAAGCTAGAGAGAGTCTCATTAGTCTCTACTTGCCTCCCTCAGCCCCACTTTAACTCCTACACCCCCACCAGGAGGCTTTTCCTACTGGTTCTATTTTTTTCCTCCAACTTTTCATCATTTCTCTATTGGCTCTGGCTCTCCTCCAGAACCTCCAAATCCTTTTTAAATGTGACAGCTAAAATAAGATGCCAGGAGAAGGCCAAGTGCAGTGGGATGATCGCACCCTATCTTGCGTGTGCTGCTTTCTCCTTCCTGGGCCCTCCCAGTGGTGGAGGCTGGCCCTTCACTGAGGATGTTATCAGGTCCCCTACGATCCTGGGCCCCCTTGGGTTTTCTCCTCGCCTCCACCTGAATTGGCGGGGCTTGTGCTTAACTTCTAAAATCCTTGCCTTGTATTTCACCTGTCCTGATTGGATAATTTTTCTAATCCATCAAGTTTCTCCTGAATTATATTCTGGCTCCCTTGTACTGAATGTTTTCCTTGTAGTGCTCCAGCATAAACCAGAAGCTAGTTCTGGTCCTTCTTTTATTCATTTGCGATTCACTCATCCATGTATAGTCAAAGCTACTTTTCCCCTTTGCACCAGCCACTCTGCTAGCTTGGGGAAAATGTCATGCCCGAGGCAGTCCCTGGCTTCTGTGGAGATCGGTCTCAGTGAGGACCATGGACATGGAACCAGGGCTGCTCTGTGGAAGGCCAGTGGAAGAAGACGGGTGCTGATGTGACAGGGGGACTCATTATAGCATATAGCAACTGTATTTTGCTAATGTTAGGTATGCTGCGGTAAAAAAAAAAAAAACCAGAATAAAAACAAAACTCCAGATCTCAGTATCTTAATGCAATGAAGATTTTCTCACACATGCATTTGGTCGTAGGTTGTGTAACTCTACAGGGACCATGGCTGCCTCTGTCTTGCGGTGTCGTGTCAGCCCTGGCCAGCTCCCGGCTGACTGTGGCAGAAAAAGGACTACGGGAACCCTCACACCTGCTTTTACGTGCCTTGGATTGGAGGAGACCCACATCGCTCCTGCCCACTCGCCATTGGCTGGGACTGGTCACGTGCCCCACCCCTTCCGCTTAGGCTCAATGGAGGCTGGGAGATACAGCCTCGCCGTGGGCTCTGGCTGAGTGGCGGGCTGGTCAACGCGAGGCATCGTCTCTCCCACACGGATTTACGTGGCCGGAGCCTAGAAAGAAAAGCTCGGTGAGTCACTATCACCACAGTCAACCCTTTCTCGTCAGCCACCTGCCTCCAAAGCAGCTCTTGGTCTTAAAGACGCCTGCTATGCCTTACCCTGGGAGGCCCCACCGTCGGGTCCCAGCCTTGGGGCAGTCCGCGGAGGCCTTAGCCCAAACCCGAACTAGCTGTGGGGTCTTGACTAAGTGGCCTCACAGCGGGTAGAGGGTGGGCTGGTCACATCCCACTGTGTTGGTCTTGGACCTGTTGTTCTCAAATCCTTCCGCTGCCCTGCATCTCAGAGGGCTGGTCGGTGCAGGCTGCCTCCCCCAACACTCCATGTTGGCCGGGTTTCATCTCCCCGGCGGCGTCAGGAAGCGGAGGGTCAGGAGAGAAGCAGCGGGCTCCGGGGTTCTCTCTCCCCGCCTGGAGCAGCTATGTCCCAGCTCCTGGTCTAGAGGCCGTCGCGGTCCCAGCTGTCCTCGGTGGCTCTAGCTCCCAGGCTCCGTCAACACCCCCGCTCCTCCCCTCTCTCTCTCCAGGCTGAGAGCTGGCAGGGGCTTCTCAGGATTGCTCATTTCCAGGTTACTTCTGGCTCTTGACTCCCCCAGCATGTGTGTAACCAGGCCCTCTCATTATTTTCCCTCCACTGTGCATTTGAATTTGATTTCTGTTTTCCTGTTTAGATCGTGACTGATAGACCAGTTCCTTGGCAGGACCCTGGCAAGGGTGGTGGGAGGGAAGCAGAGGGAAAGGGAGTGGGTGTTAAGTCAGGTAGAGAGCATGAAAAATAGAAATTAGGTGCAAATGATGGTCCTACTCCCTCTTTGTGGTCTCCAACCCAGACCTTCAACCTCCCCAGGGCTGTGTCCTCCAAACTAGTCCTTGGCCAGAGAAGGTGGGGGGAGGGAGGAAAACGTGCATTAGAATAAGCTGCGGCTGATGCCCTCTAGGTTGGCGCTGAGACAAAGGGATAAATGGGCACAGCTGAGCTCTCCAAGTCAGAACAGAATTTTCTAGGAGCTTCCTGCAGGCAAGGCCCATGTTGCCCCATCCATCCCAAAGCCCTGCGCTGGGAAAGCTCATGGGGGAGATGTTTGGGTGCCGGCAGGGCCTTGCCGTATCACATAAATCATCCCCAGGAAGGCGACCTGTTCCTCAGCCAGCGGGCTGGGCTAACTCCACTATCCATCCTGGCCTTGCTCACGGCGGCCCTGGCCATGCCTGCTGCAGACAGCTGGAGTTCTCTGTATGCAGAACAGCTCCGAGGTGTGGAAATAAATAAAATCAGAAACCATAAATATACCCACTGGCCTCACAGGAGGTGAACCAGCAGCCCCCTGGGGAGCTAGGCTTCGCTTCCAAGGAGTTGATTAAATTCCAAACCAACCAAGCACCGTCCCTGGGAAAGGTAGGTCCAGGGCTCTGGGAAACGAATAAGATCACAAAGTTTTGTGTTTTTGTTTGTTTGTTTGTTTTTGTTTTTTAAAAACAGGGACTTCAGAGTGAGAATCAGAACTTTAAAACTGTATGGGACCTTCCTGGTGGCTCTCAGCCCTGGCAGCACATTGGGATCACCTGCAGAGCATTTTAAAAGAGAGAGAAAGGCCAGACTCCTCCCCTTCCCAGTCCCTGAAGATGCTGACTCAGTAAGGCTGGATGGGACCTGAGCTCCTCAGATGAAGAGCTCCTGAAATGCCCCCCAGTCCAGACACTTCAAGCTCCAATGATAAGGAACTCCGGGGTTCTGAGAGTGAGGCCAAGGGGTTTTTCCACTCAGTGGAATTATGCAGCTCTTCCCAATTCACAGAAGAAATCAAGTTAATAGAGAATGATCTATATTTAAGGTTTGCCCCCTATAAATTTTTCCTCCTCTATTCTACCTGATGCTGCATGCCTGTCTAACCAGTGAGAAACCAATATGAACAGGAAATCTCAGAAGCCATTGATCACATCTACTTTGAAGACTTTTTTTTTTTTGTAAGCTCATGTGCTTGAGCTTATGTTTCTGTATCATGTTTCTAGCACAAATGTAATTAAAGGTAGCATTTCTAGGCAATTTAAGCCCTGGATAACAGAATCAGGTAGCAGTTCCCTCAAATCTTCTTTAGAGTAAAGTGAGTTAAATATAAATAAATACAACCCCATCTTTTGACCGTGCTCCAGAGGGCCATAACTTACATGGTACAGCCCTTCTAGAGGTCAAGACACAAACCCTGAAACTAATCTTCCAGGGGTGAATGTCAACCCTACTGCTAATTAGACAAGTGAGCTTGAATAAGGTAATAAACGTCCCTGTGCCTTAGTTTCCCCACATGGGGGACAGGGATGATGAATGGTACCCACTTCACATGGCTGTTCTGAGGACTAAATAAGTCTGTGTATTTAAAGCTCTTTCCCCAGCACCTGGTGCTTAGTAATGCTATTAGTTAAACACATTTTAGGACTCAGTGGGGTTGTCGGATAGCAGAGTTAGTATCTTTAAAGAGGATGCTTCAGTCAAAGGAATCGTCCTTTATCCATTCTTTTTTTAAAAACAATTATTTTTTTTAAGAACAGTTTTAGGTTCACAGTGAAGCTGAAAGGAAGGTACGGAGATTTACCATATACTCCCCGCTCCCACACACACACACACACAGCCTCCCCCTTGAGATCAGCCGTCAGAGTAGTACATTTGTTGCAACTGATGAACTTGTATTGACACATCATTATCACCCAAAGTCTATAGTTTACCTTAGGGTTCACTCTTGGTGTTGTACATCCTGTGGGTTTGGACAAATTTATGATGACATGTGTCCTTCATTATGGTATCATACAGAGCATTTTCACTGCCCTAAAGATCCTCTGTGCTCCACCTATTCATTCCTCTCTCTGCTCTAACCTCTGATCTTTCTATTGTCTTCAGTTTTGCCTTTTCCAGAATGTCATAAAGTTGGAATCATATAGTAAGGAGCTTTTTCAGATTGGCTTTCTTCATTTAAGTCTCTTATGTATCTTTTCATGGCTTGATAGCTCATTTCTTTTTAGCCCTGAATAATATTTCATTCTGTAGATGTACCAGTTTACTTATCCATTTGGTTGCTACCAAAGGACATCAGTTATGAATAAACTGCTATAAACATCCATGTGCAGACTTTTATGTGGACATGAGTTTTCAGTTCCTGTGGGTAAATACCAAGGAGCACGACTGCTGGATCGTATGATTGGAGTATGTTTAGTTTTATAACAAACTATTAAACTGTCTTCCAAAGAGGCTGCACCATTTTGCATTCCCGCCAGCAATGAATGAGAGTTCCTGTTGCTCCACATCCTCCCCAGAATTTGGTGTTGTCAGTGTGCTGGATTTTAACTATTCTAATAGGTGTGCAGTAGTATCTTGTTTTAATTTGTATTTCCCTGATGACATACAAGGTAGAGCATATTTTCATATACTTATTTGCCATCTGTATATCTTCTTTGTTGAGGCATCTGTTAAAGTCTTTGGCCCACTTTTTAGTTGGGTTTTTTTTTTTGCTTATTTTTGAGTTTTAAGTGTTCTCTATACATTTTGGATAATAGCCCTTGATCAGATGTGTCTTTTGTAATTATTTTCTCCCAGTGTTTGGCTTATCTTGGCATTCTCTTGACGTAATTTTTTAAACACACAGAAATACATGAATCGGTCTCCTTTTAAAAATCCAGACACTATAGCAGCATATAGAATGAAGAAGTAACAGTGCCTCTTTGGGACCAACCCCACCCAATGCCACTTCCTCCTGGAGAAAGAGAGCCTCTGCTGTCCAAGCACTTTGAGTTCTGCTAAGTTTTTTTTCCTGAGAATCAACAGGTAATTAAGGCACAGATCCTGTTCTCTAGGGACTGGCAATCTGGGAGGGCAGGCAGACAAAATAAAATACAGTAGAGAATGGCAAGCGGAAGAAGACATCTAAGAGGAAGAAGCACGTGTAGTTTTTTTAGCATTACCCGTGAGGGAGGTTGCAGGGTGGTTCTGGTACCAGGTGAAGAGCTAGACCAGTGGTTCTCAAAGTGTGGTCCTTGGACTGGCAGTTTCAGCATTGCATCATGTGGAAGTTTGTTAGAAAGGAGATTCTCAGGCCCACCCGGACCTGTGAATCAGAGTCTCCAGGTGGGGCCCACCCAACAATCTGAGTTTTTCTCAGCTCTCTGGGGGATTCTGATGTGCCCTGAAGGTTGAGAACTATTGCCCTAGACGAACTCATACCTCTAAACTCACTCCCTGAGACTCCACATCCTCCTGCCTGTAAACCAAGAAGGGCTACAGACAGAATGACTGCGGAGCTGACCAGGGAGATGCTGCTCTGGCCATGAGCGCATTACGGGGTTGGCGAGTGAAGGGCCCAGAGCTGTCCGCTGGGTGGGCAGCGGGGTGAAGAGGAATCACTTTGCACTTTAGCACTTTGCCCTTCGGGTCCTACCCTTTCCTGGGAGACAGTCTCAGCTCTTCCCTTTGCTTAGGAAAGTGTCGCAGCACACCGTGTAACTGACCCTCTGGAAGACTCAGCAAAGCACATATGCTGTCCATAATGAATGAGCCCATTTCCTGCACGAATCAGGGGGGTCAGGACAGATTAGCCCTGGTAATGGAGTTAAAGTCAAGCTCATTTGTTTGCAAGATTATTGGGAAGTCAGAGTCCCTTCAGACAGAGCAGGGAAGGTGGTAGCAAGTTCCCTTGGTTGAGACTTGTGTTGGGTGTGGCCTGGTCTCCTTTATGTGTGTATATGTATATTTTTGGGTAGATGTTCCTAGGAGAGAAAAAGGAACACGAATGCCTTGTTTCAGAGCCTGACCCTGACTGGGTAGAGTCATGCCTGGGACCTTTTAGCCTCTTTCCACCTTTGCCCCACCCAGGACCCAGTTCTGGCTTTACTCTCCAGCCTGGTGGGGGGGGGCAGGGACCTCTGCAAGTTTCTTAATGTCAATTAATTGTTTCTTCTTTCAGAGTTCACCTATTCCTGGGTTCTCACGTGTTGAGGTCACAAGAGAACCCAGTACCTGAGCCGTGATGGGAGAAGCTGCACCGAAGGTTTCTGGAATGACTTGAAGGTATGTAAGTGTGGTAGCACGTGCAGGCCAAATCCACAGAGAACACGGTCCAGGGCTGAAGGGACTTGCAAGGCCCTGGCCACCAGCATCAACCAGGCTCCCACATCCTGGGAGGCTAGGCCCCAGGGAAGATGGTCCAAGGGCTCAGATCCCTGCTGCTCCTTCCTGGGAAAGCTGAGGTTTCAGGTGAGCACATGCTGTCCCTCACTGGGGAAGTTACCCCCTGCCTTTGCTGAAAATCTTATGGCTCCCAACACCTACTTTGGATAAATCCAAACCGCTCAGTGCTGCCCACAGGCCCTCAAGGATGTTGCAGCTGCCTGGGTGTCTGGTCTACCTATTGCCAACCCACCTGCATGCCCCTCAGCTGTGTTCAGAGCCTCCTCTGCATTGTGAACTCTGACCTATCCTGTATGAATGGCTCCCCTCCTCTTTGGGAGCCCTCCCTAATGGTTCAGAAGGACTTCCTTCCACTCTTCTGCATCCCCTCAGCATCCGTTGTTCTGTCATTTCTCCCACAGGACTTCTCACACCCTTTGGTGATGATTTGTCTGCAAGGCTGACTCCTACAGCAAGCTGTGGGCTCCTGGCAGGGGTGGGGGTGTTTCCTGTACATCTTTGCCTCCCCATGGCTCACACACTGGAGCACACATGGGAGGCGCCAAATGAACAGGAGATTGAAGGGGCTCAGCCTCCAGGAAGCCCTGCAGAGCTTGGGAGACCGTGGATTCCCCAGGGAGCCAGCCCCTCCAAGGGTAGCCGTGTTCTCCTAGCAGGTTGCACTTTCATCACCAGAATGCCTTTTTTTCTTCCAAAATACTAAAGCAGAAACTGGGGAAGGAAACGCATAGAAGCCACTAGATGATTTTCCTTATTGTCTCTACGCCAGGCATCCCTGGAGGGGTCAGAGCCCACTCTCTACTCCTCCCGCCTGCCAGATGGCTCTCTGAAATAGGCAGGTCTAATTTTATAGTCAGAAGGAGGCTGTAAGGATGGAAAACTCCTGCCTCAGAGACTTTAATACCCTGGCATCCTGAAGGATCAGGTCCTTCTCAGAGAGCAGGGCTTCAGCACTTAGAGCTAAGACTATCTTCTGGGGTGGGTGGAAGAGAGTGCTGGTATGGTGGAGTGGGGGGAGGCTGTCTCAGGAAGTGGCAGTTCCTCCCTCTTCCCTCAAATACATCCCTGCCCACTGACTACGACGTGGCTCAAAGGCCCATCATGAGCACTTCACTCCTGGGGCTTGGGTTTAGACCCTAGAATTCCAGTGTCCCTGTGAGGGATAATAACTCAAGCAATTAGCAGTATATTCTTCAGGGACAGTTACTTAAACAGATAGTGACAACTGTCTTAGTTTGCTGGGGCTGCCATCACAAAACACCATAGACTGGGTGGCATAAGCATTCGGAATTTATTTCTCACAGTTCTGGAAGCTAGAAGTTCAAGGTCAGGATGACAGCGTGGTTGGGTTCTCTTCCTGGCTTGCAGACTGTCTCCGTTTTGCTGTCTTTTGCTGTCTCTTCTTATAAAGACACTGATCTCATCTCAAGGGCTCTGCTCTGGTGATCTAATTTCTTCCAAAAGACCCCACCTACTAATACCATCCTGTTAGAGCTTTAACATATAAATTTGTCAGGGACACAAATGTTCAACCCCTAGCATTCCAGCCCTAGCTCCCCAGACTTGTGCTCTTGCATGCAAGATACATTCATTCCATTCCAGCAGCCCCCCAAAGCCTTAACTAAGTCCAGCATCAAATCTAAGGCTAAAGTCCAAAGTCTCACTTAAATATCTAAATACCAGATATGGGTGAGACTCAGATATGATTCATCCTGAGGCAAAATCCCTCTCCAGCTGTGAACTTGTGGATCCAGAAAGGATATGTGCTTCCAGGCATTCCTATTCCAAAATGGCGAAACAGGAAAGAAAAAAGAGTAATGGGTCTCAGGCAAGTCAAAACTTAGCAAGGGAAGTTCCACTAGGTCTTCACTCCTAAAAATAATCCTCTTTGGTTCAAAGCTCTGCCTTCCAGATCCATTGGCAGGAGTCCCCTCTCAGCAGCTGTGCTGAGTGGAGGTCATATTCCTAAGACTCTCTGTGGCCCTGCCCCAGAGGCTCCACAGTTTGTCCACACCCCATAAGGCAGCCCTGGCCCCTAGGCTTCAGTCAGGGGATGTCTGGCCTGTTGAAACCTAGAGGTTGGTCTTGATGGTCTCTGAATTGCCTTTGGGGTCCGTCTCCTTTTCTTGAGGAATAGCACATGTTCACAGTCAAATAGCTCTATAATCCAGTCCTGTAGGCTTATCTAAGAAGTACCCGTTTTCCTTCATTTCATCTTGTTTTTTCTGTCCCCTTTAGTTCAAACTGGCAGTGTCGTTGTATGCAGTCAGTCCTTCGTATCTGTGGATTCCACATCTGTGGATTCCACCAAGGATCAAAAATAGTCCAACAAAAATATTCCAGAAAGTTCCAAAAAGCAAACTTGAACTTGCCACACGAAGGCAATTATGTACATAGCATTTACATTGTATTTACAACTATTTACATAGCATTTACATTGTATTAGGTATTATAAGTAATCTAGAAATGATTTAAACTATAAGGGAGGAAGTGTGTAGGTTATATGCAAATACTGTGCAATTTTATAGAAGAAACTTAAACATCCTTGAACTTTGTTATCTGTGAGGTTCCTGGAACCAGTCCCTGTGCTGGTACTGAGGCATGACTGTAATCCCTTCTTTATTCCTGGCTCCTGCTGAAAATCTGAGTAAGTCCCCGAGTTGTGCCCATGATCTCCTTAGGAGTGGTTGTTCGGTCACACCCTTAGTGTTTATCTTGAATCAAGATTTCTCATTTTTTGCAATACATATAGGCTGTGAATTTTCCAAATCTTCAAGTTCTGTTTCCTTTTAGCTTAACAACTACTTCTTCAATTCATTTCTCTTCTTCTGCATTTTATTATAAGCTGTCAAGAGGAATGAAACCACTCCTTCAATGCTTTGCCTAGAAATCTGCCCAGCTAAGTATCTGAATATCCCCTGAAAGTTCTACTGAGACAAGGGGGAAGGAGGCAGGGCACAACTGTTAAAAGAATGACACAGCTGTTGAGAAAAACAGGATAGGACAAAAACTGGTTAGAATGGACTGGGCCCAAGATGGCAGAAGATTCAGCTTCCGGTAGACCTTGAGCCTCATTAAATGCCCATTGTAATACATTAGCTGCTGAATGGCACTCCCACGGGCACCATGACAGTTCTGAGACTGACCATAAAAGGCCAAAAAGTGGGTGATGGCCCAATTCCTGAAAATCCCCTCCCTTCCTCAAAATAGTTAGAATATTCCTCCCACTTGTTAGGTATGAAATTACCCAGCCCATAAAAACTAACCACCCCCACACCCTAGGGCCGCTCTCACCTGAGAAGACCGCATTCTGCCTGTGGAATGTGTATCTCTCTAAATAAACTTGTTTTCACTTTACTGTGGCTCTTATTTCACTAATTCTTATTTTACTAACCCAATCTCCCCTCAGGAAAAGAGAGTCTTAAAACTTATGCCTGTGCTCAGCACCCAAAAGCTAGGTGAGTCATATAGGTGAGGCCTTGCCTTCAAAGCTGTCCCTGGTACTGGAATGGTTAGCCCTCTGTGGTGGACAGGTGTGGTTCTTTCTTGCCAGAATAGTGTCCTCGTCATCTGGAGATGCTCCTGTGAATCACATGGTTCTGGTGAAGACTACTAATCATGGATCCCATTCTTGCCCCATACCCCCAAATCCAGCTATAGCCATCGGCCTAGATCAATCCCATGACACAGGTCTGGCCAATCAGAGCCCTTCCGTGGGACTTTCTAACAAGATCTCAGAAGAGAGAGCCCTTTCCTCTCTGGTCACAAAGTTTCCAGATGGAGGCAAGTTCAGAGCTGGGCATTGATCAGCTCCTCAACAACTCCCCATCCTCCACCCACAATGTGAAGATAAAAGGTGGGTGAGGTTAGAGTTTAGGCAGAGAAGAGCTAGGAAGCAGAGGAGAGGAAGGAAAAGAGACAGCTGCTGGTTCCAGGCATTCCTGAGGCCAGCTTCTTTGCCAGCCTTCTAAGTTATTTGGTTACCCCAAGAAAATAAATCCCCCATTCTTTTTAAGTGACCTTGAGTTAGTTAGGTTTTTGTCACTTGCTCCCATAATAATTCTGACAAACATACCCCCTATATGAACCTTTGGTTCTGACCAAAGGCCTTTGAAGGTCTCCCCTAATCTTTCTCAGGCTACATCCACTTGGCTATTTTCTTTGTACCAAAACATCACAAGCAGACTCTTTGCTTGTGAAGCCAAGGCCATCAGTCACTTGTTAAGCACACACCTGGTGTGCCCCAGCCCTGGCATGGGCTCCAGGTACGTGGAGGCAATAGGAGGGCCTGGCCACTGACCTTGAACTTTGCAGTGTCCCTGCACAACTTCTTTTAATTGCTTTCTGATTTATATTCCTTTCCTTGGCATGGTATTGACAAGTGGAAGGTTTGATAGATTCTCTCCAGGTCATCTATTTAAGGCATCCTCACTTAATGCAGGAAAGAAATAATGTTTGGTTTTTAAGTAAATGAACTCTAGCCACATTTTATTTTCAGCAGCATTCAGAGGCCTGAATTGGGGAGTGGACTCATTGGCCCCAGGAAGATCAGCCCTGCTTGACTGCTGCCTTCCTAGGTGGTCTCTGAAAACTCTAATGTTGTGTTACCAGGAGCAGGTGTGCAGTAAGAGTGGCTCTGAAGCCAAAGACCTGGTGGATTGAGTAAGGAGGGAGGAGAGTTCTGTCTGTGCCCCAGTGCGAGGGACACCATGATAGCCCATAAACCAGCTACCTGACATGCCCTCTTCTAGAGAGATGCCTGACCCTGGCTGTGATAGATTCTGTCATTTGGCCACGATTCTTGACCTCTCCCTGCATTCACACCATTTGCTGTGTGCTTTCACCTGGTGGACTGACATCCATTCCTTGGCTCTCAGCTAGATCTCAGTTGCTGGGAGGACAGGTGGCAGCTGGACCCAGCCTGGTGGTGCCCTGTTCCCTGCAGTGAGATGGGCAGATGGAAAAGCATTGGCCATTTCACTTTCTCTTAGGCAGGACAGGAACGATGGGGACAGAGGAGCAAGGGGAGGTCTGCTCTGGTAGATAGAACCCAGTAGTAAAATAAGCTACATCAGGGAGGGCCACCCAGAGTCACAAATGCTTCAAAAGATGGTCACAGCAGGTGTCCTGGTGGTCTATTGCTATATAACAAGCCACCCCAAAATTTAGGGGTTTAGCACAACAATAATCATTTATTTTGTTTAGGACTCAGCCATTTGGGCAGGGCTGGGTTGGGGCAGCTTGTCTCTGCGCCCATAGCATTAGCTGAGTTGCTCAACTAGGGGCTAGGGGATAGCTTTCAAAGTGGCCTTCTGGCTGGCTGGCTGGCTGGCTGGCTGGTTGGTGCTGACTGTCAGCGAGGCGCTTGCCGAGGCCTCAGCTCCTCTCCATGTGGGTCTCTCCAACAGTCATGTGGGCTTCCTCACAACATGGTGGCTGAGTCCTTGAAGAGAAGGCAGATTTGTATCATATTTTCATTATCTAGCTTCTGAAGCCTTCAGCCACACTCGGTTGAGGCAGTCACACATACTTTCCCTGGTTCAAGGGGGAGGGGGGAGGGTCTAGAAGAGCACGTGGAAGGAGAGGTGCTTTTGCATCATCTTTGGAAAATACAGTCTGCCAGAGGTGATGCCAATCCAGGTGATGACTGGAGACCCAGACAGGCGGCCCACCACGTTGTCATCACTGGGGTGGGATCTGGCTGCACAATTATGGCCCCTGAAGGAGGGGTAGTTGACAAGAGCAGGGACAAACCTGGAGTTCACTAGCAGATGGCATAACATAGTGGTTAAAAGTAGAAATTCTACAGCCAGATTGCCTGCGTTTGAGTCCTGGCTTCACTAATTAGTAGTTTTCGATTTTGGACAAGAAACTTAGCCCCCCTTTGCTTCAGTTTCCCCATCTATTACAGGGATATTGATAGTACTTAACTCATAGCTATGTTTGTTGTGAGTCTTCAGCGAGTTAATGTAGGTAAAGAGCTTAGAACAGTGCCTGGCTCACAGCAAGTGCTATCTAAGGATAAGTTAATATTGTTAATAGGCTGTTTCTCAGAAAAGCACTAGGAACAGAACAGGGAACCAAACTGACAAATGGTGTGTATCGGAGCTCCAAAGTGAGGCAAACTTCCCTTAATAACCTCCAGTAATGAGAAGGATGCTCCTGGGGGCGGAGGGGTCTGAGGCAGATCCTTGGTGCAGCGAGGATTGTGTCCTAGAGCAGAGAGAATGGTTTCTCCGCCCTGGCCCAGAGATCTTGCTGGGCTCAGAGGCAGTGCCAAGTTCAAACACTGTAAAATTCTCTGCAATGTTATTTGAGCAGTAAAAATAGTGAGGAGTCCTGAGGCTACTTAGAAATAGAACAACTGTTTTCTCCTTAATGAGACACCATACGCAGCATTTAATTAAAACTGCAGGAGCATGCAGAGAACGTGGACCGAAGCTTGGGGGTGGTGGTCATAGGAATTTGTTCGTCAGGGCCAGGCACAGCCGCACCCCCTGTCCCCAGCTTCTTTCATGCAGGCCCGTGACTGCCTCCAGGTTCCCAAAGGACCCTCAGAATTACTTTCACCCTCCTCATCATGGTGTATAGTCGCACTCCACCTGCTTCAAATATCTGAAGTGGCATAGGGCAAATTACCTCTCTGAGCCATTTCCCCATCTAGAAAATGGGGATACATGAGTCCCCCTTCATAGGAGATACATACTGGAGGAGCCTGACTCCTGTCCTCTCCGCTCTTCCGGCCCTGTGGGCATCCCTGGTCAGAATGATAGAGACTGATAGAGACAGGTCTTGATGCTTTTCAGGTTTCAGGTATCGAATTCCAAGCCATGTCCTGGTGAGGCACTCCTTGAAAAGATGGTTCTAAAGTTGAATAGGTTTGGGAAACACTGTGTTCTTTTTATGCGCCTCCTCACTTGCAGGGCTGCAATGCACGTGAGTATTTGAAAGGTTCTGAGAAGTCCTGGTACAAGAAGTCCTGCCATATTTAACCCAGTGTTTTCTAAAATTTCTCACCTTGGAAACTCTATTTGTGCCATGTGATTTTTCCTTTGTTTCGCCCGTTAGCATCACGGGGAACAGTCTCTAGGAATTACCGGGGTGGCAGAAATCACATGTGCAAAACAGCTTAATTTCTCTGAACTCATTTCTCATCTGAAAAATGAGGTGTAATTAACACTAGCAGGTCGCTGTGAAGATTAGAAGCGGTGTGCATAACACCCCTCACCCGGGCCAGGCGTGCAGTGGGTGTGCAGTAAGTTCAAGCCCCTGTGACTTAGGCGGGGCCGCAGGCACAGGGAATGACACGGGGGGATACAGGCACTAAAGGTGAGAACTGAGGCAGAGGCTTGACCATGAAGGCTGAGAACAGCACAGGCCGGCTGGGCTGAGCCTAGGGGTACAGCATGGGATTCGTTCCCTGCACAGGGCCATGGCTAGGCCTGTGGGAGAGGGGTATCAGGACGTGCTAGCAGCTTGGGGACTACTGCGCACAGGAGCAGGGAAGGGAGTCATTTATTAAGTCCTTCATTCCTCACGTATTTATTGGGCAGCTACAGAGGATAAGTCAGTGAGCAAAACAAAATTCCTGCCCTCCTGGAGCTTACACTATCAACAAGTAAATGAACTAAGAATATTTTAAGTGATGATAAGTGCTGCAAAAAATAAAGCAGGGTGGAGGGGTAGAATGATGGGTGAGTGTTAAAGTAGGGTGGTCAGGGAGAGCCTCTGTGAGGAGGTGATGTGAGCGGAAAGTGGAAAGAGGCAAGTGATCAAAACTCACTGGCTCATCTTCACCATCGTGGTCATCAGTAAGATCATCATTCTAAGTCCCTACCCATCTCCTTAACCCTAAACTGCAGGATAAGGGCCTCTCGGGATCCACTTTTCTTCCAAAGGTGAAGTTCCAAGAATTACCACAAGGTGGAGTCCTGACTCTAACCCGATCCAGGGGCTGTGAGTTTGTGGATGAATCCAGAAAACTCAATCCAAAGCACCCACCCCTAGAGTCCTAGCGAGGTTGAGAGCAGTCTCAAGCTGTCTGCAGCCACAGGAATCTTATATAATTGAGTTGTAAACAGAATTGATGGTGTGGTGGGGGATCTTTGGCTATCTGCCACTTAGTTACTAGAGGCTTTGGTGGGGCAAAGGGGAAGCATTGGGGAACTCCAGGAGAGCTGAATGAGGGAGAGGCTGACAGGCACCCAGCACAGGATCCAGGGGGTCCCAGGACTGGGGTTGGCATGGCCACCAGGAGAGCAGTTCCAGCTGGGACTTCCTTTGTGATGGGGCGTGGCGGATTTAAGACATCCATTGGCCTCTAGCTGTGGAGAAGGCAGATGAGGAAGCAGGAACTGGAGAGGGAATTGGCTGTAAAAGCTGAACCCTGCATTCAGCACAGCCAGTCTGGAGCAAGTAGCAACCTATCTATGTGTGGTTTATGCCCTGCTAGCTGCTCCTGTAAATCCATCGGCAGCTGGAGCTTGACGGCTGCCGGCCCCGGATTCTGGGGAGGAGTCCTGCTCAGACCCCACCCCCCACCCTGTTATCCCCTGGGCAGAAGCTGCAGGACAGTCCCTAGTGACAAACTGCCATGACCCTCTGGGGTCTTTCCTGAGTGCCCACTGAAAAGCGGGGAGCTGACTTGCTCCCCTGGGTGGCCAGGACCTCCCACTCTTCCTCCTTATCAAGAGGATTGATTACCCTCCCAGACTCATTCCAGCCAGGCAGAGTTGCAGGGTTTCCAGTTTCTAGCATTTTGCTCCCCAGTAACATATGAACAGATGCTGCATGGCTCTCTCCAAGGTGGGGAGGGCAGCATTGTCTCCGTGAGGTTCTTTGCTTTTCTCCGGGAAGAGAAAATCCATTTTACATTGCTCTGTGATCTCACTGACCTGTAAATGCACGGATGGAGGACTTTGGTTGTAGTTCCACCTGTGTCCTGACTTTCTTTATCTGCAGATGGGGTAGATAATATTTACTGGGTGGGGTCATCTGGTCAGATCAATATAATACATCTATAGCACCTGGACCTCATCAGGATTCAATAGTCTAGTATATCTTTTATGTCTAAATAGTCTAAATTTAAGAGTCCGTTCTGACTATTAAGGGCCAACCGCATCTTCTTATCCATGATCTTATTTATTCCACAGAAAACTCCTGTTTGGTGCATCTCTCCTTTTTTTCTCTTATTTTATTGAATTTTTTCCCCACAAGAACCATTTGAAAACATTCTCATTATAGCAGAGTCAAGTACTGCTTCAATATTTGGAGTAAAATACAAACGTCTTTCCTGACCACCCCCTCAGCCGAACCCCCTTGACCCCTCCCCACAGACAGCATATTCACCAGAGGTAACTTCTGGGGTAAATTTGATATTTAACTTTCCAGACCTTAAATATATATACCTGTGTCTTCCTATACAGTCTTTGGAGATGTAAAACAGGCTCTGCCTGACATACTGGCCTTTTGTTTGTTGTAAATTGCCTGTGCATATTCTTTGCCCATTTTTATAGCATTGCTTTTATGATTATTTATAAAAACTCTTCAGATTGTATAAATATCACATAAATATTACACATTAATAATTATTTAGATTTTATCTTAGTCTTAGCTCATCTTAAAAAGATTTTTAATGTAATACATGCTTGTAGTAAAAAAAAACTTCCAACAATACAGAGGGTATAAAATGATAAAATGAGAACCAGATGTCCCCAGAATGGGAGGCCTTCCTGTAAACTCTGTGAATGTACACAGCATGGAATGTTGACAAATGAAGGTGTGGTTGTGTGAGGCTGACACTCATCACACCCCAGCAGTCTTTAGGAAACCATTCTGTTTTTGCACAGAGTACCCTTTGGGTTCTAGCCAGGGGTAAACATCACGCCTGCAGCCACTCTCCATGCCTGCCCAGGCCTGGGAGCAGCTGACTGCACAGCTGTTCTATGGACAGTCTCCCAATTAACTGCCTTGACTTGGACCCGCCTTCCGCTTCTGGCCCAAGTTTGCTGGCTGCAAGGGAAGAAGGAGTCTCTCCCTCCCCACTGCACTTCAGAGTCCAGGTGAATTTAGGGGATGGTCCTTCTGCTCTGGGTTCTCCCCTGATCTGACTCAGTCACTCCCTGCTCTCCACTCGTGCCCCAGTCCCCTTACTGGCTGGCTGGCAGACTGCAGGCCACTGCCTGATTTGGTAAATAAAGTTTTATGTTGCATCTGTGGCTGCTTTCAAGTCACAAAGAGAGTTAAGTAGTCGCGACAGAGATCATAGGGCCACCAAGACCTACAGTATTTACTGTGTGGCCCTTCACAGACCAAGTCTGACCACCTCTGCACTAGGCCTGCTGCTCTCCAGTATTCAAAAGGAGGGGAGGTCGTTGGTGACCCCGTGCCCTGGACCTTGTGACGTGGTCAGTGGCTCCTCCAGGAGGAAGAAGGGATGACTTTTGGCTCCTCCCCCAGGTGGTTGCAGTGACCTGCAGCATGCACAAACTCCACTGTGGCCTGGCCTCTGGGCAGCACACAGCCTGGAACACCTGGCAGACAGAGCAAGATGTGACCCCTGCCTCCCCCTTCAGGAGGTGAGAAAGTTCTGGAGGTGGCGCTGGTGAATGGGGACAACAAACAAGGTCTGGTCTAGAACAGTACGTACCAGTGCCTGGTTCCTGGCAGCCCACCACGCAGCTGCAGGCCGGGAGTGGGTGTGGAGAAAATGAGGGAAGGGGCAGTGGAAGTTTCAGGAAGGTTCCCAGCATCTCAGGCCACTCTGGGCACTTGAAGCTCACTCCAGGAAGTCCCAGAATGCCACTCCCCCAGGGCATCACAAGATCTGCCTGTGTCTACTTCCCGCTGCCCTCAGCCATCCTGGGACTCCCTGGCGCTGCTGTCTTCACCCTTGCTCTGCCCCCAGCTTAACCATGAGGTAATGCTTTGGGAACTTCTAGTTCTACCACGTACAGGAGCTGCTCTTTTCAAGTCACTGTTGACCTCCATGTGGCTGAATCCCATTGTTAATTACCTGTCCTCATGTTGCTGGACCATCCTGCATCCTTTGACATATTCTTAAGTTCTCTTAAACCTTTTAAACTCTCTCTTCTCCTGGCTTTTGTGACCTCAAACAGTCCTCCCTCTGCTCCCTGCTTTTTGTTCTCCCCTACTGGAACCTCCTTCCTATGCTGAGCGCAGCTCCGGGACCCATGATTCTTTGTTGCTGATATCTTCTTTGGACCCAGGTTTCTGTCTCTCTCCCTGACTTCGCCACTGGGCTCCAAACGGCAGTACAGAATCATTTGCTTGACATCCGGATGTCCACTTTCTTCTCAAACTGAGCATGTCCCAAAGCAGAAGTCCTGATTTCCCCACCCCAGGCTTGTTCCTCTTCTGTCCTTCTAATCTCTACATGGCAAAACCTTCCACCCATCACTCAACACCCCGCTGCCCACAAACTAGGAGGCATTTCCAGGTTTTCCTGTCTCCTCTCACATCTACGTGAACAATAAATTCTGTTGGCTCCAATTCAAAACATAACCCATAATTTTCCTTGTACTGAATCTCCACAGCCCCTGCCCCACTCCAAGCCACTCATTGTTCATTTGAGTGATTGCAATTGCCTCCTAACTAGCTACCCGTCTCTTCTCCTATACACCCAGGATGGTTTTATCTTTTATACGTGAATCGTATCAATCATTCTCCTGCTAAAATGCTGAATGATTACCCATCACACTTAAGATGGTGCATTTTCCTTATTGTGGCTCATGAACCTTGTGGCCATCCCATCTGTCTGCCCTCATTCTCCATGCTCCAGCCGCACTGGCTATGGTCCTGCTATAGCACATCACACTTGTCCCCTCCACGCCTGGAATGCTATCTTAGCTCATCCCAACACTGGATCCCTCTTGTCATTCTTGTCTCAGGTCAAAAGACATCTTCTCAGTGAAGTCTTCCTTGTTCATCAGATCCAGGTGACCACTCTCCCCATCCACCTCCAGTTGCTGCCATATCACACTTACAGTTTTTCCTAGCACTCATCACTACTGAAATGACATTGTCATTAATGTGTCAAGACATTAAGAATCTAGGCTCTGGAGCCCAACTTACCTGGGTGCAAATCTCAGCTCGACCATTTCTAGCTGTGTGACCTCAGACAACCTAGATGGTGTCTCTGTGCCTCAGTTTCCACATCTGTGAAATGGGGGTGCCAAATCCAACCCACTATCTGTTTTCAATCAACCCACAAGTTAAGAATGGTTTTATATCTTTAAATGATTAAAAAAAATCAAAAGAATATTTTGTGACTCGTGAAGATTATATGAAATTTAAAATTTCAGTGACCATAAATAATGTTTTATTGGAACACAGCCATACCTTTACAGCTGCTTCCATATTATGATAGCAGAGTGGAGCCATTGTGACAGAGACCGCAAGGCCCATGAAGCCTAAAATATTGACTCTGGTTCTTTACAGAAATTGTTTGTTGACCTCTGAGGTAAATACCTGCCATCTAGGATTGATATAAGTGAATTATTATATGTAGAGTTCTTAGAACAATGTCTGTATCTGTATAGATACAGATGAGATATAGATAATAGACAGATGGACAGACGGATAGAGGTATAGATGTCTGTCAGCAACATGAAAG
The DNA here is from genome assembly GCF_009834535.1 of Camelus ferus. Taxonomy (NCBI): domain Eukaryota; kingdom Metazoa; phylum Chordata; class Mammalia; order Artiodactyla; family Camelidae; genus Camelus; species Camelus ferus. The sequence goes on along the minus strand of NC_045715.1, from coordinate 27,052,327 downwards.
TATCAGCTGTTGTTTAATACCTGCCTTCCCTGTGCCAGCCTGTATAGTGGAACTTTACGCCCTCGTGGAAACGTTCTGTATCCGCACCACGATGCAGTGGTCACTCGTTACACGTGACTGTGGAGCATTTGACATGTGGCTAGTGTGACTAAGGAACTGAATTTTCAATTATAGTTAACTTCAATTTTAGTTTAAAGTGCCACCTGGGGCTAGTGGCTACCAGATTGGACAGTACTGCTCTAAAACAAAGCCCACGGGAAAATGCACGCCTGGCATATGGTAAGTACTCAGACACATCAGCTATGCTGCTCCTCCCTTCCCATCTCCCAGCCTCTGTTCTCCCACTCCTCTCTCTCCTCTCATGGCCTGTGCTTCTCCTTCACTCTTTGTCCTGCTTTCTTTCATTGGGGCATGTCCTGTTTCTCCCCCTGTGTCCCCATCACTACCCTGCAGGCCCCTCCATCAGACAGTGGCACCAGTGCCCCATCCTCAGCCTTACACTTAGCTGTAAATCAGCCCTGGTAACTCACCATCTGGTCCAGCCCTTAGCAGAGCACAGGGAGCCAGGCCAGGCAGATCCTGGATGGAGGCGGACAAGGTAACCAGGCCTCTTGGTGTAGCAGCCAAGGATGCTCCATCATTCCTGAGGCTGGTGCTGCACTCACAGGGTGCCTGGTGCCAGGAGTCCGCGCCAGGCCTGAGCAGGGCCGCCAATCACAGAGGAGCCAGGGGCCAGGAGGGTGGAGAGTGGCCAGGAGCCTGGCTGCAGGTGCTGCGGGCAGCCAGCAGGTGGATGGTGCCCAGGCAGCAATGAGAGGGCTGCGGGCAGTGTCCCTGAAGCCTTATGTTCCTGACTTAGAGCCTTGTTACCATCACTGCAGCTGTGGGCCCCTTGTCAGTGGCAGGAAAGGGCATCAAGGAAGCCTTGTGCAAGAGCGAAGTTCCCATCCAGAGATAGCTCGTGCCTTGCAGCCACGGGCCCCTCACATAGAGCCCAGCAGCCATGGGCACACTGCCCTCTGCAGGGAGGCCAGAATAAGCAGGAGGGGCCTGGGTCCCAGCAGGAGAGTGCCAGGTTGTAGGGGACACTGGGCCCAGAGCTCACAGAGAACAGTTCAGTAACTTTTGATGAATGTGTGAGTGAACGAGTAAGTACCAAACCCTCCCAATCTTTTTTGGAACAAGCAGGTTATCGACTCAGGAAACCTGCCTCCAGGTTTGGCTCAGTCTCTCAGACCTAGCTATATGTTGCTAGACGAGTCACTTGCCTTCATGTGGAAAACAAAGGGGTTGGATTGGATCAGTGGTTCTTAATTGAATGGAGGGAGAATGTTTATACATGCGTGGGGGGCTTTTTGGTTGTCACAGTGACGAGGAGGTGCGATGCACCACGGATGCCAACATCCTGCAAAGAGCGATTGTTCCACCCAAGAAAAATCATTGTGCCAAAACACTGGTAGTGCCCAGAGAGAACTGCTCTGATCCATCCAGCTGGGACGTCTGCCTGCCAGTAGGAGTTGTTGTCAGTGCTCCCCCAGTGCCCCAGCCTTGACCGTTTTAGCTACTCCCAGATTAACTCTCAGTTAGCAATACCTGCATTTCTTTGCTAGAGGACTTTCTCTGGCAGCTGAATTCTGTTCTGCCTGTTCACATGGCAGCTAGAATGCTAGGGGGGTTAACAGGCCCTGGGAGCAGCCCTCGCCAGTAACTGAGGGAGCTGGTGTATACAAACCCCAGCTCCCTGTCCCTCGGGTGGGTAGCTCTGAGCTGCATTCCTCCATCTCACAGAGGACTCCTGTGGGTCAGCGTCAGTTGCCTATAGCAGGAGCTAGGATAGATTTGCCACCCATGGGTTCCTTCCCTTCCTCTTCTTATCACCCAGCTCCCTTATTTTCACTTGAATTCTTGTCTCAGGGTTGGCGTTTTGGAGAGTCCAAACAGAGACCTCCCAGCTGAACTGTCCAGAGAGGCCAGAATGTGAGTGCCCCGCCTGCCTTAGTGGAGCTCGATTCAGCCCCACATGGACATTGGAAGGAGCCTAAGTAACTACTCGGGACTTTGAGCTTAACCAAAGTCCCAGGATGGATGGCGGCTGGGCCAGGTGTGCGGATGGCAGGGACCCCACGCTGCCCAGCATCCCAGTGCCCTGAGCAGACACAGGGGCAGCTGCGAGGACCCAGACTTCATTTCTCTCCTCAGCACCCTCCTCTAGGCTCATCACCGGGTGAAATCACCCACTGGCCAGGAGAGGGAAACAGACACATCAAAATACATCCTTCTCACGATGGCCAGTGCTCAGTTCTTGGGGAAATCAGACCATGCTCTCTTCATCTGCAACAAGGGCTTCTTCTTTCAAAGGGAGATAAAAATGGAGGGAGCAACTCCTGGTTATTTTCCATTTCTTCTTATCTGTCTGGTCTCATTGAAAAAATCTAACATTCGGCCTAAATGGTCCCAAAGACCAGGGCCACACAGGGCCAGCAGGAGTTAGAAGCAACAAAGGAAGTGTGTAGTGGGGTCAGCAGAAGAGACCAGCTGCTTCACAAAGAAAGGGAAAATGGGACCATGTCTGTATGGCAAGTGCCATGAGTTGGCTGCCCCAGCCCTCATTCTGACCCCCTTTCACCCAAAGGAACTAAGTGGCCAATGAGTTGCAGTAGGTTTATACTTGAGGGGTCATGGGGAGCCCTAATAAAGATGCTGCTCCCTCTCCCCTCCACCACGCTTTTGCTTTCTTCCTACTGGAAATGCAAATGTGATGGCTGGAACTGCAGCAGCCATCCTGGGCTCATAAAGGAAAGACTTAAGAACATCTAAGACTTTGGTGCTGACATCCCTTGAACTTGTACCAGTAGCTACCTACCTCTGGATTTCTCATTATGGGAGGAAGATGAACCTCTCTTTTTTTTTAGACACTGAAGTTGGGTTTTCTGATCATCGCTGCCTAACACATTCCTGACTGAGACAGCTGGCTACACTCTCTTGCCCTTGCACAGCTCTGTCAGGTCCACTGTGTGCCCAGCCTCTCAGCCCACCTTTTCATCACAGCCATTGTTGTGGGAATCAACTTCTGACAGTACCCTGCAGGCTCTGTTCCGCCTCTCTCTCCACCTTAGCAGTGGCTGCCTAGAACCTGCCCAGCTATGCAGACATAGGCGCAGCCTTGAAAAGTGCAAGGATGTCAATTTCACTGTGGCATGAGGCAGCCATTGTCCAGTGATGGACAGGAACTGAGGGATAGCTACTACCTTGAGTAGACATTTTGGAAGCATTTAGAAGGCCCCAGTGTGATGGTAAGTTACGCTTGAATTGGCTTGTTCTTCCTGTTTCATTCTTTGCAGCCCCCTACTTCTATTCGTTCCCATATCCAGAGACCCTGTTTCGGACTTTGCATTGGTGGGTAGAGGGGCCCAGCCTAAGATATTTGAGATTACTGGGTGATCTTGGACAGCTTGCTCACCCTCTTTGGGCCTCAGTCTTCTCCAGCACAATGGGTAGACCTTGGACTGAATGCTCTCTGGGGTCCCTCCCTCTGTGCATCCCTGTGCCCTGTCCTTCACGTCAGTGTGTCAGCCCCAACTGAAGGTTCCATGGTGCCAGGACCTACGACTGCCTCAGCCTGTCTCTAGGGGATTTAGGCCAGCATCACACATACAGTCAGTGGAGGAGGGAAGAGAACAGCCAGAAGAAAATGTTAATTATAAAGTGAAGCAAACCAGAAAGAAAAAAGGAAAAAATCTCTCAGGCTGGAAGCTCAATCATGTGAAGGGGGGGAGGATGGAAGTTGCTAGGTGGGTTGCTGAGCCCATTAAATGGGAATGAGCTGGGGTGGAGTGTGCCAGCCAGGGGCAGGGGTCAAACACAGCCCGGTGCTAATTAGCTGCAAGTGGCTTTGGTCACAGGTCACCGAGAGCAGGAAGCACTAGTCCTGCCAGGACGTTGCAGAGGGATCTGGGAGTGAGGGGAGGGAGGGCAGAAGACGGCTGAGGGGCTGGCGGACGGGCTGGAGGCACAGGGCTGGGATCTGTGGCTGGCACTGAGCTGTCTGAGCCTTTCAAAGCCACCCTGACTTCCAAGCTCTGCTAGTGTGGGAGGCTTAGAGGCAGTGCAGTGAGTCCTTCCTGAGAACCCGCCTGCACTGGAAAAAGGGGGATGCAGTCCCTGACTTTGTGGAGGTCACAATCCAGTGTGGAAAGTGCATCTAGATGGGGCGAGCCCAAGTCACTCAGGGAATGCTCACCAGGTGGAGAAGCTTCGAGAACGGTTTCCAGGAAGAAGTGTCTTTTCTGTTGAAATCTGGGAGAAGTAATCCAGGCAAGCAAAATGGGGTGGCTGGGTGGGGAGGGGACAAGCATGCCTGGCATAGGGAACTGCATGTATCTCTGGAGGGCTCCCCGCCTATGGTCATGGTTTCTTTCCTTCCCCCTAGGCCTTCTGAGTAGTAGAACTGAGCAGTGCAGGGTGTGGCCCGAGCTGGGTGCTTGGACCCTGGGCCTCCAGCTTAGGTTTCCATTCTGCCCTCTCAAGATGAAACTAGAGGGAGGCTCTCCAGGGGTCAGGTGGGAATGAAAGTGTATCATTTATTCATTCAACAAACACTAAATGCCTACTCCATGACAGCCTCCACGCTGGGGGCAAGAGCCACAAAGATAAGTTTTGTTAGGTTCTTACCCTCCCTGAGTCCCCACACTAGGAAGATAGATACATACACAAATAATTACAGAAAACCCCAAGTAAGAGTCACGTAAGCAAAATAGATGTTCATTTGTGTTTCATATTATCAGTTAGAGAAGTAGAGTAGGCCAGGGCTGGTACAGAAGCTCTGTAGGCATCTAAGACCCATCTTCTTATTCCTTCACCTTCCTCAGTATGTAGGTTCCATTGTGCGATCCAGTATGGCTGCTGGAGCTCCAGACATCTCATCTGCATTCCAGCCAGCAAAGTAGAGGAAATGAGGAAGAAAAGGGTGCTCTTCCATTTAAGAACACTTCCAAAGAGTTGTCTACACTGATTTAGCTTATGTCCAGTTGGCTAAAATTCAGTCAAATGGCCACACCTACTTGCAAGATGGGATGGGAATATAGACTTTATTCCAGGAGTCCACGTGCCAGCAAAAAATTACAGATCCTTTCACTAAGGAAGATGGAGGGAAGAGAGATTGGGTATATATAGCACCCTCTGCTACAAATCAGAATCCTTCCTGGCCAAGGATGGCAGAATTTTGGGCTAGGAATTTCTACCACTGCATCTGTTTTGGGCCAAGAGGCCTCTGATATATGTCCCCATCACAGAACCTCAGATTGTTGTTTGGGACTAGAAGACTGGATCCTTGCTCTAGATCCCAAAGCAGACTCTCCTGCCCAGTCTGCTTTCTCTTTTCCTTCTCAGGTGGTACTTTCCAATGAGCCTCTTGCATTGCTAACTCCTTCTCAGCCTCTGCTTCCCAGGAGTTGGACCAGCCCAGGAGGTCAGCAGACACTTTGTGCGTCACTTTCATCTATCTGCTCAGTTCTGTTCCTTCCTCCAGTCATTGCTCAGGGTCTCAGACAGGCTTGGACCAGCTTCTCACAGGTGCAGCCCTGTAGCCCTCCCCTCTGCCTGTGCCCTGCATCTCTCACTTCCTGCCCAGGGCTTCTCCGAGGCCGCAGTGTGGGTTTTCTGGTGTTACCAAGTCCAAGCTCCTACTGCTCCCTGCACGATAGGCCAATAAATTGAGTAGCGAGTTGCTGGGGTAAGGAATAGTGACTTTATTTGGAAAGCCAGCAGACCGAGAAGATGGTGAACTAGTGTCCCAGAGAACCATCTTACCCCAGGTAGAATTCAGGCTTATTTCATACTAAAAGGGGATGAGGTGTGAGTGGTTGTTGCAAACTTCTTGGTGCAGGAATCCTTTATTTTTTTTCAGCTGTCCCCAGTAGGTCAGGTCACAAAGTTCCTGTAAGCTACCAGCAAGACAAATGTTTTCCTCTGTTCTGCAACTTTTAATCTCTATATGAAGAGGAAAAAGGTCAGAGTCTTGAGAATGGGCTGTCTTGTATATTTCAGGCTAGAGGCAACATTCTTGTAGCAAAAACAATAGATTACACAGGTTAAAGGAAAAGAAACAGATCCAATACAGAGTTGGATTAGTTCTTCCCTGTTACACCCAGAGTACCTACTTGGCCCTCAGGTGCCTGCAGCCAGGAAGCGCCGGCCACCCTTGGCCAAGAGGGGGTAGTAGCAACTGAGAATCATCCTCCTTCTCAGTGCCCTGACACACAGTTCTGAGACACGTGCCCTAAGGCTCCTGAGATGACCAGTGGGGTCGAGCACCAGTTGCCCATACAGGTGGCCAATCTGACAGTGCAAACTTGCCTTGACTTTTCTCCTCCTGGTGTCGTTTCCCCTATTCCCTCCCTCCTCCTCACACTCCACTTCCCAGGAAGCTTCCCCCAGCCTGCAAGCCTTTGTCTCAGCAAGTCAGCAGAGATATAGGATGTACAGGGAGGCCTTGCTCTCTCCCACTTTCCCTCACACACCAGGAACTGCCCAAGGGGCACATGACCTGAATTCAGAGACCAGGTTCAAGTCCTGGTTCTGGGCTTGCAGCTCTGAGTCCTTGGACTTGGCCTCTCTGTCTCCCATCCTCTTGTCGGTCAGTTGGCGGAGGGCATGCTTACACCCAGAGTCACCTTCAGAGCATCACCCTCATGGTGTCCCACACAAGTGCTGTCCCTTGTTGTGTGACATGTAGCCCTGCTTACACCACAGGGTAAAGTGAGGTGGTGAGTGCATCGAGCATGCACTTGGCACAAGTGGGAGCTTAATGGAGTTTACTTCCCTTCCTTCTGCCATTAGTCTGGGGATCCTCTGAGGTCAAGGGCTATGTCTCTCCCCTCAGACTGGGGCTCCTGAGGGCAGGGCTGGGAGCTTCCCTATCCCTTCCCACTTCTCAGCAGCTGTCTGCATCCCTTACCCTGCCACCCCTTCTGGCTGTGTTCCAGTCTGCTTTCTGCTCCAGGAGATGGCTGTTCTTTTCCTGGGCGGGCGAGCGTGCTGCCTCCCTGTCTCCTGCTCATCCCTGCTCTCTCTGTGTCCTCCTCCTTCCTGTGTGTGTGTGAGGAAAAACATGTTACATTATGCTCACTGCAGGCTCACCCTTTGGTGATGAAAAGGAACATTGTGCTGCAAGCAGAGTCATGCTAATTACAAGGTGGAAACCACAGCTTTTTACCAAGAGACAAAGAGGGACATTCTGTGCCTTTTCCAAGCAAAGGTCCTAGGGAGCTGGGCAGTAGGGCTCCCCTGAGAAGCTGCCTGGTCCCTTTAGGTCTCTCTGTCCCCCACTTGCCGGGGGAGGAGAGTGACCTTTGCAGGGAGGAAATGAAATCCCTCCACAGGGCAGGTTCATTAATAGGCATCAGTGACCCAGAACCACCACTCTCTTCCCTGGGAAAGCACAGAGGTTGTTGCTGGAACAGCCTGCCAGCCTGGGGGCTGGAGCAGGGGGAAGGTTCACAGAGCCCAAGCAGGACCCACCAACGGATCAGACTCATGCCTGCAGAGCTGTTCCGCCCCAGTCCTAGTCTCAGCCAAGGACCCCACCTTCCCATCACAAGGGCAGCAAAAGCCCCTGGTCCTCAGCATTGATGCTGGCAGTTTTGCAGCTCACTCTTCCACTTTTTATATTCATTCATCCCTCCCTCTCTTCCTCCTTCTTCCCCCTCCTCCCTTCCCATCAGCTTCGGGGCAGTGCTCAGCACTGGGCATACACAGTGAAGAGGGAGACATGACCCCATCCTCATGGAGCTTTGATTCTAACAGAAGAGACAGATAATAAGCAAATGATGATAGTAAATAGGATTGGGATGGGTGTTACAAAAGAAAATTTACCTAATTTGAGGTTAAAATCTTAAGTAATGAAGCTCGAGGTTACTGTGTATCAGAATTGTCACAATTCATCCATCCATTCATTCATTCATTCACTGCTTACTGGCAACCACAGTCTACCAAGCCCTGTGGCCTGGGTGGAAGGAAATCTACCGCACCCCTCTTCTCTAATGGAGCCCACCTCCCAGATAGGAGACAGACAAGAAACGGCTCAGACAATGATGGTTAAGATAATACCCAGCGTCAGGCATCATGCTGTGATTTGGGTATTTCATAGACTTTATTCCTTACAACGATTCTGGGTGTCCAGTATTTCCAACCTTCAGTTGGGGAAACTTATCTTCATGATGCCACAAGACTTTTGAATCTCCATGTTGCCCAGAGTGCTTGGAATTAAGAAAACAAATTCCAGCAGATCAAGAATAACTCTGACCCTTCCCTGGGCAGGAGTCACTGTGAACATTACTGGTTCCTTGTCCTCATCCCAGTGACAGTGTCACCCTGGGTGGTGCCTGACCTATCACTGCTGGGTGCAGACGAGGAAGGACGGTCTGGCTTGCAGGACCATACAGTTCCCGGCACAGCAGGGCCCACTTCTCTCCTTGATATCGAAATTTTCCCCAGGCCTGCGGGGTGACATAATTTTAAATGTAATGATTTCCTTTTACATATGTCTATTGACTTTTCTTTATGTTCCACTGGCATTCTCCAATACTTAGCCAACAGAACAACCCAGTTACACCAATTCCCAGCAAGCGAGGGTGTATATATTCATCGCCTCTGGCTCTCCACTCCCTGAGCTGGGCTGCTGTCCCTAGTCGATCAGGGTTCACAACACTGGGGGCAAGTGGCCCTTTGCAGGTGGGACATCCAGTCCCTAACTTCTCCTTCCTGCATACCTTGCCTTGTGGGAGCTCCTCAGCCAGGGTGGGAGGATGAAAGATACTCACAGGACTCAACTCACTGGTGTCCTTGTGCCTCAAGGCCAAGGATAGGGCAGGGCAGGGGTGGGACAGCTGAAGCTATTGGATGGGGTGAGGTCTTTGTCTCATCCTTGAGGCTGTTACCCATGTTCGGGCCTGAGAGTGTGTGTTTTGTGTTAGGACTTGGGGAAGTGTGTGGAATGAGGCTGTAGGGGCTGATCTGTAAGTTGAGACGAGGGGAAGTGGGGACATCACCCTGTGTTCCGGGCATTTCAGATCTTTAATTGCTCACCCCTCTGGGTCTACCCGCTTCGATTTCTGAGCTAGAGGAGAGGATTCATGTCCTCTTCTGCCATCTAGAAGGTTGAGTGGCCATACTGAACACTGGCAGTGCCCCCCTCCCATATCCCCTCTGGTGCAAGCCACTCTATTTCCAGATACCTGCACATGCTTTTATACTTTTGACTGAGGGCTTCCCTTGGTCTTGGGAGCCTTTTCTGCCCATTCACAGAAGGCTAGAAGACCTGGGCAATAAACAGCCCAGGAGTAGCTTAACCCGTGATTGACCAAAGTAGATGTATGAATGCCCCAGCTCCCTCACAGCTGGGGTGCATAAGTCCAAGGTGCACGTTCTGTGCTGGCTTCCAGAGCTCCTAGCAGGATTAAGCAGGATCAGCTGGCAATCTGATCTTCAATGCACTTCTGCACTGCCTGCCTTGCCTTGCCTTGCCTTCCCTTCCCTTCCCTTCCCAGCCCTGCCTTGCCTTGCCCTGCCCTGCCTTGTCCTGCCTTGCCCTGCCCTGCCCTGCCCCGCCCCGCCCCGCCCCGCCCCGCCCCGCCCCACTTCCCCACGCCTCTTCCTGAGGAAGCTTATTTAAGGGCCATGTAAGGTGGGGGTGGGTCACAGGGTATGTGATCAGCTCGTGCACAATTCTCTGATGGGTTGATGTGAGGGAACAGGGTGATCAACACTATCCACCACTAGGTGCCAGAAGGTCTGAGGGGCCCCCAGAGCATCAAGTAGTTCATTTCTTCCCTTTGGTAGTGGTTTTTAGCATTAGAAAAACTCAGGAAATAAAATGAGATACTATTATCAGAGAGGAGCTACAGCAGAGGATATAGGGGAGGGGTCTGACCCTGGAAGGCCCCTCAGGTTCCTGCCCAATTACAGATTCTGGTCCCATTTCTACCACTTAGACCTTGGGCCAGAGACTTAAGCTGTCTTTGCCTCAGTTTCCTCATTTGTAAAACAGGGATAAGGACAGGCCCTACTGCACAGAGCTGTTCTGAAGATTAGATGAGCGATTTCCTGGAGAGCCTGACAGTAGTACCTGGCATGTGGCGGCTGCTCAGATGTTACTAAACCATGGGCCCCACAAGGTCAGGGGCATTTCCAGCCTTGTACACCCTGTGTGTGTTATTCACCGTTCCTGCACAGGGTAGAGTGGTCTGCAGTATTTACTAAATCAAATTCCTGTCCTGACCCTGACTCCTGTGACACTGCCCTTGGCTCCTCCACTCCTGACTGTATGTTGTGCTGTGACTCCAGGCTCTGGCTCCCAGCCTGGCGGGGCACTGCTGCCTTGGCCACAGTTGGTGGTGTTGCTGGGCAGTGGAGCCTGAGGCCCTTCCCAGGTGACCCTGCCCTCTCAAGGCATGTGGACAGGCTGGGGAGGTCAGACCTGGAGGTGACATCTTCGTGGTTAATGAGGCTTCTTCTCTGGCTCCCCATCCTGTCACCCTGGGTAGCGGTGCCAGCAAGAGGCTCAGGGCAGCCTCTCTCAGGATTGCAATTTCTAATTAGCCTCCGCTCTTTGAAAGGAGTAAAATGCAACACAAATGTGAGTTGTTAATAAAAACAGTTCATCTTGTTGAGGTTGAGTGTGTGGCCAACCAGGCCTCTTCCCTTTCCTTGATGGAGGCAGCGTAATAGAAAACAGGCCTAGGAAGAAGCACACCAGGGGGCTTGTCCCACCCGTTCCTAACTCATGTGGTGACCTTGAACAAAGTGTGCTTTTTATAGAGGCCTGGGTGTCCTCATGGATAAAATCTCCTCCCGTCTCTGATTCCTTGGCAGACCTCACCAAGGATTGCAGGTGGGGAGCTCGACGTTTAACAGTTATTACATGCCTGAGAATTCTCACCCATGGACTGCCTTATTCTGCACAATGACCTGGATTACTTCAAGGTTTACAGAGAACGACATCAAGGTTGGGAGAAGTTATATAACTCACCTAATGTCGTAAGTTAACAATAATGGAGCTGGTGTGTGTGCACATACCCAACTGTGTGTGTGTGCATGTGTGCACCAGCTTACGTGGATGTGCCTGTTGCGGTAGACAAGTGTTTGTGTGTGTTGAGCTGCACCTGTACGTGTGTGGGTGCACATGTGTGGCATCTGATCAACATCAAGGTTCCTCTGAGATGCCCCCGAAGGCAGGCACCCCAGGTCCCATCCTGTCTCCTTTTCCCTCCTTCCTTCCCACTTTCCTGTGTCTCTAGGCAGAACCACCTGAATTGGTTTTCTTTTGAAAAGAAAACAAAGCCTGCTCTTTCCAAACTCCAGGTGCTTTTTACCTGCTGGAAAATCCATAACAATTAACCAGATCTGCTGGAGGGGAAAAAAAAAATCCCTGGGACCCGCTGAGATGACTCTAGGAAAGACGGTGGTTCTCCTGCGCTGGTTAAAAATTCAGAAGGCGCATTGGCATATGATATGAGGCGCAGTCTTTTACTAACGAGATTTAATGGCCCACAATTCAATTTGAACTGAAAGAATCCCCCTGATGACTCCTTATAAAGTCTTCCGGAGCCCTGCGTCAACACCTGGGGGGCTGGTGAGAAGCAGCTATGGATTAGCTGTCTCCTCCAGTGAGCGTTACAAGCCAAGGAGGTTGGGGGGAAGTCGTACACACAGTTACCGCGGGCAGCACTGCATAAAGTCGGCCCTGTTGACTGGCTGCAGAGCCATCCAGGCCCGGACAAAGGATGGCTAATGCCAGGGCCTGAGAGCGAATCAGAGTTACCAGGACCCACTTGGCCAAATGAATCCAGAGTTCCCTCTCCTACTAGGGGGCACGGAGCAGAGACCAGATGCCAAGTTTCTAATAATTTCAAGCCAGAGGATCCTCAGGTGTGAGCTAAGACCCGGTCTTTCAAGACTTGACGTTTCTTTGTGTTCTAACTAGTTCACAAAAGAAAAAAGGAAGTTACTGTGATACCACGTTTTATTTTTGGCCACTGATTCGGCAACCTCAGCTATTCAAGAATATAACCAGATTCCAGAGTAAGAGAAAAATGGCTGGTGGGCATTTGAAATGTCCTCGTGATAAAATCTCTGCATTAAAATACATGTGCTATTCAAGGAAGAGCACACGTGACAGTTTGTACTAGTAAACAAAGAAAATTTAAGCAAGGACAAGATGGCTGTGCTAAAGGTAGTAACCATATGGCACCAAGAATAGTAACTGGCTGACAGAGCCAAGGCAAAAATACTATAAAACCAGAGCGGAGCAGGCACTGAAATTTGGAACCCCTCAGGGCAAGGGCAGTGCTACATTCTGGAGTCTCTGTATTAGTCTGTGTGTAGGCTGCCAAAATAAAAGACCTAGACTGGGTGGCTTAAACAGACATTTATTTTCTCATAATCTTGGAAGCTAGAAGTCCAAGATCAGGGGGCCAGCAGGGTTGGCTTCCAGGAAGACTTTCTTCTTGAGCTGCAGGTTTATCTCCTCTCTGTGTCCTCACATGACCTTTCCCCTGTGGCCCCATGAGGTGAGAGAAGGCTCTGGTGTCTTTTCCTCTGCTTTAAAAAAAAACCAGTCCTACCTAATTAGGGGCCCAGTCTTATGACATCATTAACCATAATTACCTCCTTAATGGCCCTGTCTCCAAACACAGTCACATTGGGCAGTGCGGGCTCCCATATATGAATTGCGGGGGCAGGGAGAGGGACACACGATTCAGTCCAGAACAGTCCCCAAAGTCTGCAGTGCCCAGCCTAGGACAGCAGTTGATATTCACGGAGTTATCAGAAGCAGCTTTTCAATCATGTGTGGTTACTTCTTTTTAAGATGGCAGGAAAATAAAGGATGCATTTTATAAAGACTGCCAAAGAATAGTTGCCAAAATGCTGGCTTTTAAGAGAGAGAGCTCCACTTAAAAAGAATGTCACTCTTGTGAAGTCGTTCTTTTTTCAGGGCCCTGACAGAGCTCTTAAGAAATGTCACCCTCAAATTAGGACCATTTGAGGAGAGTTTAATAAAGGGGTATTTACAAAGGTGCAGGTAGAGAGGGGACCACGAGGGGGAGCTCTTGTAGCCCTCGTGACTGATGAGGGCGGGAGATGTGATGCCCCAGGCCCCGAGGCCCTGGGCAGGAGACCCTGAGGTGAGAAGGCTGGAGTAGGGGACTGCCCAACAAGCAGTGGAATCCCAGGTCCAGGGGGCAGGCAGACCCCAGCAGGGAGGGCAGAGGGAGGTGGGAAATGTGTCACCTGAGTTCCATCTCTTCCTCCCTCCCTCCAGTCTCTAATAGGGACTCCCTGTGAGCTGTCCCATCAGAAGTCAGACCTCAGGGAGGGTGGAGTGCATGGTTCCAGCCTCCTGGGGTGGACGTCCCGGTACCTTACCTTACCCGGGTACAGCTGGCTCTGTGGCAGTTTATCTTGCCCATCCCACCGGGTGTCGGGTAGGTGCAGGGGCTGGGAGAGTTTCCTCCTGTCCTCACTCGCCTCCTCCCAGCTCTGGCCCTGTTTCATTTTCTTGTCTTCTCCAAAGACAGGAGATGGAGAGAACTCACCTAAATGCCTCTCCAGCTCCGTCCTGCCATGTCCTGTCATGACACACACCTACCATATACATGATCCCCTCCTCAACAAGAGGAATTCCTTTCACACCATAGGACACTTCAGAACCGGGCTCTATCACTTGCTCAAGTCCCTCGCAACCAGAGGACCCCGTGCCGCAGCCGCCAGTGCCGAAAAGAACAGAGGCAGCTCCTTCACACCTGTGATGACTGATTTGCACCAAACTGCTCTAATTAGCACATTCCATGCTATGATTAGGCGTCCAGGGGACGTATGCCAGATGCCATTAATTATGGATGTGATCTTAAATTTTTCACTCGGAATGTTCCCCCCCACCGGATATGCCCCTTTCATCTCCCACTTTGTCACGTCCAATAGATCCAATTAAGCCTCAAAAAGCGAAAGTTTGTTATGTTAAAGAAAAGGTAAACTAAAAATTAGTCACTCTTTTTTCCTCCCCGACAGTGGTGTTGGTGGCAATCAGGAAGCAACCAAAAGAGGAAAGAAGTGTGGGGTTCTTCCCTCCCTTTTCTTCCTGTAGACCGTGGTCCACGTGGCCTATCGAGGCCACCTTGCTCGTTCTCATGGGAGCCGGGATGGGGCTGTCTTGGCAGGTTCCTGAGAGGCAGATCCAGAGCTGAGGATTCACACGCAAAGGATGCATTTAGGAAGGTGGAAAGGAGTGGGGGAGCAGGACGACGAGGGCCCGGCAAAGTGCAGTTTCAGGCTGCATCCCAGCCTCAGCCTGGTCCTAGGGCATGAAGTACATCTATGTGTTTCTGAGACAAGGGAGCTGGGCTTTCAGACTCTGCACTCGGGCATTGATGAAGGACCACTGAGGGCCAGAGCGGGTGTAAACTCCCAGGCACCTGCCTGCTCACTGCAGGTGTGGACCCGGCAGTTCCCAAAGGCAGTTCTTTGATGAGAATAACAGGCGTGGGCCGTTACAAACTAGATAGAAGCCGGGGCCTGGCTGCGCAGAATTGCCAGTAAACGGGCATCAACAGGGTCAGAGACAGCAGCATAGGAAATGGAGAATACCTCGTTGCTCTGTTTCAGGCCCCCCGCACCCCGAGTTAGCATGCCCCTGTGTGGTCTATGGGTGCAGGTGCTCCAAGCCCCACGTGTGGACCTGGCACTGAGCCGCGTGCTGCAGTAGAGGCACCGGCAAATCCTGCTGGGTTTAACACTCAGTGTCAGAAACTGGCCTAACACACATGAAAAATTTGAGGGTGTCCAGATTAAATGCAGAGCTGTGTGGTCGAAACGTAATTGCTGGAAGGGTTTATCAGTGTGAAGAGCATCTCCCAGGAGTTAGAATTCGAGCTGGGCTCAAAAGGATGTGAAGGGAAAGCAGTGATTACTTACCTATCATGCTTTATTCTGCACGAAAAGCACTCTCCCATCTGTTTTCTCACTGGCCTTGAAACAAGACCCTAAGGTGGTATAATATCTCCATTTTACGAGTGAGGAAAATTGAGGCTCAGAAAAGTTATGGACTGACTTGCCCAAGATACTCCAGTGTCACGTGGTGAAAATTTGAGTTTACGGCTTTAGATTCTAAGGCCTGTGTTCTCTCTGCTATGCCACACTGTCTCCCAGGGAGTAGACCTAGCAGGGCATAGAGGACAAGGAAGGGCATTCCGGGTAGGGAACAGCATGAGCAAAGTCTTGGAGGCTGAAATGGGCACATAAAGACTAGGAGGAAAGGAGCTGGTTTGATTGATATCCATGTTGTAGCAGCGTTCTCACCCCCTTGATCTGTCCCTACCAGGTCACAGTGGAATAGTAGTCTCCCTCTAGAAGGAATCCAGGCCTGGCAGCAAACCCCACTTGGAAGTGGCTGCCCATCGAGGCCTTTAGTTTTAACAGGAGTCACATAGGAGGCAATATGCAGGAGGCTGAGAGCCAGAAGTTTGTACAGGGCAGCAAGGACACTGTTGGTCAGATACCCAGGCCAGGGAAGGCTGCTTCACCTGTCCCGATAGGCTGGCAACCAAGTGCAACTTTGCACGGCTAGAGATGCCCAAGGACACTGCTACCCCAGGCCAGTCACCACTGTCTCCTGTCCCATCTCAGCTTCAGAGTGGCACTAGGGGAAGACAGGCTGTCAGTCCAATTCATCAGACATCTGGTAAGCATCTCCTATGCCGGACACTGGTACCCAGTCTCCGGTACACTACAGCTGGGATATTTTCAAATCTGCCCACAGAATCATCGGCACTCCTCCCTTCAAAAGGTGGAGGCTAACCCCTTGAATGTGGGCTGTGCTTAGTGATTTGTACCTAGTCAGTAGAATGTGGCAGGAGTGATGATATGTGACTTCCAAAGCCAGGTCATTAAAGACATTGTTACTTCTGTCTGCCTCTCTCTCCTGAATTGCTTACTCTGGGGGAATCCAGCCCGCATGTTGTGAGGCACTCTTGCAACCCAGGAAGAGGCCATCCTAGGGAGGAGCAGTGCCTCCCACCATGCCACCCAGCCACTGCTTCTCCTCCTGAGCTCCTCCAGCCCCAGCCAGGCCTTCGGATGAAAGCATCCCTGACCAACATCTTAACTGCAGCCTCATGAGAAATCTCGAGCCAGCACCACCCGGCTAAGCTGTACCCACCCAAATGTCCAACCCAGAAACCATAAATGTTTATTATTGTTTTAAAGCATTAAATCTTAAGGTAACTTGTTAAGCAGCAATAACTAATACAAGACAATACAGAGTATCAGGACCCCACTGATAATGGGCCTTCTTGATTCCATCTTAGGTACATATATGCACAGCATCACAGTATTGATACAGAAAAACCTGAATCCAAAAGCTTTTGAAAATAATGGGCCATTTTGCTGAAGATTCTCTGGAATAGGGAGAAGGGAGGTAGGAACTACATCCCACAGCAGCGACCCAAACTCCTTATAATTTTCTTTAACTTCCTCTTCTAGAAGATGCTCTCTAGATATGCCTGCTTTTTCCAGAACACCAGCCCATCTGTGCCACGCCTCCACAGTGCTGCCACTGGTAGTGTTACCAAACCAGGTTTGTTTTGCCCAATGCACAGCAAGCCAAAATGCTAAGAAATTTTGTTGGTTTGCAACAAAGAGAGGGTTTATTTGCAAGGCAGCCAATCAAGGAGACAGGAGAAGAAATCTCAAATCCGCCTCCCCAAAGGCAAGGGCCTCAGGATATTTATGGAATAAAGAAGAAAGAGGCAGGGCAGTCTGAGGTGTGTGGAGCTTGGGAAGCTTGGGGAAAGGTGATTGGGGAAAAAGTGATAATCGAGTCTTCTGCACAGGCGTAATTAACTATACGCCTCCACAGGTTCAAAAGATCATGAGGACGCTCGCACATGCCCAGTTGAAGAGTCAGTGGTCCCATCCAGTCTTAACCAGCTCAGCTCGTACTGGATGTAACTGACTCCAAGTTCCTTGGAAACAAGGAGGGTAAACACCCTACTGTTTAAGCCACGTGCTGCTTGGAGGACATGCGACCTGGACGAGTGAAGGCAGGTGAAATGGATTTAACTACGGTTTCAGTAGCACTGTCCCAGTGTTCCTCCCTGACTGTTACCTGCGGCCAGGACAACAGAGGCATCACCAAGTGGACAATCGTGCAAGGTCAGTGCAAGTCTAGGGAGGGTGTTTGTGCCCTCTGAGGGTCACCAGAGCTTCATGGAGGCCTGAGTGAGAGCTGAGATGTGAAAGACGCCAAGAGGTGGAGAGGGCGTTTCCAGCTGAGACCTGAAGTGAGACCTGAAGTTGTACAGAAGCATAGGGAGGGCTGCGTGTTTGGGGAGTGGTGCCCCGCAGCTCTTGCACGGAAAGAGAGAGAGAGCTTTAGGGTGCAGAGGCTCTGGGCAACCTCTGGGGTGGGGTGGGCTGGGCTGGGGTTGCCTAAACCTTGGATTGTTCTTTTATTGGAAAACAGCCCGGTTTGGGGTTTGCTTTGGTTCCTAAGTCATAGTGAGGGCTTGTCCAGCCAGTTCATCTCTCTGGGCCTCAGTTTACTCCTCCGTATACAGGGTTATAACTCTCAAACTGTAATGAGCTCAGACTCACATGGAGAGCTGGTTAAATGCTGATTCCTGGGCCCCATTCCCTGGGCAGAGCCTGGGACTCTGCCTTTTAACAAGGGCCCAAGAGCATTCTGCTGCATTTGGCCCTCATGTTTTAGTAGCTTACTGAACTGTCTTGAAGCTAAGAATCAGCCGGGAAATTGTGAAAAACTTAGCTTCCAGATCCCGCCCCTGGAGATTCTAGTCCAAGGAGCTGGCCTAGAGTGGTGATTCTCCAAGTGTGGTCCCGGGAGCAACCGCAGCTGGGGCACTTGGGGATTTGTTATACGTGCACAATGTCAGGCTTCCCACGAGAGCTACTGAATTGCAAACTCGGGCAGGAGACAACCATTTGCTTGAACAAGCTCTCCAGGTGAGTCTGATGCCTGCTAATCTAAGACAGCCACTGGCCTAGAGTTTGTATTGCTTAACGATTATAGCAGGTGAGTCATAGCATTGGAGAAGGTTGGGAAGCCTTGCATATCCTCAAGGACACTTCCAGCCCCTGTTGCCCAAGGTTCCAGGAAGGCAAGGATTCTCCCCACCTCACCTCTTGGCCTCTCCTGAAAAAAGTATCCAGGAAACCATCAGTATTTCCCCTTTATAAGCAAGTAATTTTTGGAAGAGCTGGGGACCAGGTGATGAAAACCCCCATCTCACAACTGCACACTCATCCATTCCTCCACACCTGGTCTCCAGTGCTCCCCTGAGAAGTGGAGGCCACGGAGGAACTTCCAGAATCCAAGATTTAACGAGAATGAGGCTGGGTCAGCAGGGGCCACTTCCTTTTATTAATTCATTCCTGCCAGCTGACATCTCATTTTCTGGAAGCCGACCTGTGTAGCCCAGCTCCACCCGCACCCCCCAGCTGGCTCCCACTCTCCCTCCTGCCTGCCAGGGAGAGCCTCCCACTAAGAATAATAAGATGTGAGCAGGCACTGGGCCCACTATCCATCAGAAAAATGAGCCGCTTCCTCTGCTCCCCTTTCAACTCATTTTTAAAATTCTGAGGCAGACTCATTATCTTATGGCTGACAGGGAAGGGAGGTTCCTGGCCTCTCGATCCTGTGCTCCCAGTACTGTGGCTCCAGGGGCTCCCCTCTCTTTCCCTTTTCCATAGGGTGTCTGGAACCCACCATCAGTGTGTCCGGCCTTCCATCCTCTCACCTACACACACACTTTATTAATTTATTTGTTCATTCAGCATGTATTTGTCGAGCACATCCCTTGTGCCGGGCGGCATGTTAGGAGATAAGGATGTTTGTGATCATGTATGACCTGAGCAAGTATCTTAGACCTTAGCAGACAAAGCTTGACCCTAGAGCTTCATTAGAGCCTCCCAACAGCCAGGGAGGTCTTGTAGGTGGAGAAATGGGACTTTGGGAGAGGAAGGGAGAATGAGGGAAAGCATGGGGAAAAGAACTAGTCTGACTTCAGCTCAACTGAGAAACCTATTCACTGAGCAATTAACATGTTCCAGGAACTTCGCTGGGGCTCAAGCAGGCCGTGCATAGTGTCACTGCAGATCCCTGGCCTTTGGGGTGGATCAGTCAGAGGCAATTCTTCCTGGTTTCCTGAGAGGCATTGCAGCATTGAGGACAGAACCCTGGTCTGCAGGCAAAAGAAAGGAATGCTAGTCTGACTGGTCCTCTGGCTAGCTGTGACCTTGGAGAAATCACTTTATCCCAAAGCCTCCAACCTTCTGTGGTGGGGGATGGAGTTCTCTGTAAAACGGGAGTCATCATAACTACCCTGCTAAGACAGATGGGATCATTGTGACTGCACCTTGCAGACTGTGGACAGCCATAGATACTTATTCCACAAATATATATTTAGCACCTACTGTCTTCCAGACATGATTTAACTGCAGATCAGTTAACACAGTGGAGAGAGATCCCTGTCCTTGTGGAGATTTCTGTGGGGGAAGATGGATGATGAATAAACAATTACTGGGTCCATGTGTCAAGCACTCTGGAGGAAAGGCCAGCAGAGTTACGGGATTAGGAAGGACTGAGGGAATTGGTGCTGCTATTTGTATAAAATGGCCAGAGAAGGTCATTTAGTAAGTGACCAAGTGGTGCTTGAGCAGGAGCTGAACGAAGAGGGGAGAGAATCACAGGTTATTTGGGGAAAGAGCATACCAAGTGAGGGAACTGCTGGTGCAAAGGCCCTGAGGTGGGTATGTGCTACAAAGAGCATCAGGGTTACTGATGAGGGGAGAACCAACTGTGAAAGTTTCAGGAATCTTGACAGCTACTTTTAAAACACAACCATTATTTAAAATTATATACATCTATAATATATCAAAAAGAAAGGTAATAAGTATTCAAAACCCATCACTTTCTAGTCATTTAGCTATATTTTGCTCTGATCCATGCTCTCCAGGTTATTTACATCCACTGTAGGCTTGTAGTGGAAGTGCCATATAATAAGAGGGTGACTGCCTATCTCTTCTCAACTCTACATTCAGTGACATCATGTCAAGGGGCTTGAAATCAGCCACGCTGGGAGTATTTACACCATGGAAATTGGCAAATACTGCAAATCACAGCTGCTCCTCCCCTCCTCCATAGAGTGGACTGTGAACATTTTAGCCCACCGATGCCTCTAGTAACTTGTACGAAGTTGCCTAGCTCATAAGTAGCAATCTTAAGTTGAGCCCCAGCCACTGGCTCCAGAGTCTACACTGTTTACCCCAAAGCAACTTTGTGAGATGAGAGGCAAGGGCCCTAACCTCAGGGAGCTTATACTAGGGAGATAGGAATGTCTGGGCCTTGAAGGACAGATGGCATCTTGCCAGGAAGAGACTCAGGTCAGAAGATGGCATTCTAGGTGGAGGGAACAGACAGTGCAAAGGCCCAGAGTGTGGGGGAGAGAGGGATGCATTCAGGGAACAGTGAATGGCCCCACCTGGCTGTCATCTTCCACATCCTCACCAATCCTAGAGAAGCCTGCCTTTGGGGCCTCCAAATGACAGCTTTCCAAAAACAATTTATCTTCTGTATTGTCTCTGTCTTTGCTCAGTGATTCACATTTTACTCAAGGTGGTAGTAAAGTGGATAAGTACCATGAACACAGAGACTGGGAAAATTGTGTGTGTGTGTGTGTGGGGGGGAGGTGGCAGGGAAGAGGCCTGGTATAGTGAGTCTGGCCTGGGGTTAAGCATTTCCCTCCAGTCTGTTAATTATCTGCCCTGAGCAAGACCGCTTGGTAGAGGCTGGTGGGAGGCAGGGCAGGAGATGGGTGATGGCTGTGCTTGGGGTCCTTGTCACTCTCTGTAGTAGCTCAGGATCTGCTGTCCTGGTCACTCTCATGAGGTTAATGAGACAATGAACATCTCTGGGTCAACTGTTACGTTATCCAACATCCTTGGTAAGGGTCATCTATGCAGTAAATTCCTCCTGGGAGGACAGATTTCTCTTTCTGAACTCTGTACTGAGACCACCCAAAGAGGGAGAGCAGGAGACATTTCATTTCTCCAGATGAGTCTTTTGGCCTCTTTTTATCTGTTCCTGTGAACTATGTCACCTAGCCCTTGGCCTCTAAGGGACTATATTCTGTAAATTTAATGCTGCTCTCTGTAATGGGTTCCAGAAAGCAGAAAGGCCTCAGTGAAAATTTCCATTGAGGCTCAGAGTAACTATTCTTCCTGGAAGAATACTCTTGGATAAGATAATAGAAATCCTCTTGTTTGCCTGGAATCTTAAAGAGAAGAGTGCTGGTGGAAGGAGCCCAGAGACTACGGTCTTTCCAAAAACGTTCTAGAGCTTTGGAAGATCTTGAGGTCACTAACTTCTGGCAAGAAGCACAGGATCTGCAGAACTGTAGAGTCGTGTTTGAGCGATGAATGAACTCAAGCCAGTGCCCATTTGAGAAGAGCAGAGGAAGGGTTAGGAATAAGTGGTCCTGCACTCAGGGTGGCCTTGCGGTGAACACATGGGATACATGTGTCTGGAGGCTGAGTGTGGAGGGGCTCCCTGACTGAGGGTTGGAGGTGAGCCCTCTGCACATGCAGGTATTGGGAATTGCTGGTTTTGAATCTATAGAGACCAGCCAGTCTCCCCCAAATGAGAACTCTTAACTACAATGCTTTGCCCTTTTTGTCTGGACTACCCGGACACTCAGAGGTAAAATTAGTGTTCGGCTAGTGACTAGACATTCCAGGATTCTGACAAATCTATTTTTTAGTGGATCTGCTTTTGGTCCTTGGTAAGATTGTGCTGGAAAAAAAAAAGAATGGAGGTAACATATAACACTAAAATAGAAGTTTTTTTTTTTTCTTTTCCAAAATTAATCTTTAGCCTCAAAGAGTAGCTCTTTGTGGGTCCCTGGGGAAGAAAAGTTGAAGAAGCACATGATCGGTCAAAGGGGCCTTGGCTCCCCTCTGCCTTCTGTGTGGCTCTCCTCACCTGTGGGCCCTCTGCTTCCTCATGCTGATCTTTACAGGGCACCTCCAATAAGCCTATATCCCAAACAGTTCTAGCTCTTCCACATCCTCCAGGCTCTATCCCATCCAAGTCCATTCGTCTGCTTGTCCATGGATCCATCCCTCCACCCACCCCCTGAACTCTCTCAGCAAACACTGAGTACTCTTGATCTGTGTCAAGACAGGCCGATAGCATTGACTAGGAATTGTTTTCTGCCTTCCAGCAGCCTTTGCTTCCAGTAGGGGAGAAAACTTGCCAGTGGAATAAGTTCAAGAGATGTTAGGACATTGGGTGGTAGTTAATTCAGGGTTCAGAGAAGAGAGAGCATGGGCTCTGGGACCAGGCTGTCTGGGTTTTCAATACTGGCTCTACCACTTAATAGCTGTGTGACCTTTGGCAAACTACTTAACTTCTCTGTGTCTTAGTCTTCTTGGCTGTCAAACAATATTCTATTGGAGCCACCACAGAAGGTTGTTTTGGTTATCTGCTGCGTAACACAGTGTCCAGCCATTTTAGGATATCTCACCAGGTGGTGGGCCAGTTATCAGGCAAGGCTTGGCAACTTGGTGCTTTTGCTCCACATGCTCAGCTGAGGTCGCTCAATGATAATTCAGCCGTAGGGTCCCAGATGGCTTTACTCACATGTTTGGCACCTCAAGCCAGGGTGGCTTGAAAGGCTGGACCCAGCTTGGAGTCACTAGAGCACATGGATGTGGCCCCTCCAGCGTAGCATCCTTGGGCTAGTCAAACTTCTCCCAAGGCCACCTAGGGCTGCCAAAGAGATGGAGGAAGGAAGCCACTGGTGTCCACAGGCACAGTATCACCTCCACCACATTCTCCTGGTCAGAGTGGACCCAGGGCCTGCCCTGGTTCAAGGTGAGAAGACTGAGACTCCATACCTCCAGTGGGAAGAGTGGGGAGGATTTGTGGTCATTCCTTAAGTCTCCACGGTTTTGTGAAGGTGGAATGAGTTAATAAGGGGAGAGCAGTTAGGCAACTGACAGTGTAAGAGACACACAAGTGTTTGTGTTGCTATTATTACCGCCCTTGAGCTGATTCTTCAAGAATGAGTCTGTGCTTTCTTGGTAGACAAGGAGCTGTGGGGAGCTGGGAAGAAGTGGGTTCCAGGTATATGGTGTGATTTGCATGTACTCACATCTTGTGGGCAATTTTATGAGAGTCCTGGTCTTTGCTAATTCAAAGAAGATGATCAGAACAACTGATATATGCAAAACATGTAACTAACTAAAAATTAACGGGTCTTATATCCATCCCAGGAACATCGGGGATGCAGTCTGGTGGGAGACCCAGAGGGCAGAGTGGCTTGGAGGCCAGTCCCCTCACCCAGGACATGCAGGCTGAGCTCTGAGAGGCTCACAGACCCAGAAACACACAGACGAATAGACATGGCTCTGGGCTGCCTGCCTGGGCTCCCCCTCCCTGAGCCCACTGCCTAATTGGAAAGGGCCATTTCAAAATCTTAGCAGAAAGTGGAGTTTTTCTTTCCTTGATGTTGTGATTTGACTGGGAGTTAGCAAAGCATCAGTAGAATCCTAAATGTCTATTTTAAAAAATCAAGCCTTCATCTCAGCTTGGCACAGGGCTCTGCTCTCCCTTTGTGGGAGGAAGATAAAACGCTTTCATGCGTGTCCTCCTGCCTTGAACGCGGGCTGGTTAAACATCTCTGGTAATGGCTGAGCTGTGCCAAGGATTTTATCTCTTCCCAGTAACAGTTCCTGCCTTTAAACAGCTTCCATAGGGAAGAGGCATAACACACATGCAGAACAGAGGCTGAGAAAGGTTTTGGGAAGGAGGGTGTGTTTCAGAGGGGTAGGTATAGTCATGATGTGAGTCTGTGGGCTGGTGTCAAGCTTGGTCCCTCGCATCAATTATTTTCTGTAATTGTCACTATGCTGGGGTGGGGGGTAGGGGAGGGAATGATGGTTATTTTTAACCCCCTTTATAGTTGAAAAATCTGGAGCCCAGAGAGGCTGAGTGAACCATCCAAGGTCACACCCATGGTAGGGGGCAGAACTGCAATTTCTATCCAATGTGCCTGTTTTTACTCTGCCAGGAAGTACAGGGGTCCTTCCCTTCTCCCTGTCATGCCCTCACCCCGGGACTAATCCTTGTATAGACAAGGATCCCACTCTGTCATGGGGCCCCCACTCTGGACCAGTGACCAGTGCCATGGCTTGGTGATGCGGTTTACAGGGGAAGACCCTAAAGCATGGTGTGGGCTGAGTCTGAATAAGAGCACAAAACCAGGGTGGGGAGTACAGAGGGTACTGAAGGAGGACAAGAGGATGGAAGGGGGCATTCTGACAGCGTCCTAGAGGAGAGGAGGGAATGGGCACAGTGCAACACAGTGGACACATTGTGGTGCTGCTCTGGGAGCCAAGAGCTGTGGGTTCACATTCAGCCATTCCATTGAGGCACTAATGCATGGCCTCGGAAGAGCCTTGTCTCCACCAGGAGCCTTGGTTTCCTCATTTTAAAACTGAGTAGTTAAGCTCTAGGCTTTCTGAGGTCCCCTTGAGTCCCAAGACTCTGGGCGTTTATCAGAGCTGCTATACATAGCTGTGCAGGTTGTGCACTGCACAACTCCAGGTCAGTGCCCCTCACAGACTGCAGTGTGAGGTGTGCACTGTATTCCAGTCTAGGATTCTAGAGTCTATAAGTGGGTATAGAGATAGAAAAGATGGAAGAAAGGACATGAGAAAGTGGAGAACAGGGAGGAGTTCCATGCAGAGGGAAGAAGCGAATCTCTTTTTCTCCAATCAAGAGGCAGACAAGTATTTATATACAAAAAGGAATGGTCAGATAGGTGTGTCTGGACCCGAGGTGTGAGATCTGTGGGGTTTGTCACTAATCACACTCACCATCCACATTTGAGCATGACCACTTTGATTGGCTCTGATTCACAAGGACAGGGTGGGTCCACTAGGGAGAGACCTCACTGATGGGTTTAAGATGTGGGGCCTCCAGTTTTCAGAGGCAGCATCTTATGGGAAGTCTTCCATGACTGAGTCCTGTTGGCCTACGGCTCCTCAGCCACACTTCCTTCTGGGCTTATGGACTTGGTTACTACTTGCTAATAAGTAGTGCCTCGAGAAAAACAACTGTGTGTCCCCTTCAGATAGGGGTTCCTCGAGGACAGGGCTATTTCTCCCCTCAGACTGGGGCTTCCTGAAGATAGGGCTGTGTCTCCCTGCAGACTGAAGATTCCTTACCATCAGAAACCGTCTCCATCCTTCATTCCTTCATTTGATATTTACTGAGGGCCTACTTAGTGCCAGACATTGTTCTAGGCTCTCAGAATATTATATTAATAAATAACAAATACTGTTAAGCAATAATACTTGTTATTTCCAAGTGCTGAGAAGCAAACAAAGCAGGGTAACTGATCCTGTAGGGTAGGGTTGTGTGGCTATTTCATCTGGCATGTTCTGGAAAGGCCTTTCTGAGCTGAGAGATCAAATAAGAAGGAGGAGGCAGCAATGGGAAGGTGGGTGAAAAACATTCCAGGCAGAACTGACCACAAGTGCAAAGGCCTTGAGGTGGGAGGGAGGAACAGAAAGGTCAGTGTGTCTGGACACAGTGGCACAAAGATGTGGTTAGAGTTGGGGAGATGACACAGGGCCCCATAGACACTGTGACGAGTGGGAAGTCACAGGAAGGGGCGACTGCCATCCTGTGGGGTCTCCTTGAGCTTTCTGTGGCTTCTCTGTGATATGGGCTGAGGGCTCTGGATGTCTGCCTGTGAGAATGCCATCCCCTGTCCACCTTCCTCACCTTCCTTTGCTGCCCCAGCACTCATAGAGGAAGTAACCTGCTGGAGCCATATCCTTCCTGCAGCCACCCAGGTGCTGCCCCCTTGACCCTTCCCACCACTCTCTGAACTCCCTGCCCCCGGCCTTGCTGTTACAGACACGTCCACAGAGCTCAGCCCCTCATTTCCTGCTCCTTAGAACCATCTTAATCAAGCCAATGAGAAGATCTTGATCCCAACTGTGGATGTAAAAACAGGGTGCCTGAGAAGTGTGTAGCTGGGCAGACTCAAGAACGCCCTCACCTCCAGTCTGTCTCCTGGAACTGACAGTCCTCACCTGAAGCCTCAGACCCTGCCCTGCCTTTCTCCACCCCATGGCATGGACATCAGTAAGTGCCTGGCCCTGTCACGTCCCCAACAAGTGACCCATTGTTGAAATCTGGCAAATCACTTAACCTCCCAGGTCCACAGTTTCCCCAGCTGTAAATGGGAGTAATGGCGCATACTTTGCAGGGTAGAAACTAGATAATAGGTACTGGGGAGGGGGCTGCATACATCATCATGGGTACCAGCTATTGTTCTTACTGTGTACCAGGCGCTGTGCTTCACTGGTGTAAGCAGTATCTCATTTTATCTTCACAGCCCAACAAGGAAGGCACATTATAATCCCCATTTCTCAAATGAGGACATTGAGGTACAGGAAGGCTACCAGAGAGTGGTTCTCAGCCAGAGGTGGCTCTGTTTCCCTAGAGGACATGCTGAGATACGGGTGTATGGTTTTGGGTTATCACAGTGGTTGGGGTCACTTTGTTGGGGGGTGGGGTGCAGTGGGGCTTTCTAGTAAATGTGTCCCCTGTGGCAGTGTGTGAAACACACTGGAACACACTACACAGGGAGAACTGACTGCCCAAAGTGGCAATAGACCTGTTTTGAGAAACATTAATTCCAGAACAACCCTTCATTAACAGAGGAAGGACTGAGTCCCAGGTCAGGTGACTAGTCCAGGCTCACCTGGTGCATCAGAGCAGAGTTAGGACCAGAGCCATGTCCCCACCTTGACCATCACTTCACCACGCATAGCCCACGCCAGAATGTGAACCACTGCTGACATCAAGGCCATCTGGCAGCACTGGGCTGGTGTGTCCTTCAAGAGCCACTGGCTGTGGACTGATCCCCTACTTCCCAGCCTAGAGAAGACCCCCTTCCTCAGCCCTCGCTTGAAGGATGAACTTTGTTATCTTTGATCAGGTGCTTAGATTCCCATTGCCCACAGCCACCTCCCACAAAGAAGTGTGGATAATTTACACTTCTGCCCTCTGTTCCCTGTCATTGATAATTGCAATTAATCCGGCACACTCAGTCCAATAACACAGGGCCTAACTGGCTGTCGCACCTTTCTCCTTTTGATTGAGACAATCCTGTTCCAGGTGTTGTCAGTGCGGTTAGCTCAGTGGGACCTATCAAGGCTTCTGCAGGGCTATTTCCATGACATTTGGGAGACAGAGCTGAGCCAATGGGCTGGGGAGCTGGGCCTTTGGAGTCGGGAGCAGAGGGGCAAAGAGTTGGAGCCCTGGGCAATGTGTTGGAATAGAGCTATTTAACCCTGGTCTCACCCTGGATGTCAGACAGCACTGCAGGGTTTACTCTGGCTGCCTACACAGGTCCACCCCTGCTCCCTCCTTTCAGTTGTGTGTGTGTGTGTACATGCATGCATGTGTGCAGGTGGACTGGTTCTCTTCTCTTCTTCCCTTAGTGCATTGGTTTGTGTTTCCCATCTGGTAGTAATACCACCACTGTAACCCTGGCCTCTGTCCATCCAGCTCTCTCAGGCCACAGGTGGGTTCCTGGAGCATCCACTCCCTG
This sequence comes from Camelus ferus, assembly GCF_009834535.1. Lineage (NCBI taxonomy): Eukaryota > Metazoa > Chordata > Mammalia > Artiodactyla > Camelidae > Camelus > Camelus ferus. The sequence goes on along the minus strand of NC_045715.1, from coordinate 27,024,623 downwards.
TGAAATCCGGGTTGGGGAACATCAGCTGAATTCTCTGTCCCCAAAACTCTTCCTGAGACCTGAGATTTCCTTGCTACCCAAGTGCCTGAAATTTTCCGTCAGATTTCTTTCTTTGTGACTTGGCCTGGGGTGGGGTAGGGGTGGAGGACTCTTTTTGTTTTTGTTTTTAGTTCTCTAATTGCATCAGTTAGGATTCTTTTTATTGTAAATGATGGAACACTCAGCTTGGTTTAGGTAACATAATTGAATGAATTAATAATTGACAAGTTCAGAGATGGTCTTTCTGCCTTCAGGCATGGTTTGATCCAAGGGTTCACAACTGTCGGCAGGACTCTGGTCCCATTTAGGTGTGATTCTTTTGGCTCTGTTCTATTCTTGGGTCAGTTTTTGTTTCTTCCTGGCCATCCGCCCCCAACTCCTACTACGTTGGTGGCTACAGTACCATCTGGAGATACACGGCTTCTCTCTGGAAGGTTCCTGTAAAAGAAGTAGCAGCCTTGGAGAAGCCCTCAAAAAAAATCTCACAACTCGCTGACCCAAATTGAGTTATGTGTTCCTTCAACTTCCCTCCCCGAGTAATCACTGTGGTCTAGGTGGAATCAGTTACCCCCAGGCAGTATCATCATATTTATTACATAGATTGGGAATCAGCAAACCACGGTCCTTGAGCCAGAGGACCCGTTTGCAGGTGGTATTATTGGAGCACAGCTTTGCTCATTGTTTTGCACGTTGTCTGCTTTTGTGCTCTATGGCAGAGCTGAGTAGTTGCAACAGAGGCCTAATGCCTATAAAATATAAAATATTTACAGACAGACCTCATTTTATTCAGCTTTGCTTTATTGCACTTCGTAGATACTGCTTTTTTTTTTCAAATTGAAGGTTTGTGGCAACCCGCCATCAAGCAAGTCTATCAGCACCATTTTTCCAACAGCATTTGCTTACTTAGTGTTTCCACGTCATATTTCAGTAATTCAGAATATTTCAGACCTTTTCATTATTATTATACTTGTATGGTGATCCTGTGATTAGTGATCTTTGATGTTACTACTACAGCTTGCTGAAGGCTCAGATGATGGTTAGTATTTTTTAATTAAGGTATGTACATTGTTTTTTAGATATAGTGCTATTGCACACTTACTAGACTACAGTGTGCTGTAAACATAACTTTCATATGCACTGGGAAACCAAAAAAAAATCCATGTGACTTGCTTCATTGTGACATTCAGTTTATTGCAGTGTCTGGAACCCAACCTGCAGTATCTCCAAGGTGTGCCTATCTAGACTTTTAGAGGAAGAGTTTGCAAACCCTTGACGTAGAATGTCAAAGTCAGAAGATGACTCACACCTCAGCTACCCCCACACCGTTCCTTATTTGGGCAGAAACTGACCCCACGGACCTAGAGCTGCTCCCACACAGAGGGCGTGGCTTGCTGCTGGGGCTGGAATGGAGTGAGAACTCTCCTATTCTTTCATAAACCAACATCTAAGCAGCAGGGGTCATGCAGATTGGTTTAGGACCTAATTTGAGACAGGAGAGTGGTCAAGGGCGTGTGGAGGGGGAAAGAGGGGCTCAAGGAGGCACCAAGGGCAGCTTTCACCTCCTCTACAGCCTTTCCCAGAGGGAACTGGGCCTTGAGCAGGACATTGTGGGTGTCCAGGCTTGGCCTCTAAGGCTGGGCAGGGGGACATTCCTGGCCATTAGAAGCTGACTCCCAGGAAGAGAGACTGCCTCTGCTCAGCCCTGCCATCTGCTAGCTCCCCTGGGGGCTGCCCAGGAAAGGGGGCCAGAGTTGGCATTTGTATGACCTTACTTCAGATGCATCCAGCGGCGTGTGGGCATCGGTCCAAGGGCTGCTTCTTGCTGCAGATCCTTCTTCTGGATGCAGCTGAAGTCCACAGGCAAAGCTGGATGTCCAGGAATGACACTGGCTAACATGGATCGAGTGCTTATCTGTGCTGGGTGCTGATCTAGCCCTTTCTGTGGAATCAGTTACTCCCCACAACTATCTTGTGAGGCAGGTATGGCCATGAGCCCCAATTTACAGATGAGGAAAATGAGGGCTAGAGAGACTAGTAACCTGTCCCAGGTCACACAGCTGTGTCAGTTGGGTCCTATGGGTAGTAGACAATAAGATTTATTGGGGTTTCTTAAAAGTAATGCCTGCAAAAGACATACAAAGGGGAGGGGTGGGATTGGGCAGAGAGAGCCTTCAGGCCATAATTCTGATTTGCAAGCTGGGAGCCAGAAGGCCTCAGACCACCATGTACCAGGTCATGCACCGTGACAGCATCTCAGGCTGCCCAGCAGGGAGCTCTGGGGCAGACTGCCTGCTAGAGGAGTCCAGCTCTGGGCAGAGATTGCCAGGCCCCAGCAACCCCCATGCTTGGTCATTGGCTGGGCCTGACTGGGAGGAACTGCCTTTTGCTCCAGAACAGAGGTGGACCCTGAAGGTGCTGTAGCTAGAGGCTGCCAGCTAACTGCCCTCCTTGTCGCTGAACAGCAAACTCCTCCTAGAAGAAGAGGCATGTCTCCACCACCACCTTGCAGCTAGGAAATAAACCAGGTGTCAGACTCCAGGGGTCTGGGGCTGGACACCTGTGTGCTTATCCTGTGCTGTTCCTCGGAAGATAGTGTAGGGGGTATGAGGAGACAGTTCTAGTCTTGGGTATCCTGGTTCTGCTACCAAGGCAAGTCCCTTCCTTCCTTCCTTCCTTCCTTCCTTCCTTCCTTCCTTCCTTCCTTCTTTCTTTCCATCCATCCTTCCTTCCTTCCAACATTCCAACACTTGCTGAGCATTTGTTGAGTAGACAGCTATGTGCTAAGTAAGCCCCAGGAATAAATGCAGGGAATCACAAGGTCTGCTCCAGCAGGTCAGTAGTCTTGGACTAGGGTGTAGGTCCAGCCAGAGAACCAGCCTGGACCTGTGCAAGCTGGGACACAGGCACTGCCGTCCATCCTGCTTCATGCAGAGGGGGCCTGTTCTATCTCCAAGCTGCCTCAGTGAATCATCAACCTTGGGATGGGGTTTGTGCCCTGGGATCTGGAAACCAATGCCTTTGGCACTCCAGGCTCCAGGGCAAGTACTCCATCTTTGCCTTCATCTAGACACAGCAGGTCCAGGCTGAGAGCCAGGCCAGCTGGGCAGAAACTGTGGGTTAAACAATAGATATTCATCAGCTGATGGATGAGTCCGAGAGAAATCAGCAAACTCATTTAAAAAGCCAAGCATCCAGAATTTCCTGAATCCTTTTTCTCACCCAGCCAAGCCTAGATGCATGACCTTGAAGAGGTCCCTTATCTTGCTGCAAATTATTGCCAGGAAAATCTATGGCCAATTAAACAAGCAAATGTTCCTCTTGCACCTTTTACTTTCACTCTTTTAAATAAGCTGTGGCCTGACCTATGGGAGAAGACGCTGGATGCACCAGTTCTCTTCATCAGACTAAACATTGTCTCACAGCACAGACTCCAGGGCTTGGTTATTAAATCAGCAAAACCCAGACACTCCCAAGATGAACTCCTGATGATGGGGTAATAGCAGTCACCCTGGAGAATTCCACCTGGTGCGAATCACCAGCGGAAATGTCTGCAGCAGCAAGCATCCTGGCTAAAACAGCCCAACAGCTAATTTGCTGGTTCTTGGCTCAGATGCTAAAACACGAGTGTAACCAGGCTCCAGCGGCCATTGGAAAAGCCTGGACAGTGCAAAATGTGTTTCCTTACCATCACCAGGGGAAAGTCCCAGAAACGCTGAGCATCCCCGGTCAGGGAGTCTTTCTCTCCGACTCCAGCCATCTTTGGCCGGTGTAAAGGAATATCCAGACTGGCAGGTTGGGGTGGGGGACAGCATTTTTTCCTAAAATTAGCCGGATCTCACCACCTACCCTCCCCCCAGCTCTTCCTGTGGGCCAGGCATGCTCCAGTACCTGCGGCCCACCCCTCACTGTGTCCTGTCTCAAGAGCTGTCCGCCTCTCTCTCCTCTTACCATCTCTGCCTGTCTTATTCTCTCTCATCTGCTTTATCCCATTTCCTCCTTTTCTCCCTCTTTTTCTTTCCTTTTCCTGAGGTGGATCCTCTGTGACTTTCCACTTCAATGCCCTCATCTCAGAAAGTTCTTCCTAAACCCTAGGACAGTCTTGGAGCTGTTTTCCTAACCCAGGACCAGTCTTGGGGTGTCCCAGTCCTTTTTCCCCCCTCCACTCACAAGCACGCCTCCTTCCTATAGCCCCAGTCTGGTCCTAGGAAAAGGTCCGGCTTCTCCATCAGGCAGATCTAGAGCAGCCCAGGGCCACTGGAAAAGAGGTGCCCCTTCTTCAAGGCAGAGGCAGCTCCCATGTCAGGGTGCACATCCCGAGGCTTCAGCCCAGCTCACCATTAGCCAAGCACCCTGTGTGCAATGGGTGGAAGACGGGGCTGCCAGGACCTGTTTCTCTGTGAGACACAGCTCTGGGGGTGGGGACAGAGGGACCACTGTGGACTGAGTGGGTTCTTCTCACTGCTGCAGAGGCAAAGCCCAGAGTGACCATCAGCAAAGATTAGTGGCCATAGATTTCCTCGGGAAGCTTGCTTAATGCACATTCCTGGCCCTGCACCCACGGAATCTGCTGTAGCAGGTTTGGCCTGGGACCTCTGAACCCAGCTCCCCAGCGGATTCTGATGCAGACCACACTCTGAGAGTCCTTGGGTCCCCAGAGCAGTAGCCTGGAGCCTTTTCAGATTTGTGTCCCATGAATGAACCCTTTTTACCTCTCACCTTCAAAATAATGGTATCAATTTATAAGTTTTATATATATATTACTGAAAGCCTATTAACAGAAGGAAAACATTTTTTAAAGATAAAAATAAATAGAAATTGTAATATTTTCTTCCTACCCGCCTCAATTCTGCTTTTTAACCCTCAGTGCTCCCCACTTTGGAGGCCATGGCCACAGGGACTGGAGAGGAGAGTCACCCCATTGTGGGCCCTTCTCCCTGAGTCCGCTCTCTGCCTCCCCAGCCCCAATCAGCAAGTGCCGATTCTCCAGTGGAAACCCAGCCCCTTGTGATCAGGGTGAAACCTCAGGCTCCCGTTCCCTCCACCGTGAATTCCTCACAATTGTGTTGCCTTTGGAGGGTGTGGGGAGCCATGGCAGGGTGTGGTGGGCACCTCCTGACTCCCAGTGTGCCCCGAACTGCACGTGCTGCACACCTGCGCTCTGCGTTTTGCCTTTTGCGTGGTCCTTTCTGTAACCTTCGGCCCTAGCCACTGTGCTGTGCCTCAGGACTGCGCTGATTTAGAGGCGATTTGTATTTTGGGCGACAGGCTTCCTGACCTGTAAAATGAGAGGGTCGGGCTGAGTGACTGCTCAAGCCCCTTCCAGCACTGATGGGCGAGGCTTCTACAAACTCTGGCAGCGCCATTTGTGAGGGGAAGGCTTCCAAGTGGCAGCCTTGGAAAAGACCAGGACAAGAGGGAAAGCTGGTTGGTAAGGAGAGAACCATCTTTCAGTCAGTTATTCAGGAAAGAAAGTTTATTCCCCATTTATAGTTATTATAAAACATCAGCTGTATTCCTTGTATTGTACGATACATCCTCCTAGACCAATTAACTTCCTTTCCAAACCTCAATTTCTTTTTCCAAAAAGACAGGATCGGCCTGTATGACCACTGCAGACCCAAACATGGCTGTAGTCTAAAATGGATTTTCCCCAAAGGAGGGTCATGAAAAAAAAAATCCAATTATTTGGTGAAGCATGGCAGAATAGGAAATTTTCTTGAAACTTTTGTTTCAGGTGTGTGTGCGTGAGCATATGTGTGTGCACGCGCGCGTGTGTGTGTGTACGTACTGGGTCACTGTACCAGTTAGGGTCTCAAGAAGAAGCAGAAGACACTCGAATGAGAATAATTTGAGCAGGGTGTCATGGACTATTCACCAAGGCAGAGAATAGAGAAACCATGGATGCAGGGCCAGGGACTGGCGGCAGCAGGACTGTTACTACCTCTCAGGCAGAAGGAACGCAGGGAGGGAGTGCTTTCCAGAACCCAACAGTGGAGTCATGTAGAAAAGGCCACCTTGAAAAGAACAGTGGTCTTGACGGGAGGGACAGCCAGGCTGCTGCAACCCAGCAGGAGGGAAAATACCCCAGTTTCTCCACCCTTCTGTGTCCCGCTGGAGGGCGAGAGAGCCATGGGTGAGTGCCTTACAGCCCCTGGGGCAGAAGGCATCAGATCCAAAGGGATGAAGGGACGATTTCTGGCAGAGATGTCACATTGATTTCTTACCATGGACGGCAGTCAAATATTCTTAAAAACCATTGTCCATTGGAGACCAAGGTAACCTTAGAGCCTGCGTGGTTTGGAGTCAGCCAGAACTAGGCTTCGATCCTGGCTCTGCCACTTGTAGGCTGCCTGACCTGGAACAGACCACTTACTTCATGTGAGCCTCAGTGCCCATACCTGTGAGGGCCGGGACAATGCTGCCAGCTGAGCAGGTTGATTGCAAGGATTAGAGATCATACTTGAGAAATGCCAGGCACCTGGGATGTTCAGCATCAATCCTGTGCTCTAAATGTGACAACAGGAATTACTCACTGAGGACAGGCACCCTTCCCAAGCTGTGGGGTGCCTGCTTCTGTTTCTTTAAGCATCACTCTCCTATTGGATGGTCCTCCTCTCTTCTCCATCCTTGCCACCCAGCCTTTGATTGCTTTGTTTATTCTACAGGCAGTTATTGATGGAATGATTTATAAATTACAAGGTGTTTACTGCTCCTGGAGAAAGCACAGACCAGTTGTCAACAAAACTTACCGAGAAATTAAGTGGTAAGAAGGATTAAAGCCCAAGGAAGAGACCAGAGCGGGAGTAGTTTTCCTGGGAGCTTGAGGTCCGTGCATGTTTCACCGTAATTCCCACTTGCAGTCGCAGCTCTTTGGGGGCAAGGAGCCTGCTCGGCTCAGAGGCAGAACAGCTGGGGAGCTTTCTCTGCACTGCACTACGACTTGGGTTGAACCTAAATTCCCCCTCCTTGTTCCTGCTCCAGAGACCCTGATTTGATTTGTTGCAAAAAAAAAAAAAAAAAAAAAAATCAGTTTGTCTCCTTAACACACACTGGGATTCCCTTTCCATGGCAAATCAAGCCAGATTGTTCAGGCTTCTATTAATTGACTGCATCTTATTGGAGCCTCAGTTTCCTCACCTGGAAAATGGAAATCATAACTCCTGCCTTCTGGGATGGTTGTGACATGTGGAAAGAAAGTAAAGAGCCTGGGCCAGATCAGCAACTGGAGGCTCTGATCTGGTTGGGCCTGGGTTAGTTCTTCCACAGATAACTCTCGCCTTCCTCCCCAGGCAACTGTGGTTCTTGCTCTATAAGCAGGTCAGCCTGATCTGCAGGGATTCTCCCTTTGTGATTAAAAGCTGTTGATGCTGCTGAAGGCTGCCCTTGGCTCTGCTCATAGAGGCTGATAATTACACCAATGCTGGGAAAAGGTACAGAGGGAGACTGCTCTGCTAGAGCCTTTAGCCTTGTGCTCATTTGCATTAAAATCAAGGGCTTCACTCACTTTCCAGCTACACACACACACACACACACACAAATGCGCACGAGCATGCATGCAAAAAAGCACGCATGTACACACACATATACTGGCTTGTGTGTGACTGCAGATCAGACTTGTCATTGGTGCTTTAGTAACAGATGCAGAGGATCAGGGGAGCAAGCCAGGAGTGCTGCCTTGAAAGGGATGACAGTACAGTGGCTCAGAGGACAATTCATGACAGTGCTGAATGCTGTTTGAGAGCAGGATTGCAGGACCAGATTGCTCAGACTGGTCTCTAATCCAAGCTTTCCCATCTTCTAGCTGGATGGCCTTGGGCAAGATACTTAGCCTCTCTGTGCCTTGGTTTCATTAATTGAAAATGGGGATGGAAGTATGTTGTGATGAAGATTTCTTGAGTCAGTGCAGGTCAGGAGGGTAGACTAAGGCCCAGTATATAATCAACATAATCCATGTTACCTGTCATCACTGGCTTCATCTCCACTGCCACGCCACCTCTTCTTCCATCTCCATCATCATCTCCCTAAAACAATTGTATAGTGGGAGGATCCCTGGACTAGGGAAGGAAGAAGAACCAAGATTCATTCAATGATTGTTATTATTTTTCCAAATATATTATTCCAAGTGGGATGTGAGGCAAGTTGTAAACATTCTTACACTTTGCCAAAATAGATGAATAAAATTCATGAGGAAATTTGGGTGCGAGGGAGAGCAAGGGCAAGGTAGGTGCCCAGAATGCCTCCTGTGGGGTCCTGTGGAGCTTCTGCAGGTGGGCTCCTTATTATGGCCCTGAACCCCATAAAAATATCAGTTGCAAAATTCACTGACGAATGCAAGTCAGTTGCAAGATGGATGAAGCCCACTCCCTAAATGGTTGAATAAGCCAGATGCGAAAGAGTACATGCTGTGAAATTCCATTTACGTAATAGGTACAAAAACAGGCAAAACTAATCCATGTTACAAGTCAAGATAATCGATATCCTCGGGGGCAGGGCAATGAATGGGAAGATGGCAGCAAGGGTCCCGCGGGTCCTGGTAGTGTCCTATTCCTCGATCTGGGTATGGAATGGTGAGAATTCATCTAGCTGTACATTTATGATGTATGTTTTTGTGTATGTATGTTTCACTGAAAATTTCAAACAAAAGCAGTTGCTTGGTGGAAGCACAGCTTTTAGTACATTGAGTCTATAAGCAACACATGTTGTTAATGACAGAAACAGAGCTTACCTTCACTGTGCACTCTAACCATTACATATATTTCTCTGGTAGCCATCCTGTGAGGTGGGGTGGCACCCCACTTTTACAGACGGGGCAGCTGAGGCTTAGCGAGGTTAAGTAACTTCCCTGCACCCCAATCTCTTCCTGGCAGAACACACTGGTCGGAGTACCATCTCCCCACCTCCACCCCCACACCTAAGAGCAGATGTAGTACAAAATCTGGCGCCTAGCTGATGCTCCTTACATGAGGGAGGGAGGGAGAAGGCAGGTCATTAAATTGTCACCAGCCACCCTGTCTTGGCATTCTGAAATCATTTCCTGCCTCCCTTCTAATTTCGATTGCACTTCATAGGCAGCGCCAAACGGCACTTAATTGCTTTCTGCTGCTAGGTCTAAACCGTTCTGTCACTCCGGCCTGTGTCTCCAAGCTGCAGAATTGTTTGACATGGTTGAGGAGTGAAGAGATATATTTCCCTCCCCCGTGCAGAACTGCCTGGGTTGGGAATGAGGAGGGGCAGGAGCCAACTAGGGTCAGGGAGGGGTAGGGAATGATGCCAGAGCCTGGCTGCCTCCCCCCTGTTCACACCCTTAGCTCTTAACTCAGCGCCTGGAGGTAAAAGTGAGTGAATGGCTCCCAAACGGAAACACCTGCTACCCCCACGCCCACCCCAGGGTCTTACTTCTGTCCGTGTTCTCTGCCATGGCCCTTTCCCATCCTATTGGACTCTGTCTGAATTGAGCTCAACAATTAGCCCAGTTGGTGCCCAGTTCCCCGACTATGCCTGATTTGCACTCTCCCTGCCAAAAGCCTATTTCTCCTGGGGAGACTTCAGTGGACCCCAAAAAACTCCAGACAAAGTCCTAGGGAGATGGCACCCTCCTCTGATCCCAGAAGCTCTTTACATCTCCCTCGGGGACTGCTGGGGTACATGGCTTTCCCGCCCTTTGGGAGGACCATGTCTGCCACTGCTTGTGTTACACTGAGTCAACATGCAATGAATAATGAATTATAATAATAATAACTTGGGGGAATTTATGCCCTAGCTTCAACTGGGTCCAAAACATAAAGGGAAAATTCACTGTAAATTACACCCTGGGACTAGCGAGTGAATAATGCAGGCAGCTTTCCCCAGAGACCTCCAAATCAACTCATTTAAATTAATAAATCCCACTCTCCTCTGTGCCTGAATAGCAGGCTTATTTATGTGTCTTGAAATTGGCCAAAATATCTGAGTGAAGGAGCAGAGCAATTAGAGTTTCTTCTTTACACAGAGAGCTTTTTTTGAGACGCCGTCTCAGCTTGCTAACTCTTATTTTGGCTGAACGTGGGGAAAGGAAAAAAAACCATTGAATTCAGTCTGACGAATGGATTGCTTCTAAATGTACATTGCTGCCAAATAACCAAATTGACTGAATTTTTCACTTTCCTGTCACGTCTTTTGTATTTTCTGGCCTAAAAACCCTGATATACACCAGTCTTTCTTGAAAAAGTCCTTGCAGAGCTCAAGACTGGGAAATATGGTTTGTTCTGGCAGGTTCCCCTACACGGACCCTTCCACTCAGGGCTGAAATTTTAAATATTTAACAGGGATGGAGGGCTTGGCACTGACCAGTGACAGTGGGTGTGACCTGAACCCTCGCCCCCCGCTGTGCAGGGTTAACTTTTTAGTTTCTGAATCTTAGGGTGGTCCATTCTGGGGGAGATTCCCTGGAAGAGAGGCAAGGCAGGGCACTGGGGGGCTCAAGGCAGCAGCTCTGCTGCAGTGGATGGGGATGAAGGCATTTTAATATTTCAACAGTGCAGAGGACTGACCAGTAAGTCTGCTTCTATATGAACAGCTGGGAAGAAGAGGGAGGTTCAAATCTGCCTTTTGTGTGTCATTTATTTTTGTTCTTTCCCTCTGACCCAATTCTTCTTAGACTGTCCCTAATTTGTTATCCCCACCCCAGCTCACACAGCTGCTTTCCAATGCAATTTTGGTACTAACCTTTTTTTTTTTTTTTTGATGGAGGTGCTGGTGATTGAATCCAGGACCTCCTGCATGCTAAGCATGTGGCTGTACCGCTGAGCTGTGCCCTCCTTGCCCCCCGCCCCATGCTAATCATTCAGAGTCAGGTCATACTCTGTGAGTTAAGGGCACAGTTACCCAGCAAAACTGCTCTCACTTCAGACACTAGCCCCAGTTTTGAAGGGTCCCCAGAGCCACCCGTGCTTCTGACCAACTGGCTACAAATTCAGGGGTACCACTACCTCCTCAAGTTTGATAATTCAGAATGACTCAGAACTAAGTAAAACACTTTTCTTAGTAACTACAGTTTTATTATAAAGCATACAAATCAGGACCAGTCAGAAGGACACAGAGGAGCTCTGGGATGGTCTCAGATGTGAAGCTTCTCTGTCCTCAAGATGCATCAGTCTTGTAGCCCATGGTGAGTATTCCAACCAGAGAAGCTCACCTGAGCTTCAGTGTCTAGGATTTTTATTGGAATTTCATTATGTGAGCATGACTGAAACATCAGGCAGGTGACTGAACTCAGTCTCTAGTCCTCTGCCCCTCCTGGAAAGTCGGGCTGATATGTGGCTCAAAACCCCAACCATCTAATCACATGTTTCATCTTCTGGTGTGAACAGCCCTCATCCTTCGTCATCTTGTGAGCATACACTCAGGTGTTGTCTAAGGGCCCACTGTGAATAACATGGGAAAGTCTAAGGCTTAGAGGTTCCCTCCTGGGACTCAGGAATAAAGACCCATCAAATTCTTTATTATTCAACATACAGTGTAAGTGCACATGCTTTAGGTGAGGACTAGCTTCTGTGTCCATTAGGTATGTTCTAGAAAGCTACTGTGTCTTTGTGCATGTGTGTGTGCAAGCGCACGTGGGAAGGTATCTGAGAAACTAGAAAGAGAGGGGATTGGATGATGAAGCAGAGATAGCAAGCCAGCGATTGGAAGTTGAGCCCTAGTCTTGGGTTGGGTGGAACATTGTCCTCAGGGAGGGCAAGAACGGTCGTAGTTCTACCACCAAGAACAGCTATATGGTCTTAGAAGTTTGCCCGCAGGCTGGAGGAGAGTAGGTCTGAGAGAGAATCAGAGGATGGAGAGAACTGGGGCGTAAGTGGGAACATCTTATAGGAAATGGAATGTCAGAGTTAGGTGAGGCTGCTGTCCATGGTCCTGTGTGTGTGTGCATGTGTACACATATCTGTGTATGTACACACAGGTGAGCATGTGCCAAGGTAAAAGGGAAGGACAAGCTGAGTTGACAGTCCTCTCCAGCCTTGGGGTGCCATCCACTAGGATACAGGCTCAACCAATGGCTGATATATGGTGCCCCTCTCACCATCACTCCTAATTAACCACTTAGAAAAACTTTGCTTCCTTTTCTCATAACCTTGGGCTTTGTTAGATTCCCATGGAGGGAATACACTTCCACCAGGGGACGCTGCACTTGAAGCCATGATCACGACAGGGTGACTCTGGGCTTCTCCTGTCAGTGGACCAGCAAGTGAGGAGAGGAGTAGCCTCTACAGGTGGGAATAATGGGCCCTGACCCCCATGAGGAGCTAGGGTTGCTGTGACACACGGAGGGCAGGGAAGAGCACGTCTAGAACTCAAGCATTCACTGCACTGTCTTCTTGGGCTTCTGTCCCTGGTCATGAGACCGTCACAGCCTGACAAGGGCAAAGCACCTGCGAGCTCAGCCCCCTGGAGATAAGGCTCCACAGTATCCCAGCAGCAAGCAACCCAGACCAGCTGCCTGGGGGGAGAAACAGCGGGGATGTGTGTCAGAGGAGGGAGATGATGAGACTCAGCCATGGTCTCAGGACCAGCGGCAATTGCAGGGACCAGAGTGAGTTCCACTTAACCTTCCCGTATTAGGTTTTGGCAGAGACTGTAGGCAGCCACCTGTGATGGGTCAGACGCAGTGGGAGACCCAAGGAGGTTTGTGTTTCAAGGGGTGGATTGTACCAGACACCATTTCTATCTTATTTCACACCCTCCTGTCCCCACTGCTCACTCCCACCACTGCTGTGACAATTGGTCCTGTGTAGGCGACAACCAGCTTCATGCAGGTTACAACTTAACAGCGCTTTATATAAATTCGTGCCATTTATTTCTTGCTTCCTTGCTGAGGCTTCTCAGCCCTTGAGGCATGAATGCTGGCAGGAGCCCACTGGTGGGCTCACATGAGTGACCCAGCAGCGTGTGGTAGTTAAGGCCGAGAGGCCACCATTGCCGCCAGTAGGGCAAGGAGGGCAGTGGAGTGGTGCTGCCCCCTGTCATTGTGTGGGCAGCGAGTTCTGAGACGTCTTTCCCAGCGCCCTACTGAAATCAAACCCCAGTGTCTCATGTTAGTGCCCAGCTCCTGGATGCATCCTCCTTCCTCCTTTTCCAGTTCCACTCTCCTGTCCTTCATTCTTGCTCCATGGAATCACAGGCCAAATAACCCACCTGCCTGCAAGTTTTGTCTTAGACTCCACACTGGGAGAGAAAGGATCTAAGACACTCTCTCTTCTGTCTGTTCTCAATACAGAAGCTAGAGTGATCCTTAAATGAGCTAGATCACGAGTCCTCTGCTCAAAGCCCAGAGTTCTAACCATGCCCCTCCCGGGCCCCACTTTGTAGTAGCCACCCCAGCCCCTTGCAGTAGTTAGGGCCGGTTATGCCCATTGGGACAGCTGCTCCTCTCCTAGGAGGCTTTGCAAGATCCCACCCATCATTACTCTCTGACCTCACACCCAGCCCCCTTCCAGCCACTCCAGCCTCTTTGCTGATCCTGGATCCCATGCAGAGGAGTCTCACCGCAGGATTTGTGCTTCCTCCTCAAGATGTCTGCATGGACAGTTGCATCATTCTTTCCTCCAACATTTCAGGGTAGGGCGACCAGCTGCCCTGGTTTGCCTGGCACTCTGAGGCTCCCCAGAATGTGGGACTTTCAGTGCTAAAACTAGGTCAGATGCAGGCAGACTGGGATGGTCGGTCACCCTATTTCAACAGGACCTGACTCTTCCCTGTAAACTTTCAACCCCTGCTGTCCTTCCCCTCACATCCCTGATTGCCACTCTTATGGTTCTTTCTCTTGTAGCATTTATCACCTCTAACCTACTACATTGTTTGCTTATGTATTAGGTTGATTGCTTACAGCACTCCCTGCTGTATCCCTAGCATCTAAAACGCCTGAGCACAGGGGTTCTCAAAGTGTGGTCCCTGGACCAGCGGGAGCTGCATCACCTGGGAGCTTGTTAGAAATGCAAGTTCCCAGGCTCCACCCCTGACCCACTGAATCCAACACTGTGGGGATGAGCCAGGGGGTGGGGGGTGTCTGTGTGTTGACAAGCCCTTCAGAGGATTCCAAGGCACCTTGAGGTTAAGCATCACGGCCCTGCCACACAGGATGTGCTCAGCAAGTGTTTCCTGAGGGAATGAGTGGCTCCTGAGGGGAGATTCTCTTCATCCAACCTACAGAAACAGGTTCTCAAGGGCTCTTTCCCAAATAGGATCTGTCTATGTATTGAGGATTTGTCACTTTGAGCCAAAGAGGGATTTCCCTTCAACCCTGTGAGTCCCAGCTTTAGAGCCCAGGGGTCATCACAATTAACCCGGCACAGGCTGCCTGTGTGCCAGGTATCTTAGTGTTTGCTTAGCTCAGCATGTAGAAGGTGTTAGGGAAATAGAACT